>NW_004444126.1:2015900-2031446 GCF_000243295.1 Trichechus manatus latirostris | reverse complement strand
AAGTTGTGCAACATTCTCGCCCTCCTTTTCTGAGTTGTTCCTCCCCCGTTAACATCACCTCACTGCCCCCTAAGGCTCCTATCTAATCTTTTGAGTTGCTGTTGTCAATGTAATCCCATATAGCTAGATCTTGAAAGAGCACCATACTCAAGGCTAAACTACTGTTTGGTTTTAAGAAGGCTTCAGGGGATATTTTTGGCTTAAGGTTTAAAGATTATCTCAGGGCAATAGTTTCAGGCCATCATGAATGTTTTGATGGAGGTGAATATGAGGCTGCCAGGGCAGAGGCAAGGCAGGTTTCCTGGAGGAGGTAGTATCTATGTCATAAAAATAGTCAAGGCCACATTTACCAGAAGTTAACCATAAAATGGCTATAGTGATCATACTTTACCTGCCAAAGGACAGGGATCAAGCCCAAAGAACGATCTCCCATGAGCCCTTTAACCTCTCCGTAGCACCCTCCAATGTCTTCCTATCAGACTCAGAATAAAATCCAAACTCTGCCCCTTGCTCAC
Organism: Trichechus manatus latirostris; assembly: GCF_000243295.1. Classification (NCBI taxonomy): domain Eukaryota; kingdom Metazoa; phylum Chordata; class Mammalia; order Sirenia; family Trichechidae; genus Trichechus; species Trichechus manatus. The sequence goes on along the minus strand of NW_004444126.1, from coordinate 2,030,931 downwards.
TCTACTCCAGCCATACTGGCCTTCTGTTTATGCCTTGAAGACACCTAGTTCTTTCCTGCCCCAGGACCTTTGCACATGCCTGGAGTGTCTCTTTGCCTGGAATGTCAGTCCCGCCACTCTTCATGTAATGGCCTCCTTGGATCTTAGACCAAATGCCTTCTTCCCCTTCCTTGACCAGCCCTCCCATGTAAAGTAGCTCCTTCCTTGTTGTTCTCTATCTAAGTCCTTCATTTATTCTCTTGGGGACACTTATAACTTACAGACATTTTATGCATTTGTCTCTTGGTTTGTTTGATCTATCTCCCTCACTGGACTAGGGGGCAAGGATCACCATGACTGCCTCATTAACTTGTATTCCCAGCATCTGGTATGCAGTAGGTACTCAATAAAGGTCTGTCAAAGGAATGAATGACCCGGTGGCTTCCAGATTTGAAGGGCCGATATCGAGCACAGGAATCAGTCTTTGCTTGCATGACTCTGAGATGCTGAGCCAGAAGAAAGAAGGGCGGTAGGCATGGGGATGGGGGCTGCCAGCCTGCCTTGGGAGGGAGTGAGCTTGCTGACACTGGGGGTGTGCAAGCCGAGGACCCAGGACTGTAGGTGCTTTTGTATATTTCCCCCAGCCTATAGGAGACACTGGCTTCCAGGGGGAGAAAATTAACAAACTGCCCTCCAAAGCCATAAGCCATAACAAGCAATAGCTGAGTCTACTGTGCCCCCAACCACCAACCACCAACCTTTGCAGAGAATTTTATTTTTATTGGGCCTTTTTCCCAGAGCCTGTGAGAAGAAAAGAAGTGGTGTTTCAGAATTCCTAGAGCTTCAAAAGTGCATGAAGCCTTAAAGAAAACGAGCCCGTTTTCCAGATGAAGAAACTGAGACCCAGATAACCCCCCTTGCACCCAATGATTGCGTTATGTAAGACTATTTCTATGGCACCAAGGACAGGGCCTGGCTCATCCCAGGTCCTCCTCAAATACCAAGGGAACGCGTTACCAGCCCAGAATCACTTGACCAGTCTGGTATAGGTGGGATTTCAACCCAGGTCATGCCGACTGAGTATCTCCTCTGGGCTGAGCATACAGACCCAGCCCCTGCCCTCAGGGAGCTCCCAGTCCAGGGAAAAATGGACCTCAGATCAGTTGTTATAGGTGTGCCCTACACTATGAAAGAGGAGTTCAGGAATGGCTGCCTGCAGACTCAGCCCAGTGGGGTTCTGATGCATGAATAGGAGTGCACTGGGCAGAGAGACCGTCGGACACAAAGTCTTTCCTCCACACTATGTGTTTCTCAAAGAGTGGCCCCAGAATCAGCTGCCTTTGTATCGCTGGGGAGGCGCAAAGAAGTATTGAAAATGCAGGTACCGTTTATAGCAGCTTTATTCATTATTGCCAAAACTTGGGAGCAACCAAGATGTCCTTCAATAGGTGAATGGATAAACAAACTGTGATACATTCATACAATGGAGTAATATTCAGCAATTAAAAGAAATGAGCTATCAAGCTATGAAAAGACATGGAGACACCTTAAATGCATATTGCTAAGTGAAAGGAAAAAGTAGTCTGAAAAGGCTACATACTGTATGACTCTAGCTATATGACATTCTAGAAGCAGAAAACTATGGAGACAGTGAAAAGATCAGTGGTTTCCAGGGGCTTGCGGGGTGGGGAGGAGGGTTGAATAGGTGGTACATGGGACGTTTTAAGGGCAGTGAAACTGTTCTGCATGATACAGTGATGGTGGACACATGACATTATTAATTTGTCAAAACCCACAGGACAGGAAAACACAAAGAGTGACGCCCCTAATGTAAACGATGGACTTTAGTTAATAATAATGTATCAGTATTGGTTCATCAGTTGTAACAAATATACCACACTAATGAAAGACGTAAATAATAGGAGAAATTGTGTGTGGTGGGGAGAAGGGGAGATATGGGAACTCTCTGTACTTTCTGCACAATTTTTCTATAAACCTCAAACTGCTCTAAAAAATAAGGTCTAAAAAAGTGCATGCACCTTGGCCACCCCTCTCAGCCTGTTGAATCAGGATCTCCAGGGCTAGGGCTAGGGCATCTGCATTCCAGCTATTCTAGGACGTTCTGAGCTCACCAAAGTTTGAGGAATGCTGCAGTGTCTCAAAATCAACCAGAAATTGGGAGCCGAATGGAGGCAAGAAGCCAGCCCTTGACTCCTCCTTCAGTGCTCCTGCACCGCTAACCCACCGGGGTTTTCTCTCTCCCTTTGAGTAGCGGCACATCTCAAGACAGCCCTTCATTCCTCTAACAGCAGTTCCTCACTTCCTAGAAAGACTCTGAAAACCCTTCCGTGCTTGGTTCAAATGGACGTGGGCAGCCCAGGGCTCTCCACGGCTGCACCCCAGGAACCTGCTCAGTCAGGGAGGAAAATCAGCAAACACGATGCAAACATCATTCATCCTGTTTGGTGCTGGGAGAGCTTTGCTTTTTTAAAGAAGAAGAAAAAAATCCCCAGTGATTGACTGCGTTTTTGCATCTTACAGCCATTTGTTGCCATGTAATACAGACATTTGCCTGTCAACAAAAACGCAGTCAGTTTTACAAACACACTTCTTCTACTGGCTTCGTCGGGGGGAAGTGGTTTGACTGACTTCACTTGTTGAGTGTGTGTGCACTGCTCTGCCCTGAGCAGCTGCAATACAGAGACTCAGACTACTGGAAGTTTCTCTTCCCTGAGATCTCCGTCCCTTCAGCCCAGAGGATCCAACCATCACAGTTACTGGGTCCTTGGAGAAGCAGGTGAGAGAGGTAGAACCCCGACATGGAATCAGGATGGGTAATATCCAAGCCTTGACAAGTCACTTTCCTTCTCTGAGCCTCAGTTTCCTCCTCTGTAAAATGGGAATCAGCCTCCACCCTGGCTCTTTGGGTCGTTATGAAGATTAAATGAGATCAACTATGCAAAGGGCTAATTGCTAGAAAAGGACATCCTAGTTGGTAAAGTAAAGGGTCAGTGAAAACAAGGAAAACTCTCAATGGATGGATTGACAAAACAGCCACAACAATGGGCTCAAACACACCAACAATCATGAAGATGGCACAGGACTGGGCAATATTTTGTTCTGTTACTCATGGGGTCACCATAAGTCAGCGTCGACTTGACAGCAATTAACCATAACAACATGTAAAGGATGCAGCACACTGTGGTAGCCAGCCTCAAAGATGCCTCCCAATAATCCTCACCTTCTGGTATTCATGCCTTTGTATAGTCCCCTCCCACACTGAATCAAAGCTAGCCTATGTGGCAGTAGAATATGGTGGACATAATGGTGTATGACCTCTGAGGCTAGGTCATAAAAGGTATCACAGCTTCCACTTTGCTCTCTTGGCTCACTCATTCGGGGAGAGGCCAGCCGCCATGTTGTGAGGATACTCAAGCAGCCCTGCAGATAGACCCACATGAGACCCACATGGATAGAAACTGAGACTCCTGATGAGCGCCAGCCCTGAGTGAGCCACCTGGGAATTAGATCTTCTGGCCTCTATCAAGACCTCAGATGACCGCAGCCCCAACCAACATCTAACTGAACAGCAGGAGAGATGCTGAGCCAGAACCACCCAACCAAGCTGCTCCCAAATTCCTGACCCACAGGAACTATGAAATATAATACATGATTATTGCTGTTTTAAGCTACTAAGTTCTGGAGTTATTTGTTGCACAGCAGTAGATAACTGATACACACAGTAACTGGTTAGATAGATAGATAGGTATGTAGACATGTATATACACACACACACACACATATACATATAAAACAGTTGTCATTGAGTTGACCCCAACTCATGGTGACCCCACGTGTGTCAGAGTAGAACTCTGCTCCATAGGGATTTCAATGGCTGATTTTTCAGAAGTAGATTATCATGGCTTTCTTCTGAGGCGCCTCTGAGAGCACTTGAACTCCAACCTTTCAATCAGCAGCCAAGTGCGTTAACTGTTTGCACCACCCAGAGACCCCTACACATATATATGTTGTCACCTTTGTGTGCCGTCAAGTTGATTCTGACTCATAGCAACCCTATAGGACAGAGTAGACTGCCCCATAGGATTTCCTAGGCTGTAATCTTTATGGGAGCAGATCACCAGGTCTTTTCTCCCACGGAGCCAGAGCCACTGGTGGGTTCCAACCGCTGACCTTTAGGTTAGCAGCCAAGTGCTTAGTCATTGTGCACGTACATATACCCAAAGGTAAATAATGGCCACTGTTGTTTTCTGTGTGCCAGGTACTTTGCTCAGTGTACATATATATCTCACTCCACACCTGGGAGGTAGATAGAGTATGAGGTCTATTTTACAGATGAGAAAACTGAGATTCAGAGAAGTAGAGCTACTTGCCCAAGACCACAGTCAGAAAGTGGCCGATCCAGGTTTGAACACAGGCCCATCTGACTCTAGAGCCCAAATCCTTAATTCGGCTACGACACGGCTCTCCAGATATTGATATGAATTATTGTATTAGCACAAGTATTAATTTTTGGAGGGGTGCTTTTCTCAGTGGGAGGATGTAGAGAAGAAGTGAATTGCCTTTCAGCCCTCGACCCTCCACAGGCCTCCCCTGCCTTCAGGACCTGAAGTGGGTAGCCTCAGGAGGAGGACTGAGGAGAAGCAGAGATGGGTGGGGATTCCCTGGGTGGCCCCAGCAGGGACAGCCGTCTGCTGCCTGCCTGGCCTGCCGGGGCTGCAGGGGTTAAAGACAACCACTCAGCTGCAGGAAAATCTCTCCAACGGTGTTAGAGCAGGGGAAAAAGGCAAAATGATTGTAAATTCCGCCAGGGGAATTCTGCCATGAAGCCGGCTCACCTTTCACAGACCCCCCTGCCGCCCCCCACCCTGCCTGAGAGGATAACTGACCTTTGGAGGGAAATAATGAAAAGAAGAAATTCCTTGGAGAAAATAATGTGTCCGGGCCCCAGTAATGAGATCGGCTCCTTTTATGTTGCCATGGTGACGGCTGTCATTTTATAATACAAAATACATGAATGGGTGCGGGCGGGTGCAGCCTCGCCAACCAAGGGGAGATGAGGGGGCAGGGGTGAGGAGGGGGTTTCACCTCTTGCAGGCTGTGGCCTGGGGGTTGGCAAACGGCCGGGGTCAGGGGCCACCGTGCCTCATTTCCCTCCAGCAGCAGGCCCTTCGCCTGACTCCCGGGGTCTCCTCAGATTGGGGCCTTGGGACTCAGAGAGGGGCTGGGAGGGCTCTGGCATATTGATAATGTCGACAACAAGACCTGCTACACTGAGCCCTTCCTACGTGCCAAAGCACTGTGCCAACTCATAACCTAGCACAGTCCCGGTGAGAGAGGAGATACCTACATTTTACAGATGGGTAAACTGAGGTTCAGAGAGGTGAAGCTACTTATTCACAGTCATACGGCTAAGATTCTAACCCAGGTGTGGCTAGTGCCACAGTTTTGGGTTAAGATTGTAGACTCTGGATGTTGACGGGGAAGAGACACAAAGGAACTTTCTGCTGTGCTGGAAAAGTGCTATGTTTTGTTATGGGCCAAGTGTGTAAAAACGTATCAAGTTGCTCACTTAATGCATTTTTAACACTTAAGCTTGTGCACTTGACAGTTTGTAAGTTAAACCTCAAATTTTTAAGTGTGTGTGTACGTGTGTGTGCGTCTCTAACACAAATGGAGATCAAGATGGGGGATTGGGGTTCCTGTGTCAGCCAGACCTAGGCTGAGACCCGGCCTCTAGCCCAGCTTCACGTGTGATTTGGCAGGTTGCTTCCTCCTCTGGGTCCCCCTGTCCTTGCCAGTAAAACGAGATGATAACAGTGCCCGCTCCCAGGATTGCTGAAGGATGTTATGCACAGGGCAGGCTTAGCGCAGGGCTTGGCATGTAGGAAAGGCTCAAAGATGCTGCTAAATGTCATCACTCTCTTCTGATATGTTTCCAGTTTCATCATGATGATCTCGACAGGAAAGGCAGGTGGGGTAAGAAGCTCTCCGGAGAAAGAGCCAAAGGCGAGGAGGGAAAGGGAATGCGGAGGTGAGGGATAAAGAAAGGAGAAAGGAGGAAAGAATGCAGGAAGGCGAAGAGGGGGGAGAGTTTGGGGAGAGAAGAGGCAGCAGCAGCTGGGGGAGGGGGATCAGAGCAGGGAGTCCAAGAGAGCTGGGTTTGAACTTGGGCTTGCTACAGTCAGGCTGTGTGACCTTGGGAAAGGTGCCGCCCCTGTCTGAGTTGAAGCTCTGTCTGTAAAAAGATTACCTGGGAGGTCACGTGGGCACACAGTAGGTTCACAGGCTACCGAAGGAGGAGGGAGGAAGGTGAGGACGGCTAGGGGTGATGACCAAGAAGACAGGTCATGTCCTCTTTAGAGTGAATTTAGCCCCCTCCACCGGACAACGGCTGCCACCTTCTGTCCACTCCTTGCCCTTGAAACCCACTCGGAGCTCTGCCACTAGCCGTGGGAACCACAGACCAATTCCTGCAGGGACCCTCAGAGGGAAATGCAGTGACTGCCCTTAAAAATAACAGCCCGGTCACCTTTTTATAGGTCTGGCAAGGGGACGAGTTACAGGGAATTTTGTCTGAAAGGAGAAATTAGGAAAGACAAACATGGTGTCTGCAGCGAACCTGAAGTCTGGTCCAGGGGGAAGGCCTGGAAAGATGAAATCACGCATCACGCAGGGGTCTAGCCAGGTAGCCAGAGCCAAGGTGCGGGGTCAGCCTGCCATAGGCCTGACCTGGCTGCGCCGCTCACCTTCTGAAGCTGGGCTACCTCGGGGCGTCCCTTGGTCACTCTGCAAAATGGGCTTAATGTCCAATTCTACTAACACTGACCGAGCACTTCCTATGCCTGCTCTGCTCAACACAGCACACTTGTTATCACGCTTAAGCCTCACAACCGTGGTCATGCCCATTTTACAGATGAGAAAAATGGAGGCTCAGAGAGGTAAAGCAACTTGCCCAAAGTCACCCAGCTGGCAAGAGGCCAGGCCGGGATTTGAACTCACAGCAATCTCATTCGAGAGTCCATACCTTAACTATATTGTCATCCTGCCCCTCCTGGAGAGGTGAGAAATCAAAGAAATGGGTGGGACAGTGGGCAACCTGCACACAGCTATGCCAACGGATACACAGGAGCCACAGCAGTTAGGTTCTCACCCCTGATCTAATCCTCTGAAATACCTAAAAGAAATTGGAGGTCCTGGGGTGAATCCCTGCAAACTCTGGGGTCTAGGAGAAGCGAGTGTTTTATCGAAGGTGTTAGAATTTGGGCCGATTGGAATTTCTCAGAGAAATCCCGTTTGGCTGGTCAGAAGCCCCTGGGAAAAATGTCTTGGGGCAAAAAGGAAATGTTAAAACAGGTCTGCTAGCAAGACAGAACAATCTTTTCCTTCCTCTGTTCTACTACGTGTTGCCAAGGAAGGAGCTGATTAACTGAAATCTAAAATGCTGTCGAGTATTTGTAGGACCTGGTTTCCAAGTTCAGTTTTGCCACTGATTTGCAGCATGATCACAGGCCTTGGTTTTCTCATCTGCAAACTGGGAAAGATCTTTAAGATTCCTTTCTGTTTTAAGAGTCAAAAGTTCCCCCTGACACCCTGGTGAGGCCAAGCTGGCCCTGCTGGTCCCATGGCACAGATGTGGAAACTGAGGCTCGGAGAAGACAGGGAGCTAGCCCCAGGTCTTGGAAGGGCTTCAGGCTGGACTCAGATTTAGGGCTTTGTTTGGAGCACAAAACTCAGACCCCTAGCCCCAACCTGCTATCCCCACATGCAAAAGAGGTCCCTGAGGGAGTCTGGCTCTTCTTGGCCTGGGGTTTGGTGGTGTTGTGGAGACATCTGGGGGCAGTCTGGCCACCCCCCTGCCTCTGGGTCTTTGAGACATCCTGGGGTGTTGAGCACATCTGGTTAAGCTGGCTGGAGTCACAGAAAACATCTGGGAGGATGGATCGGCGGAAGGAAGCTGGTGCTTGCTGGGTCTGAGAGACAGAATTCTGGCCTTGCTCCAGGCAGCCAGGTGAGCCCTTTGGATTGAGGTCTCAGAATGTACATGAGTGTGGAAGCGTGTGTATGTGTGTGCTTTATGTGTACATCCATGTGTGCAAGCATTTGTACCTGTGATGTGTGAGTATGTGTGTGCGTGTGTATGTGTGTGCGTGTAATGTGGTTGTGTGTGCATGTGCTTTGTGTGTACACGTGTATGCACGTGTGTAGCAATACAGTGTGTCTTGCATACACTGTTTTATGTGTGTGCATGTATGTATGTGCTTGTGTGTGAACATGTAACATGTCTTGTGTGCATGCATTTTTTGTGTGCACTTGTGTGCATGTAGTATGCCCAAGTGTGTTTATGTGTATACATGTGGGTACATATGTGTATGTGTGGACATTTATTGTGTTTGTGTATGTTTACGTACGCACATGTGTGTACTTGTGTACACATGTATTATATCTGCGTGTACATGTGGGTAAATGCGTGCTAGGTGTGCTTAATGGGGTAATACAGTAGTAAAGACTGGCCTCAAATGCTAGCCCCACCACTTCCTGGCTGTGTGACCTAAGCCAGTCCCTACACCTCTCTGAGCCTCAATTTCCTCCTCTGAGATGGTGGGCAGCTGACAGTAGCACCCACCTCGTCCAGCTCACGAGTTTTTCCTGAGATAACACACGAGAAATAACTAACAATGGCTCACAGCAAAAGTTCCATAACCGGCCTCGGTTATCCCTCTTCTTCTTGCTGGCAGCGTCTCTGCATGCGCGAGGATCCGGCCATCACTGCTGCCTCTCCCAGAGCCGGCCTGGCGCTCACCGGCCTGCCTGCCGCCCCCTATAAATTCAGGAATTGCCTGCCGCGGGAATGCCATATTTCTATCATCTCCCAGACAGCATCAGCCCTTTCTGAGCCGTTTCCCTCCGGCTCAGAGCCAGGTTTAAGAGTTTTACGAAAATTCCCAAGACCTTTTGCTGTCTCGCCTTGAGAAGATGGGGCCGCTGCGGCCGGGAGAAAATGAGAGGCTACTGCAGGCAGGAAGCAAGCCGCATTCCTGGCCCCAAGGAGGTACGGCTGGCGGGAGGCTCAGAAGGGCCGGGACATTCTTCTTCAAGTTAAAAATATGCAGCCCGTCAGCTGCAGCAAAGGCCTCTGTGGGCTAAATCTATTCCAGAAAGCAGAAAGGTACAGCAGCAGCCACGTTTTGGACTGGGAAGAAGAGGAAGTTGCTCAGCCCAAAGGCTGAAGGCCCACAGCTGGCCTGTGCCCTGTGCATCACCCCAGGACACAGTGTCCCTTCTACCTGGTCCATGTGTCCTTAGCCACATTATCTGCAGCCCAGCATCCAGATCTAGGGGCTAAATCCCAGCTCCACCCCTTACTTGCTTTGTATCCTCAGGAGAGTTGCTTTACCTCTCTGAGCCTCAGTTCCCTCAACTTCAAAATGGGAGCAATAAGGATGTCTGAAAAGTTGCCTCTTGGGATTAGCAGAGATGGTGTCTGCAAAGCCCAAACAGTTGCTGTCAAGTTGATTCTGACTCATGGCGACCACATGTGTCAGAGTAGAACTGTGCTCCATAGGGTTTTCAATGGCTGATTTTTCAGAAGTCGATCACCAGGCCTTTCTTCCGAGGAAGAAATCAAGGGTGTTAGCTGTTTGCACCACCCAGGGACTCCCAGAGTCAGGCAGGGCCCACCCCTAGGTGAGCTTTGCCTGTCCTGATATGCACTTGGATTTCAGGGGCCAGGAAATCCCCCGGGCTTGGGAGTCAGGAGGCCTGGGCTGTGCTTGCTGTGCGGCCTTGGGCAAATCACTGAACTTCCTGTGTTCCTCTCCTCCATCCACCCCTACCATGAAATAAGACGGTTAAACTGGATCAGCAGGTTCCAGGGTGAGTTTTGGACACCCCAGTGGCTGGGAGATGATGGTAGGTGGTACACAGGTGAATCACATTTTTGTAATCCTTAAACACTTTTTTTTTATTATGGTGGAAATATGCGCAACAAAACATACACCAATTCAACAATTTCTACATGTATAAATCAGTGACATGGATCACATTCTTCAAGTTGTACAACCATTCTCGCTCTCCTTTTCCAAAACATTCTACCATCATTAACACAAACTCAATGCCCCCTAAGCAAAAACTCAAATGTTTATTTTATTGTGTATTGGCAGTTCAAACCCAACCAGAGGTACCTCATGAGTAAGGCCTGATGATCTTCTGAGAGGTCGCAGCCTCGAAAACCCTTGGCCACCGTTCTACTCTGCACCCTTGGGGTCGCCATGAGTTGGAATCAACTCGGCAGCGACTAATAATAACAAGAAGAATATCACCACCAGGAAGCCTTCTGATCTGAGCTGGAATGTCATGGGTATGTGAGTTAATGTATAGTTGATTTAAAGAATGATGTTGAGTAAATAGTGGGACAAAACCCACAAGGTGGTCCATGAAGGGCCAGATTGGGAAACACTCCCTGGATATCTCTGGGGGTCCTTCTAGAAAGAGTAGGAGACTGCAGAGGAGCTGGGTGCACTGCCTTCTCCCCTTCCTAGCTTTGAAACTGTGGGCAACTCTACTGAGCCTCAGCTTCCTCCTCAGTTAAACGGGGACAATAAACTTGTCTTCCGCCATGTCCTTCTCGGACTTGGTGAGGATTTAATGAGAATAACAAGAATAGAGTTTGACGCGACACTGGCATGTAACAGATACCCAGTGTTGTAACTGTCATTTTCTCACAGTTCTGGAGGCTAAAAGTCCAAATCAGTTTCCTTTCTTGTCGACAACCCTGGGCGTCCCTTGGTTCCTCAGCAATCCTCACATGGCATCTGTCTTCCGTGTGTGTGTGTGTGTGTGTGTGTGTGTGTGTGTGTGTGTGTGTGTGTGTGTCTGTGTCTAACTGGCTCTTTTTAGAACTTAAAAGTGATTAGATGTAGAACCCACCCTACTCGAGCATGATCTAGTTAACATAACAAAGGAAACTATCTCCAGTTAGGATTACATCCACAGGTATAGGGGTTAGGATTCCAGCACGTACTTTGGGGGACACAATTCAATCCATAACAGTGTGTTTCCTGGTTCCATTACTGTCTGCAGAACCAACCCCCCAGTGTGGGGGACAAAAGGCACCCACCATTGCTGAGTCCCAAATGCCTTTGTGCATGGTCTCATTTCTTCTTCCCAATCCCATGCCAGGTGGAGCCTACGGCTGTCAACCCCATTCTACAGATGAGAACCTGGGGCTCAGAGAGGGGAATCCACTCGCCCAGAGCTGCACGTGGAACAAGAAGAATCCAGATCCAAACCCAGTTCCTTGAACCTGAGCCCTTGGATCCTGCTGTCTTGGCCGGAGTCTTCTATCAAGACCAGGGGACTCTCAGGGAGCTGGAGGGGGAGACTGCAGAAAGCTCCAGCCCCCACCACAGCACTTGGCAGTCCGACCCCCACGTGTGACAACAGCGTGAACGCAGAGACAGAGCAACAGCTGGTCCCTACCCCAATCCAGATGTAACGGAGACAGTTTTTCCCAAAATACCCTTATTGTGAAGTCAGGAGCCCTCCTGGTCTAAACAAAACACACTGCTCGGTGTTGGAAAAGAGCTGCTCACGTCTCCGCCAACAGCACGCCTGCCCCAAGAGCTCCCCCTGCCCACAGCCCTGCCTGCCCTCAGCACTGCTGGTGGACTCTTTGGGAAGCCCCAGCTAACATGCTAATCCATCCATCTTTTTAGAACCAATTACTCCATTACCAGTGACTCCATTAGTTCTAAAGAGGGCAGGAGCCTGAAAGAATGGGGCAGGCAAAGCTCGATAGGGGCCTTGGGAGGGAATTCTAAAGCTTGCCTTCTCTGCTCAGCCATATTCCTTGCCAGCCCAACTCTGCCTTCTTCTACAGAGGGAGAATGTTCTAGAACCTCATCTATGTCCCGGTCAGCCCACTCATGTTCATGCTGCCACATCTAAGATTTCGTTTGAAAGAAGAATGCTTTCCGAAACCAGAAGAACTAGACTGTGCCCAGCTACCACTACCAATTGCGCTGACTGGGATCACAACAGAGGGTCCCAGACAGAGCAGGAGGTAAACTGTAGAACAAAAAAATCAAATTCACAAAAAAGACCAGACTTACTGCTCTGACAGAGACTGGAGGAACCACCGAGACTATGACCCTAAGATACCCTTCTGAACTGGAACTGAAGCCGTTCCCGGACACCACCTTTCAGCCAAACCATAGACAGGCCCATAAAATAAACAGTAACACCCAAAAGGAACTTGCTCCTTAGAGCAGTCAATTATAAGACATTAAAAGAGCAACATTTGCCCAAAAGCAAAGATAAGAAGATAGGAAAGGGCAGAAAATCAGGACAAAAGGAATCGAGGAATCCAGTGCAGAAGTGGGGAGAGTGCTGACACATTGTGGGGAGTGAAACCAAGGTCATGAACACTTTATGTACAAACTATCAAATGGGAAACTAATTTGCTCTGTAAGTTTTCACCTAACGCACCATAAAAAAAAACTTCAAAATAAATAAATAAGAATGCAGATGAAAATAAAAGACCAAAGAGAGAGCTGGAGAGTGAGAAAGTTCTAGAATCATTGATCTGACCTAGCCCAGCCCTTTGACAGGAATGCTGAGGATGTGACCTAGCTAACGCTAAATGGAACTTTTAGTAAAGCTGAGGTGGCAGTATTCAGATCTCCCACCTCCCAATCCAAGTCTCTTTCTAAATCTCTCTGCCCCGTTGAGGGTTCGGAGGGGACTCTGGATGGGGCCCTGCAACACCACCCTTGCTTCAGGCACAGAATCAGGTAAGATGCAGGAGAGAAATGTCAGGGGAGTTGGGAGGGTCTCAAGGAATAACAGGGCCCACCAGTCTCCACGGGCACCCAGACTTCTTCCTGAAATCAAAGAGGAGCCCAGTGGGGTGATAATGACACCATGAGCCCCTGTTCCCTCATCTACAAAGGTTCCTCATTGCCCAAGCCCACCCAGCTTCCCTCAGAAGCAGCAAAAGCTTTTTCATAATTCAGATGGAGGCAGAGAGATGCTAGACACGCCAGGAATAAGCATTTTCATGAGGAAGATCAGGCGGCAACAGATGGGGCAGGTTTCGAACCCAGACTGCCCACTGTGGAGTCGGGTTTTAACTCCACCCTACACAGTCAAGATGAAGATCTAGCCCCTCAGAGCCCCAGGCTAGAGGCAGAGGAAAAAATTGGGAGCTCTTATGGGCTCTTAGAAGCACCCACGTCCTCGAGGGTTTTCCACCCAGATGTCTCGCCCAGACAGGAGATGGGAACAGCTGCTTCATCCAGAGAGTGGGAAAAAGGCCAAGAGTCGGTGGGCTCCAAGTGGGGCGCAGATCCAACGTCGCCCCAGCAACCCCGGACAACAGCTTCATAAACAGGAGGAGCCCAGGAGGAGGCAGGCAGGGAGGGGCCCCTCTCAGCCTGAAGAGAGGGGGGTGCCCGGCAGAACCTGACAGGTTTGAAGAGCCAGAAACCAGCATGAAGCAGGCTGGTAGTGAGGGAGCTGGACCACAAATGGGCTCAGAGCCATCAGGCTTGGGGCAATTCTGTGGGAGGGGATCCTGGCCGGCGTCCAGTCCACAGTCATGGACACCCAGAGCTGGGAAGGACCTGAAAAGCCCCCTGATCCAACCCCTTCACTGATGCCAGAAGTCCTGTGAAGGAGTTGTCTAGTATATGGTTGCATGCTTCCAGTGACAGGGAGCTCACTCCCTCTTCTAGGTACACATAAATCTACTTTCTGTTGAGCTCAATCCACTCCCACTCATTGATACACCTGAACAAAGGCTGAAAAATCCTAGATCCCATTTACCAATTTTTTTATTTGTTTATGTCTTCTTTGTTGTTGTCGGTGCTGTCGAGTCAATACCGACTCATAGCAACCCAGTGTGACAGAGTAGAACTGCCCCATAGGGTTTTCTTGGCTATAATCTCCACCAGAGCAGATTGCCAGGTCTTTCTCCCACTTTCGCCCACAGAGCCACTGAGTGAGTTCAAACCGCCAACCTTTCAGTTAGCAGCTGAGTGCTAACCTGACTTCTAAACCATTTGTACCACCAGGGCTCCTTAGATGTCTTCACTAAAGAATATAAATTCCATGAGAATTGTGTGGGTATTTTTACTGCTATGTCCTCACTTTCTAGAACAGTGCCTGACACAGAGAGAGCCCTCAATAAATATGTGTTGATTGACTGACTGAGTGAATGAATGAATGAATGAATGAGACTGGGGTGAACCTGCAGGAGGGCATTCTTCCTTGGGTGTTTATGGCAGATTTCCCAGGCTGTGCTGGTTCTGGAAAGAGCATTTACCCAGGGCAGCCAAGGGCAGTCAAGAGAAGGGACACTTGGGTGCCTAGAGCAAGGTAAAACTAGGATAAAAGCACGAAGCAAGAGATGAGGTCAAGGTCAGGTTAGTGGGAGCAGGTAGAAGGAAGAGGGCCAAGTGCTTGGTCCAGGAGAAAGACGGGGCGTGAAGTGGAAAATCAGAGCTTTGTTATGTCCTGTGGGCTGTGGGGCCATCATGGATGGACCCTGAGAGCTTCATGAAGCCAGATAGGAAATGAAGCCAGCGAGAGATACCCCAATGGATCAGGTCAGGGATAATAATACCCGTTGCAGGAACCTCGCAGTTTTTTGCAGCTTCCTTGCAAAGGCAGATATGATCCCAGTTTGCAGATGAGGACTCTGAGGCTAGGAAGTGGCAGAGAGAATTAGAGTGGGTCTTCTCATTCCATAGCCACATTCCCCTCCACTATACCTCCAGAGAAGTCCGTGGGTGGCGCAAATGATTTGCCCTTGACTACTAACCTAAAGATTAGTGGTTCAAACCCCCCAGTGGCACTTCAGAAGAAAGACCTGGTGATCTGCTTCTGTAAAGATTACAGCCAAGAAAACCATAGGAAGCTCCGTTCTACTCTGTAATACAAGGTATCACCATGAGTTGGAATCACCCCAATGGCAGTGGTTTGGTTTTGGCATACCTCCAGAGAGGCTTTGGTGGTTCAGTGGTAGAATTCT
>NW_004444126.1:1998481-2011883 GCF_000243295.1 Trichechus manatus latirostris | reverse complement strand
AGTCAATTCCTACTCATAGCAACCCCAAGTGACAGAAGAGAACAGCCCCATAGGGTTTTCTTGGCTCACTTTGCCTATTAGTAAAATGGGATAATAACAGTTCCTACTTCATGGAGGTGGGGCATTTAATGAGACAGTGAAGATATGGTGTTTAGCACAGGGCCCATCATGGAGCAACCCGTGTTAACTATTACTCTTATCGTTAGTTCTATAATTGAGCAGATGTGAAGAGAACATCACCGTCCTGAGAGTACCAGGCTCCAGACACCAACTAGCTGGGCTCCCTCAGCTGATTCATTTGCTAATCTCCTATCAAAGGGCAGCGTGAGAGGGTGAGTAATTACTAGATACCAGACACTAGAGATTGACTAGGGAGAGAGACAGGCAAATAAACAGGTGCTGTGCCAGGGACAGTGGGAGTGCACAGGGTGGGGCTGTTCCTGGAGGACCTCCAAGGTTGGGTTTTGCAGAATGAGTAGGAGTTTTCTGGAGAGATGTAGGGTAGGTGGTTCCCGGCAGTAGGAATAGCACGGTTAAAATCCTGGAAGCCTGAAAGGCCTAATAGGCTTTCAGAACCCTAAAGAGTTCTGGATGGCTGGAATATGGCATATAGAGGAGAGAACAGAGGCCTGGTCAGGAAAAGCCTGGGCAACAAAGCTGAGACTCAGTACCACCACTCACCGTCACTGCTCCCGGCGATCCAGCCACTGGCTCTAAGAGTCACCATTTTCTGAGCCCTCCTCTACACTAGGTTTTTACTGATGTTGCCTCTTGTTATGGATTGAACTGTGTCCCCCAAAAATATGTGTTGTAAATCCTAACCTCTCTGCCTGTGGTTATAATCCCGTTTGGAAATAGGTTGTCTTTGTTATGTTAATGAGGCAGGATTAGCATAGGGTGTATCTTGAGTCAATCTCTTTTGAGATATAGAAAGAGATTAAACAAGCAAACTAGGAGGCAGAGATGGGGTAAGACAGAGATCTCCAAGGAACCAGGAAGCAGAAGCTGAAGAGACAAAGACTTTCCTCCAGAGCCAACACACAGAGAGAAAGCCTTCCTCTCAAGCCGGCACCCTGAACTTAGATGTCTAACCTCCTAAACCGAGAAAATAAATTTCTGTTTGTTAAAGCCATCCACTTGTGGTATTTCTGTTATAGCAGCGCTAGATGACTACGACACCTCACAGCCATTCTGAGATGAGAAAGTTGAGGCCCAGAGAGTTAAATACCTACCCAAAACCACACAGCTAGGAAGGAGCAGAGTCACGATTTGAACTCAGACCCTTGTGCCTCCTCACTCAAGTCCTCTCCAGACCTGCAGGCCAATCGTGCTGCTTGGGCCAGGGGCAGGGTGTATGGCAACAAACCCTTAGGGGGACATACGTGTATGTGCGTTTACATGCAGGAGCACCAAGAGCACGTGTGGACGTGCCTGCAGTTCACACATGCACAGGTGAGGGTATGTGTCGTTTGGGTGTATGTGTGCATATGTTTGTACATAAAGGCATGTCTGCTGTGTGCGCTTACACCTGTGTATAAAAACATCCACGTGCAGTATGGCTGGGTACACGCACAGTCACACGGGAGGGAGACTGGGTGCACCCCTGTGCACATGTGTATGGGCTTGTGTGTGCACATGTATTACATGTGGGCATGACTGCAGCATACACACGTGTGCCCATGAGCTGGGGCTGGTTACTAGCATGAGTACACGTGAGTATGACTGTGTGCATACCTTTGTACATGTATGTATATGTGTGCATGTGTGTATGTGTATGGCTATGCCTGCGAAGTGTATACACACATGTGAAAGCATGAGCTGTGGCTGGGTGCAAGCCCCTGAACGTGAGTCCCAGGAAGGTGTGGGTTTCCCTGTGTGTGCATCTTCCGCCATCAAGGCAGCCTCCGCCACAGCCCCCAGACAGAGGCCAAACAAGGGACTCCCCTTTTCTCAATGCCTCTCAAGCAAATGGCCTGACTCTGTCAATACTAGGAGGCCCGGAATATTTTCAGGTAGTGATTTTCATATAAATAGACGACAGCCTCATAAATCAGGCCAGGGCTGCAGTCATCCCATCCTCAGGATTAAACACACAGTGGCCTGTTTCGGCATAAATCACGGGTGTCTGATTCAGGCCAGGCTGGGTGAAGCCACGTTGTATAAGTGTGGCCTGAGGTGGTGACTCCCACTGTGACCGTGTCAGGCCAGAGACAGGATGAGAGTCCAGCACCATCAACGCCATCAATGCTGGGAGCCCTGTCCACAGGGGCCCAAGAGGCAGGCGCTGGCCCAGCTAGGTGAAACCACCCCCTTCCATGGGCTGGAAGGGCCTGGGTAAGGGCAAATCGACTGGAGGGTGAGTGCAGGGTGGACCAACTGCCTCCAGCCCTTTTGACCAAGCTGATTTCGGGACAGAGGAAGGGAAAGACTCACAAGATCGAGGGAGAGCCCAGTGGTCCTGCTCCAACTCCAGCTGCTCCCTGCTGTGCATCTTTGGGCAGGTCACTCAACCTCTCTGAACCTGAATCTCGTTATTCTACAAAATGCAGATGTTGATCATACCTCACTGGGATGTGATGGGGATTTGATGAGATCATGACACAAGGGCCTGGCTATGTGCCGGGCACATAGTAGGAACACAAGCCCTGTTCCCTGCTGTTGTGATTGCTGCTGTTGCTGCTGCTAAAACCAGCTGAGATCTGGAGGGAAAGCCCCCACCTTGGGGAGGGGACAGGACCAGACAGCTCCCTTTATCCAAACTGACGCTGCATTCCCGGACCCCACGGGGAGGGGAGGGGAAAATGGCACTCTTTGGAGGGCACGATCAGCTCTGAGCCAACACCACCGCAGGTCACAGACAAGGTGCCCGAGGTCATGTCGGCCAGGCCCCTGTCTCTGCGTGATCCTGACCCCATCCCAGCTGGAGACAGATCTCCAACAGTGTAGGAGGATGTGTAAGTGGAGCCAGAATCTCAGGCTCTTCTCTTCAGCCCCCTGAGCCTCAGTTTCCCCCTCTGTAAAATAAGGATAATGAAAGTACCGGCCTCCCAGAGCTGCAGCCTGCATTCAGTAAGCTAATATGTTGTTAGAACGCCTGGTTGTTATTACAGTCTCTGTCCTTCACGGGTATCATTCCATTTGCCCTGCCTTTGAACGAAGTGCCAGCCTGTCCTACCTTTTCCCCTTCTTCCTTCTGCCTCTTCTTCTCTTCCCATCTTAGCCGTGACTTGTCGGCTTCTGGGGCCCCAACTGGGCAAGGGGCTCAGGCTGGAGACAAATGCTGACTGAGCTCATTTGGAGGCATTGGTCACGGTGGCACACAAACCCAGAAAGGGCCAGGCAGAGTGGGGGTGATTCAGAAAGATGGAACAGCGAGGGTAAAGCCCCGTAATGTATATTGTAACAGAGCTAGTATGGTGGACTCGGGGGAGGGGCCATCAGGCGAAAACAGAATAGGTCCCTCAGAACTTACAAGCATTTCTATAATATCCTTGGGTTCTGAGAAAGTCTCGACTATGGTGGGAAAAGATTGGTTTCCTCTGGGAACCAGGACAACAGCCCCGTAAATCACACCCAGCCGGATGGACCCAGAAAGTGAAGAATTCCTTCCCCGTTCTCTCACATTTCCACCAAGCAGCCTCCCAGGCCCCCTCCTCAAAATAGTGCTCAGATTCCAGGGCTGGGAATGGTGAGGCCCCACCAGCTCTGGAATGCAGGCTGTGGGGACTTGGGATCTCTCCTCTGGGGCTGAGGTTCTGGTCCCATTCACCTCCTGCCTCATACAGAAAGGCCGGAATTCTCGGACACAGTCATTTCCCATAGTCTGTCCTGTTCCCAGCAAACAGTGCTCAATGGGTCCTGCTCCTCTCCTGCTCAAGAACTTACCATGGCTACCCATTCCCCGCCAGCTACGGTCCTGCTCCTCACCCCTACATTTGAAGCCCTTCAGTGTGGGCCTCTTCCTGTTTGTACACCTCATTTCCCCAAGCCCCCACCCCCCCACCACCACACACATATCCCCTACTTTCCACATTAAATCATCTAGTATTCCCCAAATGCCTTCAAACCATTTATACCTCCAGGCCACCTGTACATGCTCTTCCCTCTGCCCGGAATCCCCTTTGCTTCCCCCTTGTCTCTGAAAAACTCCTTCTTCTCCCTTGAGATCCACTTCAAATGGTGCCTTCTCAGTGACATTGACCTTGAGTTAGCCTTCTTGCCTCTGTGCATGCCCAGCACCTAATTCACACACCTGTGGACACACACACCTATGCCATCACCCATGGAGACCCGGGATGTAACAGATAAAAGAGCCCCTAGGAATCACCAAGTCCTAGTCCTACTTTTTTTTTTTTTTTAACAGATTCCTTTGTTCAAAGAGAATATAAAAATGGAACTCCAAAGTATAAAATGGATACATGTAGGTCTGCTCCATTTGAAGGGACTGTGTTAGTTGGAGCTTTTTGGTTTACAAGTTACAGAAACTCAACTCAAAATTGCTAAAGCCAAAAAAGGGAACTTATAGGCTCATATAACCAAAAAGTTCAAGACATCAGGTATGGCTGGATCCAGGGGTTGAAAAGGTGACATTGGAAATCTGCTTTTCATATCTTGGCTCTACTTTCCTTTGCATTGTCTTCATTCTCAGACCATCTCAAATCATGACCAGGATGACCCCCAAAGCTCTAGACTTCCACGGCTATGGTTCATCAATTCCAAAAGAAAGAAAGAGCCTTCTCCACGGTTCCAGCAAAGGTGCCAGGGACAATGTTCACTGGCTCTGATTGGCCAGACTTGAGTCATGTGATTGCTCCAAACCAATCACTATAGCCAGGGCAATATGCTGATCTCATTGGCCAATCCTGGGTCATATTCTATCCTCTGGGGCCAGGGCGTTGGGCTAACCCCTCCTGAATGACATGGACTAATGGCAATGACGGAAGAGAGATTCCCCAAGGTGAAATCAGAGTGCTAGAATCTAAAAAAGGAATCTGGGCAAGCATCCTTCTCCAAAACTGATATCCACTCTGCTGAAACCTCACCCCATCTGCCTCTCTTTTATCCCCTAAGATATCTTCTGAAATCCTAGCACTCTGCACCACCACCGTCTGTCAGATATCTGACAGCATCTGTCACCACTTTGTCATCACTGTTTGTCGTACTGTGGAGGCCAGCATGTTGCTATGATGCTGGAAGCTATGACGCTGGTATTTCAAATATCGGCAGGGTCACCCATGGTGGACAGGTTACTGTGGAGCTTCCAGACTAAGACAGACTAGGAAGAAAGGCCTGGTGATACACTTCTGAAAATTAGCCAATGAAACCCTATGGAACACAACAGAAGACTGTCCAATATAATGCTGAAAGAAGAGCCTCCTAGGCTGAAAGGAACTCAAAATATACAGTGGCAGCAACAATGGACTCGAGCATACCAACGATTGTGAAGATGGGACAAGTTCAGCAATGTTTTGTTCTGTTGTACATGGGGTCACCATGAGTTGAGGTGGCTCAACAGCAACCAACAACAACAACAGGGCTCTGCAGGACTTGGTTTGACAACCACTTATTGAGTCCCATTTTATAAAATAAGAAATGAAAGCCCAGAGAGGGAGAATTGCTCTCCAAAAGTCACACAGCACATTCCAGCCTCACACTCTCAATTCCCTGGAAGTGCCTATGCCTCCTTGACGATTCTCCTCCCCACTGGGTCCATGGCATCTCCATTACCAGATCTGGCTGAAAGGATTTGTCAGTTGTCGGCTTGCTTGTCTAACTAAATTAATGTTTTACATTTCTCCTCCAGTTTGCAAACTTTTAAAAAATTAATCCCATCATTTCAACAAGTGTAACAACTAAATTATCATCTTTACATGATTAAGGAGCCTGCCGCGTCTTCTCTTGGCAAACACTGCATGCACATAATTTTACTAAATGTAATAAACCAACCATAGAACTATTAATTTTGCCATGGTATTCATAACAATTAGAAACGCATGAACCTTAAAATGATAAAAACTGAATGGAATACTGAAATCGCAGGAAATCCCCAATCCTCCCTCTGCAGGCTGAAGGCAGTGTCATGAGATGCAAATTAGGGTCGAGAGACAGAAATTGGATGCCATTTGCCTCTTAGCTCCATTGCAATACACCCTGAATGAGACAGTCCAGGGTGGGAGCACTTGGCTAACTGGATGCAGTTTTCCCCCCAAAATCTAGACATCTATGAAAAACCAAGTATTTGGAAAGAGTCCCTTCTTTTTCAGAGCTTCAATACAGTGTAAGAGTAACTAGTCCTGGAATAGCAAATATATAGCACTAGTACTACCACTCTAATTCCCATACTCATGACAGACATTATTAATTGATCACAGCACTCCGAGTGTAGATAGCTTGGCAATCTTCTCAACACAGCCCTCCGGGGCAGGCATTACCAATCAGTCATAAGACACTCTTATTTGCCACCCCATATTTAGTCCAATCTTGCTAGTTTATATGGATAGGAACTAGAGAAAGTAAGAAAATGATTTGTTCAAGGTCAAAAAGGAATTCAGGAGCAGAGTCTAAGGTAGAAGCTGGGATGCTGTGGCTTTATTATAGCAAGCCAGGAGGATGAGCCCTCACCAACAGAGAGCGGTTCCTCTCTCAATCTCCTAAATTGAAAGTCTTTCCCACAGACCCCTAGCAGGAAGAGACCTCTCTTCTTCCTCCTCCTACCATCTTATCAAACTTACACTAGCCCTTTTCTTTTCTGCATTATAGATAGAACAACATATTGGTACAACTTTCCTAAAGAACAATTTGGTGGTTTATATGAAAAGCCTTAAACTTCAAATACCGTTTGGCTCAGAATATCTAGAATTTATTCCAATAACATAAATAAGACAAATGTCCAAACAAGATGTTCATCATGGTATTGTTTAAAAAGGAATGAGATCGAAAACAATCAAATACTTTGAATTATTATTAAAATTTTTTGAAATTAGATATTTGTTAACACAAAAGACATCTATGGTATTTTTGGGTGAGAAATGCAATTTTTCAAACTGTATGTATTCACTATAGTCAAAATCGACTCAATGACAGTGGGTTATATGTAGTTTGATGTCATTTCTATAAAAATAAACACAGACATACACACACGCACACACACACACACCCAGGGTTGCCAGACACAGCTGCTCAGGCTGTGCACTGGACAACTGCAATCACTTAGACTACAGTATGAATGGTGCTTGCTCTTGTTGGGCAATGCAACACCCCTACTTGTAGCTTAAAATGTATTAAAGGTCATTTACCAAAGTAGTAATAATGGTTGCTTAGGGGAATGAGTGATTTTTTTTTTTTTTTGTATCCTTGTATTGATTTTCTAATATTTCTACAATGAGCATGGCTCACTTGCGTAAAAATTATAAAATAATAGCCCTTTCAAAATAGTTTTACCTTGTAAGCCACTCATTACGTATCCTAGTTTACTTTGGTGTGTCTATATATCTGTGTATGTATTTTACAATACAGGTAGTCCTCGACGTACACGTATTCAGTTTACGACAAAGTGCACCTATGACCATCGGTATTTTTTTTTAACATCTTACCATTAGTAATATGTACTACATACGATGTTGCAGCACGTAAATTGCTAATGTCATCATATCTGTAAGTTTGTATGTAATGTTTCCAACCCCAAAAGACCAATAAATATGGGATTTATAAAGATACTAATAATAAAAAGCAATAATAATGAAAACTAAAAAAAAATGAGGTATTCAAATTACGTCAGAACTGACTTACAACGGAGTCAACAGAACAGAACCCCATCATAAGTCGGGAACTACCCATACTGAATAAGCATTGATGGAGGACCTATGAGTGCCAGGCATTTCAGTAGGAACACAGTCTGGATCTTCATGAGTTTCAAGTCTAATGAGAGAGACAGACGTCAGACAAACGCCTGCAAACCATTCTCAGCCAGAGCTGAGAGGAGGATACAGCCTCCTGCCCTGGTCTGCTGTGAGGGAGTCTCCGGGAAGGCTTCCTCGGGGAGTCATACCTGAACCACGTTCTGAAAAGTCTATTAACAGGGATCCTTGCTTTCCCACAAAGCCAAGCATACAAGGGCAGTTACTGTCCCTTGTCAACATTCTTAGACCACGAGACTGAACACCCAGTCACACCCTAATGATGCGAGGGCCAGCAGCTTATAACATGCGCCTACAGGTAGAACAAAGAGCTGTGGTGGCACAAATGGTTAAGCACTCGCCTGGTAACTGAACGGTTCACGGTTCAAACCCTTCCAGCAGCTCTGTGGGAGAAAGACCTGGTGATCTGCTCCCATAAAGATTACAGCCTAGAAAACCCAATGGGACATTTCTGCTGTGTCACATGGAGTTACTATAAGTTAAAATCGACCTGATGGTACCTGACAACAGCAGGTAGCACACGGAGCCAGGATCTGGGGACAATCTACAACACTTGCTTTGAAGCCAGCAGATCTGAGTTTGAATCCAGCCAATGGCTAGGCTTCAGTTTCTTCATCTGCGAAGTGGAGAGTATATGGATTCTTAACTCCTGAAGAATAAAAGAAGTAAAACTGACAATATGTAATGCCACATTCTAAGAAAATGATAGATCAATAATAGTGATTATTACTTATTGTTACCATTACCATCTCTGGAGTCCCTGGGCTACAGCAGTTAAAGGTTTTGGTTGCTAACTGAAAGGTTGGTGGTTCAAGTCCACCCAGGGGTGCCTTGGAAGAAAGGCCTGGCAATCTACTTTCAGCAAATCAGCTACTGAAAATCTTGTGGATCACAGTTCTACTCTGACACGCATGGGTTACCATGAGCTGGAGTCGACTTGACAGCAACTGGTTTTTTGGCATTATTATCTCTGCGCCACAACTGACAAAAGGGCCAGACATCAGCCCCACCCAGCCCTCTGGACAGGAATGGAACAGATCAGAAAGAAAGCACATTTTCAAGCTGGAGGCCTCTTGGTTAGTCCTGGCAGCAGCGGGTAGCTGGCCCAGAAGGCTGGGCCTGCCACTGGCAGGAGAGGTGAAGCAGATATTTGCAAAGTTTGCTCCCTTATTTCACCTGCCCAGTCTCCAGCCTTCAGCCCCAGATATTTTTCTCCATGGACGGCAGCTGGTTTCCTCTAGGAAAATTGCCAATCTGTGGGTCTTTGACCTCCACCCTTCGAGTACAATGAAGGTGGTCTAAATAGGCCTGGGAATGTGCATTTCCCTTCCTGGGCCCCAAATGCTTCCTCCTAGGCCAGGAATCTCCCACTTTTCACTTCAAATATGTCATAAACCCACTCCCGAATGAAAGAGCTGGACTCAGAATCACAAGTCCTGACTTTCCACCCCAGCTCTGCTATGTGACCTTGGGCAAGTCCCCCATCCCACCCCAGGCCTCAGTTTCCCCAGCGGTAAATGGAGGATTGGATTTGATGCTTGAAAAGGTCCTTCCAGCTCTGAGAGTCTGACATTCCGATGATGCACCAGTCCTGGCTTCAGACGAGCCTGGGACAAGCCTCGGTGTCTGCTGTCTCACCCCTCCCATCCAGGGACAATTTCCTTTCCAAGCCTCTGTGCCTTTGCAGAAAGTCCCTGGGTGGCAAAAAAGATTTAGGCTCGGCTGGTAACCAGAAGGTTGGTAGTTGTAACTCACGCAGTGGTGCCAAAGAAGAGAGGCGTTTCTTGGGTTTAAGTGACCAACAGGATGGACTCAACTCATGTCCCCAGCTAAACACACTCTAAAACAAAAACACAAAAGTTAAAATTCGTGTCGGTCATGAAGGTCCACAAAATGGACATATGCAGCAGAAAAGACGCCTCAGAGTGTTGAGCGCAGACTCTGAAAGCCGGCCTCTATACCCAGAAGACTGGCAAGGGTGCCCTCGTTTACCCAGAAACCTCGGCCAACGAGACCATACTCCGGGCAATGTGGCCTGAGAGCCAGAACACCAGGGCCCGCATTGAACCTCTGCCACTGACTGATTTTGCTATCTCGTATGAGTCCCTTCAGTTCTGTGAGCCTCATGGGGTTGCTGCCAGAGTCAGAAATAAATGGGGTATATGGTGGCGCAAATGGTTTGCACTCAATTGCTAACCTAAAGGTTGGGGGTTTGAACCCACCCATCAGTATTACAGAAGATAGGCCTGGCGATCTGTTTCTGTAAAGAGTACAGCCAAGGAAAATGGAACAACTCCCAACCCACTGCTGTCAAGTCGATTCTGACTCAGAGGGACCCCATGGGGTTTCTGAGGCTGTAAATCTCTATGGAAACAGACTGCCACATCTTTCTCCCTCAGAGCCACTGGTGGTTTCGAACCGCTGACCCTTCGGTTAGCAGTGGATCGCTTTAACCACGGCGCCACCGGGGCTCTTATGGAACTACCAGAACACAAAGAGAATAGTGACATGTGAAAAATGTAGCTAATGTCACTGAACAATTTGCATGGAAATTGTCAAATGGAAACTTTCACCCAAAACTGCGTAAACTTTCACCCGAAACACAATAAAACATTAAAAAAAAAAAAAAAAAAGATTACAGCCAAGAAAACCCTATGGAGTAGTTCTGCTCTGTTACACGGGGTCACCAGGAGTCGGAATTGACTCAACAGCAAATAGAACAACAACAATATGCGTGTGCATGTGGGAGAGAGAGAAACTTCCTTAGCGGGAAAGTGCTGGGTACAGGTATCCATTGTATCGATTATTTCCACAGTGCCCAAGCAGTGCCCCTGCCCAGCCGATACCACAGCCCTGCAGTCCCTGGGGACCTGGATTCCTTGGCATTTGACTTCCAAGCACCTGCTCAGCCTCCCTGATTACAATCCCTGGAGATGTGTGAGACTCCATTTGCTGAGGAACTGGAGGAAAATCAACGCGAACAACGTAGTCAAAACAGCGTCGGCAGACGTCACGCATGGCCAAGAGTGAACGTTACCGGGCACTCAGTTGTGCCCCTTATCTAGTAGTTTGTTCTCAAAAGGGAGCTCTAGCCTCGCTGCGAACCCAATAAGTCTTTCAGTTTGACTCGAAACTCCACATTTTTCCTCTTTAGAAAAATGTCACTGACATTCCTTGGTTTCATGACTCTTGGCACTCTGACCACAAGGAAATTGCTAGCGGAGGGAGGCTGCCTGTACCTACCACCACAGCCAGGCCAGGCCCCAGCTGGCCGTGGGCCCGGGCCATTGAGCTGCCCCATGTGGGACACAGACTTCGTTTCTTTGGACTATGACCTCCTCCCTGGGCAGGAACCACCCCAGTTCACAACCTGTAAACCCTGGAATCTGCAGTACTCCCAGACTCCTACGGACAAGCCTCACTGGAGCCCCCCAGGCCACCCTGCATTTGAGCCAGCTGGATACATAAGCTGTCCTTCCACCAGACCCTGACCATGTCTCACCAAATCTGTCTCTCTGTCCTTCATGTCTCTCTCACTCTCTCTTTATTTTTTGTCTTTTTGTATCTCCACCTTTTTTTTTCATTCATATCTCCGTTTATGTGTTCAACAAACATTTATTGAGCACCTACTTTTGTCAGGCACTGTTTCAGAAGCTAAGGTCCCTGGGTGGCGTAAACAGTTTGCTCTTGACCGTTGTTGATGTTGTGTGCTGTCAAGTTGATTCTGACTAGTAGTGACCCCTCTGTGACAGAGTAGAACTGCCCCACAGGGTTTCCTGGACTGTAATCTTTCCCAGAGCAGATCACCAGGTTTTTCTCCCACAAATCAGCTGGTGGGTTCAAACCGCCAACCTTTTGGTTAGGAGCTGAGTGTTTAACAACTGCGCCACCAAGGCTGCTACTAACCTAAAATTTGTTGGTTCAAATCCACCCAGCAGGGCTTCAGAAGAAAGGTCTGGTGATCTGCTTCCATAAAGATTATAGCCAAGAAAACCGTATGAAGCAGTTCTAGTCTGTAACACATGGGGTAACCATGAGTCAGAATCAATATGACAACAGTAGGTTTGGTTTTTCTTTGGTCCCAGAAGCTGGGAATCCAGCAGTGAGGATGACAAGGTCCCTGTACTTATAAGACAGACAGTGAAATAGACATATGAAGTAGATTATATTTTCCAAAGATGGCTACAACAATATTTCATGCTCAGGAGGTAGAACCTATATCCTGCCCCCTTCTTGACACTGGGCAGGTCTTTGTGACTTCCTGACCCACAGAGTACAGTGAAAGTCTTGCTACGTGACCTCCAAGTCTCGGTCATAACAATGCCATGCACTTCCACCTTGCTGTCTGGGGAGATTTGCCTCCATGCTGTGAGGAAGCCCAAGCAGCTCATGCAGAGGTCCACATGGAGAGGAAGAGAAGCTCCCAACAAACAGCCAACTTGTCAGCCACATGAGTATGCCATCTTGAAAGTGGATCTTCCAGTCCCTAGTCAAACCGCCCTAGCCAATGCCACTTGGAGAAGAGATGAACCATCCCTGCTGTGCCCTGCCCAAATTACAGATTCATGAGCCAAGTAAATGATTGCTCTGGTTTAAGCTTCTAAATTATGGGATACTTTGTTACACAGCAATAGATAACTGGAACAACAAACAAAATAATGTGAGTTAGTGATAAGTCCTAGAAAGAATAATCAAGCCAGGTGAGGAGGTAAGAGAAGGTGTGGTGGTAGGGAGCGGGCAGGGACAGCAGGGCAGAGACAGGTCCCCAACCCCTTTCTGGCTGATTCCAGGGCTGAGATGTGTTCAACAAGCCCCGTGGATGTAATGGGAAATGTGTCTGTTAAAGGAGGAGACTTAAAAGTGGTCTCAGGGTAGAGTTTCCCAGGGTGGAAATTCGAACCACAAGGCCACTAGCCTCTGCCTGCATACCTCCAGAGACAGAGAGATTGCTCCCTCCCCAGGCAGCCCTGCTAGACACCATTGGCTAAGAGAATGGGCTTCCTTCCACTGAGGGAGACTGTCTCCCTGGACCGCCCACTGGGGCCACATGGATACAACTTTCCACATAGACGCTGCTTTCCACATGACAGGAACATGTGCCCCCCGACCATCTCTAGTCTCCCCCACATTCATGGTAGTACCCAGAGCAAAAGGCTGGGCAAATGACTGGGACACTCTGAATGTATTCAGGATGGAGTCACAGCCAGGGAAAACTATGTCATCACACAAGGTGCGGATAAATGGAAAACATGGTGGCAGTTTATGCAGAACTGGACTTCAGAACCTAAATCACCGAACTCCTAAAATTGTAGGCAAAATCGTGTCCACGTAAAACCATTCATGAACTTTTTTGTGGAAGCAGTCCACCAAGAGAGTCCTGACCTCGACACCACCAAAATCCACTTGCTATGGAGTTGACTCCGACTCATGGCGATCTCAGGTGTGTCAGAGTAGAACTCTGTTCCACAAGGTTTTTTTTTTTTTTT
>NW_004444126.1:1994151-1997743 GCF_000243295.1 Trichechus manatus latirostris | reverse complement strand
ATTTGTACCACCAACCTTTCAGTTAGTAGCCAAGCATTTAACCATTTGTGCCACCCAGGGACTCTGACCTCTACCCCAGCCCCCTCACACAAAAAAATTTATTGCCTTTTGGATTAAAGGCTTGGTTTTTAGAGTCACAAAGACCTGAGTTTGAGTCCTGTCTGCATGCCACTGACTTGCTGTGTGACCTTGGGCAAGTTGCTGCCCCTCTCTGAACTCCAAAGTCAAATCAACACAGATATATTGGTGGCCTCCAGCAGTTTTTCCAGCCTTGCTTGTCTGTGTGCCCCAGCGTGATCTTTTCCCAGTCCACACTCTTCTCTGTGATTATCCACTTAGTCTTTTTCTCTAAATTAGCCTCCTTCTTTGACTTAAGTAAACTTCTTTTTTAAGGAAATTTTTCATCAGTACCTTAAACGGGAAGCCAGCAACACATGCCATAAATAAAAAGGAACCATAAAAATGAAGACAAAATAATGCTGCTAACTTAGAGAAAAATACAGCGCCCCCCTCCCATCCTAGACTTTACCAAAGGGGATCAGCAAGCCACAGAGCAAGTGTTAATGATACATTAGCACCCAACTGAGACTTTCTCCATGATGTTATCAGAAAGAAGTTGCTCACTGCTGGATTTGGGCTACCTTTGGGCTGTCGGCAGCATCTCCCCTGCCCTGGGGCAGGCAGTCCGGCCTTGGAGAAGCTCTGACCTACAATGACCAAGGAGGAGAGAGGACAATCTAAGAGGTCCTGTGGTTTGGACACATGCCAATGGATTTTGGCCCAAGCTCCCCATTGAACAGTCAAGGGCAGGAGCAGGTGGCCCCAAAACTGCCAAAACCAAGAATGGGAGGAGGCCTCTGAGATGGCTTCTTGGGAAGGTGAGAACGTGTCACCCTGTAGGCCAACCAGCATGACTGACAGCCCATCCCCAGAAGATCATCTGAGCAGGAGGGCTTAGGGCAGGGGCTAGCTCTGGGGGCTCAGCAAGACTACAATACACTTTGGTGGGGGGTGAGGGGGGCTGGAAAGCCTCTCCCCTACTCTGGGCCTTGGTTTCTCCAGCTCCTTTGTTAACAGGCTGTGTGTCCCTGGGCAAGTGGCCTCACCTTCCGGAGCCTATTTCCTCCCTGTGCACAGTTCAGTTTTCCCTCTGTGCGGGGGTGACTTACCCACCAGGCACAGTAAGCTCAGTGCCTAGGGCCACAGCACTTTCAGGGCCTTTGAAAATGTTTTCATTTCTTTCAAAATAGAAGGGGGGGTACTTTTAAAAGAGAATGTTTTAATATAGAAAGTTAACATATTCATCTTTATACCAACACACTCGTAAAATAGAATTTGTAATTTTTTTGGCAATAGATGAAGAAGCCCACAAAGGCAAAAGCGCCGCTGTTTGTTGTCTGCCTTCCAACTCATAACCACCCCATATGACGGAGTAGACCTGCCCCATAGGGTTTCCTAGGCTGTAATCTTCACAGTAGCAGATCACCAGATCTTTCTCCTGGGGAGTCGCCAGTAGGTTCAAACCATCAACCTTTCGTTTAACAGCCTAGTGCTTAACCATTGCACCACCAAGGCTCCTTCAAAAGTGCCTAAGACCCCCAAAAGCCGTATGCAGCCCTGCCTCTGTCAGATGAGGATGACAAAGGTAGCAGTATGTTATACAAATGCTTTTATTGTGGTTCTCTTTAGTCTTGACTTAGGAGAAGGAGCACTGGTTTGGGAGTCAGGAAACAGAAAACTGTGTTCTGAGCTCTATCTCCCTCTCTGTGACCTTCGGAAGTCATGCCCTCGCTGGCCTCATTCTCTCCAGCAGTACAATGAGGGTCTTGGAGTTGAGGATGCCCCTCTGGGCTCTGCTCCTGCCTTTCCTCTTAAGGAGACAAACACTGAAACCCCATGTAACCCCCAAAAGACTGACCAGCTGGCAGCGAATGGCACCATTCTTCAAAACCATCTCGTCTCCCAGTCATATATGGGAGGTTCAGATGATAATTGTGGCTTCTCTTTTACTGTTTATTTTTGTTAATTCTCGGATGTTTGACTTGGCCCAGCCCCAACTCCCAGCGTTTTCACTTGGCCATCTCTGGTTCCCATCGCAGCTCCAGGTTTCCCTGGAGGGACCTGGTGAAACATCTTCCGGGAGGTCCATGGTCTCAGCTCTTAGCAGGGAAGGTGCCTAATGGAGCCTGAGTTTGCAGGGTATAGTTGAAGCTATCGCTTCCCGAGTGCCTATTCTGTGCCTGCTGCTGTTCCAGGCCCTGGGACACGGCGGAGAACACACGAGATACGGCCAGGGATTCTCCTTGGCTCACAGTGCAGACGGTAAGGCAGATAAAAAAAATAAGTGCATGGGGCCGGGATGGGGGTGGGGAGGAGTGTAATAGGAGGGGAGCTGGAGGTGCCAGAAGGGACAAGGAAAAGCCTAAGAAGGTTTTAAGCAAGGACAGGTGGTTCAGCAAATATCCCCCCTAAAAGTAAGTGATGTCTAAGCTGAGCTCTGACAAATGAGCAGCCTTCAGATGGGAGGAGAAGGGAGGGGAGGGTGTCCCAGGCAGGTGGAATAGAACATGTGAAGATTAAGATGCCTTCCAACCCAATGAGGGAGATGCTACTGTCATCCTCTTCTTACAGGTGAGGCACAGTGAGGTCACTGCTTGAACCCAAGACTGCCTAGTTCCAAAGCCAGTTTTCCTAACCACTGGCCTATGTGCTTCCCCTCCCCTGCAACCCCACCCCCATCCCCACCCAGTGTCTCCCTGGCTTCCCTGGAGGAAAAGGCCAGAACCCAGGTCACCCATTGGGAGTGGTTTTAGGGTCACCCGTGTCTAAAAGTGCCTGGCAGTGCCTCAAATTCCCCCATCAGAGCTGTGATCAACCATCACCTAGAAAATGTGACTTCCCCAGGGGGCCAGGTGCCCAGGGCTCTGCAGAGTGTATCTCTAATCCTCATAGAGAGCCCAGGTGAGGAAACTGAGGCTCAGACAGGTGAAGGGTTTCGCCCAAGGTCACCCCACCCGTAGCCAGGGCCAGGGCCGGGATTAAACCTTATCTGGTGAGACTCTGAAAACTAAGCCCCTAGGCCCCAGGCCATCTTTGGGTGAGACCCCCACCCCCAGCCCCTCAGGGCCCAGCCCCCTGCCGCCCTTCCCCCCAGGACAATGAGCCCTTTCACAGCCAGACAAAGGGAGAAGTTTAAAAGGCAAGAATTATGTTTCCACGGTGGCAGCTAAGGGGGCGGGCCGGGGGAGTCAGAGAAGACGGAGCCGGGGAGGAGTCGCCGCCGCCTAAACGGACCAGTGTGTATTTATTCTTGTCTGACACAACACAATTTGATTTTCCACATAAAAGATCAAGTAATATTTCAGTTACAGTTAATTATACACCCCAAAAGCACATCAAAGGACGGGCCGCATCAGCCCAGCCCTTGCTTCGAGGCTCTGCATGCGCCCAGATTTCACGCCCTGCTTCGCAGCATCTGCAGCTCAGGATCCCCCCTTTCATGCCCACACAGGCCTTTGAGGCTGGGACTGGGGGCCAAGGCCCCTCACTGGGCTCCAGGAAGAGACAGTCCCCACCTGATGCCTTGTCTCCC
>NW_004444126.1:1967815-1992686 GCF_000243295.1 Trichechus manatus latirostris | reverse complement strand
GCAGGGGCACAGGGAGGGCAGGAGCTATTCTGGGCCCCTCTCCCCAGCCCCTGTGTACCCCGAGGCTCCTGTGGCAAACGACCATCCTGTTTGCTGGGCAAAGGTGTTTCCTGTGCAGGCCACAGGCAGGCCAAATCTGCCCTTCCCAGAAGCCTCCACTCCTCAGCCACCTCAGGACAGAGCCCCGCATACCCCACCTGGCTTCTGCTGCACCCTTCAACCGCCCCATCCCACCAGCCTCAGTTCCCTTATTTCCCAAACAAGAGTCGAAATACCTAGACTTCACAAAATTGCGACAATGAATAATTCAGATCAAATACATCAGGCCTGGCACACAGTAGGTGCGCAATCAATATTTGTGGGTGACTCTAGGAAACTTCTCCTAGTTGTTGGCATACACTAAGCCTTGACAAAAGGGGCATTAGCAGCAATGGTAGATGGGGTTATTGCTGCTGGTGACATTATCGGTGCTTCCATCCTCAGCAGCTGGTGCACCGCTCAGCACACAGTGGGTGCGTTAGGGATGTTTTCTGACCTTCTCCCTGGGTATTATCACCGTTTGTGTGTTCCTTTAAGGACATAGCTGTGGTTTTTTACCTGTGTATTCCCAGTGCCTTGCATATAGCCTGTGCTCCACAAGGTGTATTGAATAGATGGGTGAACGGATAGATGGATGGATGGATGGATGGATGGATGGATGGATGGATGGATGATAAGTGGGTGAGTGGATGGATGAACAGGTAGATGGTGGATAGATAGATTTATGGGTGGGAGGGTGGATGGATAGAAGTAAGGGGGATGTGTAGGTGGATGTGAGGATTGGTGGATGGATGGGTAGATGGATGGATGGGTGGATGGTGGATTGTTGGATGGGTAGATGAGTGGGTGAGTGGATGGGTAGATGGGTGATAGGTGGGTGAGTGGTTGGATGAATAGGTAGATGGTGGATTGATAGGTGTATGGGTGGGTGGGTGGATGGATGGAAGGAAGGGGGATGGGTAGGCGGATGTGAGGATGGGTGGATGGCAGATTGGTGGATGGGTAGATGAGTGGGTAAGTGGATGGGTAGATAGATACATGTATGGAAGGGTGGAAGAATGAAAGGAAAGGTGGGTGGGCATGTGGGTGGATAAAAAGAGAGAAACCAAGGGTGAAAAAATACTCTTTTGCTATGGGACTTGGGAGTCCTAGGTTCAAGTTTGATGCTTCTACTTAATCTCTACTTAATTTCTACTTGGAGCTCTGGTTAAGCAGCTCACCTTCTCTGAGCCTTTGTCATCATTTGTCAACTGAGCATGATGACCCCGCTCTGAGAGGTCTCAAAGATCCCTCCTAAGCAGATGGGAATTACTTCTGAAACTACAAAGTGCTGTGCCTGGACGGGTGATGGTCAGTCCCAGGTCCCTCAGGGAGGCAGGCACAGTGGATGAACCCTGGGGTAGGGCAGCCTGGAAGGTGATGGAGGCACCAAGGGCCACCACCCAACTGGGCTCTAATCCTGCATGGCCACCCTGATGGGCAGCCACTCCTGCGCTAGTAAAATTTTATGGCTTCAAAGACCAGGCAGAGAGCTGCCGGCAGCAACTTGCTGGATATTTATGGCCGGCCTCCTGCCTCTCAGCCTGCCCTTCCTTGGCTCATTCTCACCAAAGCTGAGGTTCCTGGGCCTGGCCGCAAAGACCTGAGACCTTCTTTGACACTGAAACCCTGGAGCAGAAGAAGAGGGGCTGAATTAAGAGGTGCTGGACGAAGATTTTTGTGGTTAAAAGTAGGGTAGAGACCAGCTGGGAGACCTGAATCCAAGAAATATTTGCTTAACAGGATTGTGCAAGAGGCTTTGAGTCATGCTCTGCGTTAAGTTATAAAATTGCCTGTTATCCAGGGTCACGGTCACTTTGGGGAAAGCCAAGGAATGTGGCCATGGCAGCCACATTTGCTTCTCTCAGTCTCTGAGCACACCTGTTCCTTCCTGCCACAGGACCTTTTCACGTGCCATTCCTTCTGCCAGGTACACCTTCTCCCCAAGCTATGCTTTGCCGAGTTACCTCCTGCTCTGCCTTCAGATCTCAGCTCTGGGATTCTGAGATTCTTCTGTGTAGACCGTAACTGAACATGTGTGTGCACAATGCCCAGGTTAATATCCACCAATAGGGATGATGGGCCCTGCTTGGGAGCTCTCGTTGGGACAGCTGAATTAAGCTAGTGGATGATCCCAGGCAGGGCAGTCTGTGACCCTCTATTGCGCTGGCGCTGGACCCACTGAGCTCTCCCCAGCCCCATTACCAGCCCCCGAGACCCTCCTGAGGCTCCCTGAGTTCTCTGGTGAGTTCCTTCTCTCTACAAAGGTTCTGGGAAATGCGGGCAAGCTCAGTGTGGCTTGAACACAGGTGTGCATGAGTGTTTGCCAGTGCTCACATGTGGGCATGTTGTGTACGTGTGTAGGTAGAGTTCTGCGTGTGCACGAGAAGATGAGTGTGGGCCTGTGCATTCCCTTTCAACCAGAGGAACTTTAGCAGAGAACAGCAAGTTTGGGCTTAAGTGGACACAACGCATGTGTGCCTACAGGTGTACAGGATGCATGTGTGGACTTGACATGTGTCCATGGTGCATACATGAATGTATGTGTTCATAAGTGTGTGACATTGTGGACGCATGTGTACCTGGTGCATGTGTGGGCACATGCAGAGCGTGGCCATGATTTCACGTCTAAGAGCAGGAGGGGACTGTGGTGGCTGAGTGTGTTGCAGGCAAGCGCTGAGTGTGGCCACATGTGGCTGGGGGCAGGTAGAACTGGCATTTCTGGGGCCCTTTAGGAGCCCTGGTGGCACAAAAGTTAAGTGCTCAGCTGCTAACCAAAGGGATGGCAGTTCAAACCCCCCCAGCAGCTCCGAAGGAGAAAGACCTGGCAATCTGCTCCCGTAAAGACTATAGGGAAGAAGATCCTGTGGGGCAGTTCTACTTTGTCACATGGGGTCACTATGAGTCGGAATGCATGTCATCCAACAACAACTACCAGTCGGGCACCGCATTAGCCCATGAACCCCACGTGGGGTACTTGTATTATTCCCATTTCATAGAGGTGGAAACTGAGGCTTAGAGGCACCCAGAAACTGGGGACGATTTGATCTCTGAGCTGCGAGGGGCCTGTAACCAGTTAGGAGGTGGGGCCAGGCTGGTGAGGGGTGTCGCGTTGGCACAGGGCCCGAGGAGGCCCCTGCGCATGCTCACGGGGTACCGCAGGGGCACAAGCTTGGACGTGAAAGGACCCCCGGGCCAGGTTGACAGTGGAGAGGGGTGGGGTAGACAGAGAGAAGAGAGAAGAGGAGGAGAGCCAGAGATGGAAATAAAGAGACGGGGGTTAAAAGCTCGTTGCCGTCGAGGTGATCGCGGCTCAAACGGACAGAGGGGAGAGAAAACTACGAGAGACAGAGAAGTCCCGTGGCGGCCGACTTGCGTCCCCGACCCGGTCTCGCCAACCCTTTGGCCGGGTTCATTGCCAAGGGCGGCGCTTTCATCGCGCCCCGCCCGCCGGCCGGGCGTGGTCAGTCACCCGTCAAGCTGATTTACGGGCCCTGCCCGCCCCGCCGCGCGCCAGCAATCAGCCGCCGCCACCAGATCTATTATTGATGAACTTTCCGAGACCCTCTAATTAACTGCACGCACGCTTGGCGGGCGGAGCGTCAGTGGCGGGTGAAATACGGGCCTGGACTCCCCAGGCAATGTCACGGGAGCCGCGCCCTCTGGATGGGTTGAGGCAAGGGTGGATTATATAATAGTCAACGTAAGCACGGGTTTACTTGTGTTTACTTGCTCATCTGTAGCGAACAATTTCACATGGGTTTCACTAATCTGTAGTGAACAAATTTCATGTGAGATTGTTCACTACAAATTAGTAAGTAGGTACAAGTAAACCCGTGTTTACCTTGCTTACTGGGTCATCCGCCCCTGTCAGGGATTGTAAATTTGAAAAGAGGCTTTGATTCTGCAGGAAGGTGCTGCGGGGTTGGGAGAAAGATGCCAGCAGTGCCTAGAGGCAGAATCTTTGATGTGGTGAAAAATGTGAAATTGTTCACTACAGATGCTCTGGTAAGCATAGTAAACACCGTGCTTACCTTACCTGTTGGATAATCCACCACTGGGTGGGGGAGAGAGGGTGGACAGGTGGTTGCCTGGTGGGATGTCAGCTGTCACTGTCACAGTCCCCAGGGACAAGAGTGGCCACATGGGTTCTACCCAGGATCCCCAGCAAGGCCAAGCCACTCCATTTCTCTGGTCCTCAGGCAGAGATCAGCTAGAATACTGCAGCAGCTGACTGGATGGAATGACTCCCCTGCCGGCCCTGGGGGGCAGCGCGGCAGCAGGAAGTTCAGGAGACTGGCCCATCAATGGAGCCTAGGTTCGAGTCCTGGCTGTGTGGCCTGGGGCAGTGATTTTGCCTCTTAGAGCCTCCGTTTCTTCATCTGGAAAATTGGAATAACAAAATCTGGCTCTTGGAGTGGAGGTGAGAATTAAAACTCCCTAGTTAATGCACAGGGGTGAGGGGCCCCCTGAACATTGACCTCTGGGATCCGTGCCTGGTATCATCCAGGAACTCATGGGGAGCTCACTACCTTTTGTTCTCCACCTCCCAGGTGGAGTCCAAGCCTAGGGGCCACTGGAGGAGGCAGATCCAGTCATTCAGGGCTACTTATTCAGCACCTGGTGTTAAATCAACAGCAAACCCCATCAGAACCACAACTGAGATCAGGGCGCCAGAGGGAAAGCAAAAAGCACAATGAGAGGCTTAATGGGGGATTGATTTAGATTAGGGGCATCCAGGAAGGCTTCCTGGAGGCAGCTAAAGCTAAAGCCTGCAGCAGCAGTCAAGAGGTGGTGGGAGAAGCTTCCAGGCAGAGGGAATAGCTATAACAAAGTTCTGAAGGTGGAACTGGGGGTGGGGGGTTGAGGAAGAGCAAGGTCTTGTGATCTTGGGGGACAGGGAGGGAGCAGGAGATGAGATGAGAATCAGTGGTGGAATTGGAATTTGAACTCAGGGCTGGGACATGGGGAGAGGTGCCCAGAGCTGCCCATCCAAAGCCTCTGCCCCTCCCCTGCCCAGCAGCTGCCCTCTACCCCAGAGGGGACTCTCCTCCCCAGCTTGGCTTCTGCGAACTTCATCTATCCTCCTTCTCTTTCCCTCGTCTCTTCTTGCTGTGTTGTTGGTTGCCATCAAGTGGATTGGGTTCCAAAGTCAGGCGGGAGACACTTCTGGGTGACAAGGCCAGGACTCGCAACTTCTTCTCCTTTTGCAGATAAGGAAACCAAGGCTCAGAGAGGGCAAACGACTTGCCCAAGGCCACACAGCTGAAACCACCCCAGGAGCACCTACCCTGCGGTAGGTGCAAGGCATGGAAACACCCCCCAAGGACCTTTTCCTGAGCATCTCACCCTCTGGCCACCCAGGGGTGGGGGGGGGTCTTCTTCCCATTTCTCAAAGAGCTGGGCTCAGAGGAGCCCCAGGGAGGGGTGAGTGGAGAATTGGACTCAGAACTGGTTTGAGAAGGGAGAGAGCACTGAATTTCTTTTTGTTTTTAAATTTAAAAAATGATAATAACCCTGAGATAATCTTTAAACCTTAAACCAAAAATATCTCCTGAAGTCTTCTTTAAACCAAACAATAATTTAGTTTAATTAGTAAAGAACGTCTGCCTTGAGCATTATGCTCATTTGAAAAACTATCTATACGGGATCAAATTGACATTAGCAACTCGAAAGGTTAGATAGGAAGCTTAGGGGGCAGAGAGTTTATGTTAACGGAGGAGGAACAATTTGGAAAAGGAGGGTGAGAATGGTTGCACAACTTGAAGAACATAGTCAATGTCATTGAATTAATTGTACATGTAGAAATTGTTGAATTGGTGTATGTTCTGCCGTGAGTATTTTCAACAACAACAAAAATAAATTATTTTAAAAAATAATTTCTTAAGAGGTTTCCTTTTTCTTTTACTCAATTCGTAAAATGTTTGTTTTGTGTTTTATGGATTTTTTTCGCTTTGAGTTCTCCCCCCACCCCAAAGGAAAAAGAAAAATAAAAAAATAAAAATAAAGCTAACAGTCTGTAGCTACAGTGGTGTCCTTTTACAGCTGTTTTCCTGTTCCATCCTTTGTGGTCAAGTGCCCAGGATTTGAAGTGGGAAGGAACAGAGACAGAGATAAAGATGGACTAAGAGACAGAGAGAGTGAGAGAGACAGAGCCTGTGGAGAGGGGAGAGGGAAGCCTGTGGGGACTGAGGGACAGGGAGGAAAGGACAGTTTTTCATCCTGAAAGCCAAGGAACCAGGGGTCCGAATGCCCCACTGGGACCCTGAAGGCTGAGAAGAGGCTGTTGGTCAGTGTGGCCTGGTGGAAGCTTTCGTTTTAGGGGACACACCTGGATTTCATCATAAATTCCCCTACCCCCGCCCTAGAGAGTCACTTTAGGGACAAAGGAAACTAGAGGGAGGAGGTCCCTGCCAAATGCTTGCTCTGTGGAAAATAGCATCTCGTGCCCCTCACAGTCACCCCAGGGTTTCTCAGGCACAGGGTGGGCAGGGGGCTCGGGAACAAAAGTTCCCAAGTTCCTGGGAGCTGCTGGGGCCTGGGGTGCAGGACTCTGCCAGTCAGGACAAGATTCTCTGGAAAGAACGGGCTGTCTGCAGGCCAGAGGGACAATGGGATGATGACAGAAACAGCTGCTATGGAACCAGAGGGCTGCCAGATGGGAGATCCAGAGATACTATGTGACCTGGGACGAGTCACCTTATCTCTCTGGGCTTTCGATATGTTCCCAAAGCCGTCTCTGAGCTAAGGAGATCTGCCTAGGTGGAAAGAATATTATTATTCCTGCTAGTGCCGTAGTTATTTGAAAAGTAGGCTAAAAGCACAGGGGTTAAGATCACAAATTTGGAGCCAGGCACACCTGGGTTCAAGTTCTGACTCTGCCACTTTCCAGCTGTGTGACCTGGGGCAGGTGCCCTCCCTCTCTGAGTTTCAGTTTCCCCATCTGTAAAATGGGTGGCAACAGTACCTGCCTTATGGGTCGTTTGGAGGAGTTAATAAGTTAGGGTGTGTGTGGCAGCTAGAACACAGGCAGGTACACAGTAGGTGCTCAATAATGCTGCCATGCTCCCTCTGTCCTTTTGAAATGCAGTCACATCTGGCCTCCTGCCAATGACAGCCGCTCCAGGGCTCCCAGCTCCCCCTCCTCCCTCCAGAAAACACCTGTGCAGACCCCCTTTCTGGCCTCATGGAATGAAAATTATGTAAAGAGGCCCACTTTTCCCCCTTGCAGACAAAGACTGAAACATAAAAATTCCAAACTGTCCCAGGAGGTGGCTGGAGGCTCAAGGAAGACTGCAGTCAAGATCCCTCCCTCCTGGGCATGAGAGCCTCACCCTCTGGGATCCCAGTTCACTGTCACAACTGCCTGGGAGCCAGGCAATCGTGACTGGGATCCACATTCCCATTTGCCAAAAGAGGAAACTGAGGTTCCCAGTGACCCCCAGTCCCTCCCTCTAGACCCAGAGTTGCCTCCTGGAGTTTGATTCAGGGATGTCTTTTGGCTACTGGGAGGGATTAGAAAAGTGGCTTAGCTCCTTCCCTGGGACAGGAACGTTCTAGGCAGGAAGGCAGATGCTATGTTCACAGACAGGGAGGCATAAATACCATTGAATGTCAGGGTGAGACAATTACACCCTCATAATTCTCTCCCAGCTCTCCTGATCACAGCAAGAGAAAGTCTCAGTTGGGTGCTTCCCTGTCTTCAACATCTAACAGAGAAGGAGCCAACCTGGGCTCAGAAGCCTCAGAGCAGGCTACCTTGGCCAGCTAGGGTTTAAAAAGATACTTGCAATTGTAACTGGGTTTACTTTAATAGTTACTTTTCATTAATGGCCAGTTTTTCATTAGAAACAATGATACAAATTTCCTATTGAAAGAAAATGCAAGTCCCTTTAAACTCACATTGAGTAAAAAGCAGTGCAGATGAAGTGTGAGCCGATAAGGGCAACAAGGAGGGCTGGCAGTTTGGGAAGCATATTTTTTCCCAGCTTAATCAGATCAGCAGCTTTCCGGCCTCACCTTTCCCAGGAGGGCGCCTACCCATGCCCATTCAGTGTGAGCGCTCACCAGGCTTCCAATGTTGGGCTAGCTAGTGCAGAAACTAACACACAAGATCCTCAGGGATTGTAATACATGTTCTGAGGGACCCAGAGTTGTGCTAGAGAAAATTACAGGGTGGAGGGAAGCAAGGATTAGAAAGTGTGGGCAGAGAAAGTCTCCCTCAGGAGGTGGTATAGTTAACTGGATCCTAGGGAAGAGAAGGTATCTGTGTGAAGAGCAGAGGGGCAGCAGGTGCAAAGGCCCTGGGGCAGGAAAAGTTTGCCTCCTCAGAAGAACTGAAGGGAGAGTAGGAGTGGGGTGGTAGGAGAAGAGAAAGGTGTGTCCCAGCCAGCCCAGGACCTTGAGGTCCTGGGAAGGAGTTTGGGTTTTACTTTGGGTGCAATATGGAGCCATTAGGTCTTTGTTTTTTAAATTTTAATCAGGAGAGTGGCTTGCTCCAGTTTGAGTTTTTAGAAGACCCTTTTGGCCACTGCTTGGACCATGGGCTGAAGGGGCCATGTTGGAGGAAGGAGAGAGGAAGAGAAGATAGTGGCTCGGACTGGGTGGTGGAAACAGTGTGGGTTATACTGGATGACGGAACAATGGGGCTGGGGTGATTCGTTTATTCATGTAAAAGACATCTATAAAGCACCTACTGTGTGTCGGGCCCTGTGCTGGGCACTAGGGAAAGAGTGGTGAATAATCAGCACCGCCAGGCGAGGCCGGGAAGGTTCAATGGTAGAATTATCACCTTCCATGTGGGAGACTCAGTACAATTTCTGGTCAATGCAACTCACGTGCAGCCACCACCTGTCTGTCAGTGGAGGCTTGTGTGTTGCCATGATGTGAACACATTTCAACAGAGCTTCAGCACTAAGACCAACTAGGAAGAAAGGCCTGGCGATTTACATCTGAAAATCAGTCAACGGAAACCCACAGGATCACAATGGTCCAATCTGCAACCCATCATGGGGATGGTGCAGGACCAGGCAGCGTTCTGTCCTCTTGTACATGGGGTCGCTGTGATCAGAAGCCAACTCAAGGACAGCTAACAATAACATGGGTCAGGTGCTAGGAAAACAGTAGTAAACAACTGAGCACCTACTATAGCCAGGGACAGTGCCAGGAGCCCTGGTGGTGTGTGGTTAAGTGCTTGACTGCTAACTAAAAGGTCGGTGATTCGAACCCACCCAGCAGTTCCATGGGAGAAAGACCTGGCAATCTGCTCCTGTAAAGATTACAGCCTAGAAAAGCCTGTGCAGCAGTTCTACTCTGTCTTATAGGGTCGTTATAAGACAGAATCGACTGGATGGCACACAGTAACACAAGTCAGGGACAGCTAGGCACTAGGGAAACGGGGATGAACAAGATTAAATAAACCCCTGTGCTTGTGGGGCTGGCTTTCCAGTGGGTGCACACGTTGTACCCGTGTGCCCAGATCCCCCAGTGTTGCGTGCACAGTCGTGTGCACACTTGCACATGCCCACTCTCACCCCTTCCAAGTCCATATGCACATGCCTGCCCCAGTCGCCCTGGCACACACACGTACACACACACACACACACACACACTCACTCACCATCCTCGCTTATAAAAATAACCCCGGTGATTACACTTTCTTGGGGCTGACGTTGCCAGGCAATCACTGAGCTCCTCTCGCTCCTCCTTTACCAGGTGATTCATTGAGAAGGCGCCGTGCCCT
The DNA here is from genome assembly GCF_000243295.1 of Trichechus manatus latirostris. Taxonomy (NCBI): domain Eukaryota; kingdom Metazoa; phylum Chordata; class Mammalia; order Sirenia; family Trichechidae; genus Trichechus; species Trichechus manatus. The sequence goes on along the minus strand of NW_004444126.1, from coordinate 1,982,866 downwards.
CGCCTCAGCCCCACTGAACGCTGCGCGCACTAAGAATACTTTCTTTTATTGTAGCGAGTGACATTTGAATTCGTTTTCCTGCCTATTATGCGCCGTGACGGCAGAGACTGAGTGGTTATTACCTGCCTGCCATTATGTAAGATGACAGAAATACGCCACGCTCTCCGCTGTCAAGTGCCTCGGGAGCTGAAGGAGCCCCTCTGGGGCTGCCGGAACCCACCATTCCCGAAGACAAGCAGCAAGAGCACCATCTGTAAGCCAGGGCCCAGCTCCACCGCTGCATTGCCATGTGACTGTGGACAAGTTGCTTTGTTGCTCCGCGACTCGGTTTCCTCATCTGTTAAGTGAGGACCAGAGGCATGAGCTGGATGATCTTTAGGCGCTGCCCCAACTCTCTTGCGTGTGACTTTGGGTACAGACTAGCAGGTTGGGTTCCTCCTAGGCCTCCTCTCCCTGGGAGGGTGAGGATTGTGTCTGTCAAGGTTTGAGAGAGTAAATCTTTCCCTAAGAGGCCCACGATTAATTCATTCATTTAGCAAGTATCACTGAGGGCCAACCATCTGCTCACAGGACAGACAGTCCCTGCACAATGAAGCTTGCATTACAGTGACAATATTTTGGCAACAAATATTTGTGAATGAGTGAATGAGTGAATGAATGAATGAATGGGTCTGGGCTAGAAATGGCAGTTGAGGACGTGTTAGCATATAATGGACACCAAGCCCTGGGAGTAAGCGAGATATACCAGGAGAGGGAGAAGGAAGAGGGCCTGCACTGAACCCTGGGAGCTCCAGTCTGTAAAAGACACAGAGACAAAGAGGGGCTCACAGAGGAACCTGAAGGAGGAGCAACAGAGAAAGTAGGGCCAAGAAGCCCGAAGGCAGAGAGGAGGTTCCTGGGGGGCAGAGGATGGTACGGTTAGCAGTGTAGAGCCTTGGAGATAGCAGGGAAGAGGGGCCCTGGCTTGTCAGAAGGGCCAGTGCTTTGCCTTGCCATTGTCCCCACCTGACACAGGTCCTGCCCCTCAGCAGCCTCCACGAATGTTGGTGGAATGAACCCATCAATGGATTCTCCACGTGAGCTGCTGCTTCTTAGCCTTAGAGCCATACCCACCAGGGCCAGGCATAGATCAGAGGCATCGCCTTAGAATCGTCATCATGTTACCATGTAGCTGACATTTTGGGGACACCTACTGTGTGCACCAGCCCTGAGGGCACTTCACATGCATCCTACTGTGTGCCCTTCCCAATGACACCACTAGTAAAATTAGCTGCCATCGAGTCAACTCTGACTCACGGCAAACCCATGTGTGTCAGAGTAGAACTGTGCTCTGTAGGATTTTCAGTGACTGATTTTTGGGAAATAGATCACCAAATCAGCATCTTTCAAGGCACCTCTGGGTGCACTCCAACCAACGTTTTGGTTAGCACCAGAGAGCGTTAACCATTTGGACCACTGAGGGACTCCCTGACAACACTAGGTGGCAGGAATGTGACAGACCCATTCTGTTGTCCTTGCTGTTTGCCATCAAGTCGATTCTGACTCATAGCAATCCTATATAACAGAGCAGAACTGCCCCCATAGGGTTTTCTAGGTTGTAATCTTCAAGGGAGCAGACTGCCAGGTTTTTTCTCCCACGGAGTGGCTGGTGAGTTCATATTGCCAACCTTTTGGTTAGCAGCTGAGCGCTGAACCATTGTGCCACCAGGGCTCCTTAGACCCATTTTACAGATGAGAAAATACACTCCAAGGACAGGCAGCTATCGAGGGGTGGAGATGGGGGATTTGAACCCAAACCTCTGGCTTCAGAACCCAGAACCATCACCATGCTGTGCTGGATGGTCGTTTACTAAGAAGGCACTTTGTAAACTATAAATCTCTATGACCGAGGGCTTCCCTGAACCAGATTTCTGCCCTGCCCTCCCTCTATAGACTCCAGTAGGGCAGCCCAGGCTCTCTCACCCACCCTAGTAGCCATGCTTGGGACACCCTACTGCCTGCCACCTCGTGGACCCTGACATCTCAGTTTCCTGACATCTAGTGGGGCGTGTGGATCCCCTACCCAGCTGCTACCAATTACACCTACTTAACTGGCACATTAAAAAGGGAGTTAGAGCTTATAGGGCACACTCTGCTCTCCACAACAATCACATCACTTGACTTGATTTTGTTTTTTTCCTGGAGAAGGTGTCCACAGCCAAAAATACACCAATTTAACAATTTCTATATGTACAATTCAGTGACATTGATTACATTCTTCAAGTTGTGGTACCACTCTCATCATCCTTTTCCAAATCACTCCACCACCAATATCTTAAACTCTTTTCCCCCTAAGGTCTGCATCCAGCCCTCAAAGTTACTGCTATCAATTTGATCTCACATAGCTAATTCTTTAAAAGAGTACAATGTTGAAAGCAGACATACTTTACTAATTAAGATAAGCTATTGTTTGGTTCAAAGAAGACTTCAGTGGATAGTTGTGGTTTAAAGTTTAAAGATTATCTCAGAGAAATAGTTTTGGGGGTTCATCCAGCCTCAATGGCTTCAGAAAGTCTGGATTTGGTTAAGAATTTGAAATTCTGCTCTGCATTTTCCCCCTTTTGATCAAGATTCTTCTACAGAATCTTTGATCAAAACTTTCACTAATTGATCTGCTTTTCTTTGCTGCCCCACTCCTAACCCTGGAAGTCCCCACTTGGCCACACATTGTGTCACTGGCCCTTGCTCGATGCCTGTGTCCCCAAAGAACAGCCTTCCTCCACTCATCAATGCCAGCAAGCCCACCACTGGCAACTGTCCTTTGGGGTAAAGGCATCATTCGTGGCTTAAAATGCAAATCTTTGGGCAAATCGCACCGCTTCTTGTCATGCTTACAGCAACGTGCATGATGGCTCTAAGGGTACCCTAATCTTACTTCTTGCCCCTGCCCCCTCATGCACCATCCCCCCCCCCCAAAAAAAACCAAACCTATCACAATTGAGTCAATTCCCACTCATGGAGACCTCATGTATGCAGAGTAGAACTGCTTCATAGGGTTTTCTTGGCTGTAATCTTTACAGAAGCAGATTTCTAGGCCTTCCTTTCATGGTGCTGCTGGGTGGGTTCAGACCACAAACCTTTAGGTTACTGCCACCTGGGGACCTGTGCCACACCCCAGACCTGCTGCATGTTTTTTGACCCTTGGACAAGAGAGGATCTGTTTCCCGGCCAGGCCTTTGCCCATGCCATTCCCTCTGCCTCAAGCACCCTTCCTTGCCTCCCTGCGTCTTCACCTGGCTGATCCCTATCTCTCACTCAGGTCTCAGCTGAGCCCCTTTCCCTGCTTCCCCCATTGGTTGATTAGAGCCCTCATTGCCTTAACTGCTAATCCTTTTCTCATCTCTCTTCTCAATTCCCCCACCAATTCCTTTTTTTTTTTTTTTTTTCAAATTGTGCTTTAGGTGAAGGTTTACAAAGCAAATTAGTTTCTCATTAAACAATCAATATACATATTATTTTGTGGCATTGGTTGTCAACCCCGTAATGTGTGGTCATTCTCCCGTTCTCAACCCTGGGTTCCCCATTTCCATTCATCCAACATTCCTGTCCCCTCCTGCCCTCTTGTCCTTGCCCCTGGGCTGATGTGTCCATTTAGTCTCAAATACATGGTTGAGCTACATGTATTATTGTTTGTTTTATGGGCCTGTCTAATCTTTGGCTCAAGGGTGAACCTCAGGAGTGACTTCAGTACTGAGCTAAAAGGGAATTTGGGGGCCATACTCTCAGGGTTTCTCCAGTCTCTGTCAGACCAGTAAGCCTTGTCTTTTTTTGTGAGTTTGAATTTTGTTCTACATTTTTCTCCAGCTCTCTCCAGGACCGTCTATTGTGATCTCTGTCAGAGCAGTCAGTGGTGGTAGCCAGGCACCATCTAGTTTTGCTGGACTCAGTCTGGTGGAGGCCATGGTAGTTGTGGTCCATGAGTCCTTTGAACTTATCTTTCCCTTGTGTCTTTGGTTTTCTTCATTCTCCTTTGCTCCAGACAGGTCCCCCATCAATTTCTTGAGGGCAGGGAGGTGTCTTCTTCAACTAAACCTCATAACAATTATAGCAATAATAACAGTACTATGAGGCTATTGGTGGTTCAGTGGTAGAACTCTCACCTTCCATGCAGGAGACCTGGGTTCAATTCCCAGACAATGCACCTCATGCACAGCCACCACCCGTCTGTCAGTGGAGGCTTGAGTGTTGCTGTGATGCTGAACAGGTTTCGCTGGGGCTTCCAGACTAAGATGGACTAGCAACAAAGTCCTGGAGATCTACTTCCAAAAAATCTGCTAATGAAAACGATCAGCTTGGCAACCATGGCATGAGGATGGCACAGGACCAGGCAGTATTTGGTTCTATTGTGCATGGGGTCACCATGAGTCCAGCTGACTCAACAACAGCTAACAACAACAATAGTAGTAATTGTAGCTCTAAAGTATGGCGTACCTACCGTGTGCCCGGCACAGTCCTGCGGCTTTATGATGACTCCTGATTTAGAGATGAGGATACTGACTCAGAGAGGCAAAGCCAAAAAAAAAAGTAGGAAGCCTGCTGTGGGGCAGGTTCAGAAAACGTAGGTGCCCCCCCTCCATGGAGGCTCCCAACCCTTTGTTGTCATCAGGAAAACAAAGCTGCCTCCTGTCCCCAATCCCAGTGGGAGAAAGGGGGCCCCAGCCAACTAGACCCTGCAGGGAGGGGCTGGACATCACCGGAAGCCCGAAGCCCCTTCCCCAGTCCCCAGCCTGCTTATAACCCCAGTGGAGACACAGGGGAGAGCATGGTGGCTGTTCCTCCTTCCCCAGAGAGCCTGGCATTTCCACCATTACAGCCCAGAGAAGGAATTCACTGTCTTAATCCTTAAATAGCAGGGAAGGAGTTCTGGTCGGACAAGACATCAACACGGCACTGGAGAGCTGCTTCTCGTTTTTACAGAAAGAAAATAAATACCCAGAGAGGGCCCTCCTCCCAGACCGGAGAGGAGCTCGCGTTATGGCTTCGGGGGGAGCAGGGTTGGTGTGTGGGAGCCAACACCTGGCATTCTTCAGGTTCCACTGGGTGACAGCCGTCGGGGAGGGTGCCCACCTGGGACAAGGCAGAGATTCCTCCCTGATGGGGTCAACAGCCTTGACCCTTTCCACCTCAGGACACGGCTACATGCCCTGGTCCAGGGAGTCCCCTTCCTGGGCCTCCAGTTTTCCTCACTATTGGATGAGGGGTTTGTTTTTCAGCTTGGTTCCTATGAGCTCTGGGATTCTGAAAATAGTCGGGAAACCAAGGCCCAGAGAGGAAAGGAACTGCCCCACACAGGAAGCTGGGGCAGAGCCGATACCCCAACCAGCTCTGAGTCACAGATGGTGGAGCTAGAGATCTTTCTGGTGGTCCTCAAACTCTCTTCTGTGGAACCCTGGCGGTTCCATGAAGTCCCCTCAAGTATCCCTGTAGTGTGGATGGCAGAAGACAGAGTAAGGGGGGGGTCCAGGCCTCCAGTCCACTCCAACCAGGGCAGTACTTCTCATCTGTCTTATCTCTGGGGTTCATGGAGATTTTGTTGGAACTAATGTTGTCATGGCCAAAAACAAAAGCTAAGATTAACACTGGAATCTACAGAAGCAAAGCAGGCAGAGTGGGAGGAGAGAACACAGTGGACTCACGTCTTCTCTGAAGTTGTTCTTTAATGCCATTAAGAATGAATTTCCGGGTTCCTGAAGAGAAACCAGGAGTAGTTGCTTTCCTTCATCATATGGGTGTCACCCCAAAAACACAGGCTCCCCAGCTCTGCAGAGAACTTGACAAGCAAGCTTTGCTGATGCTCCTGCCCCCTACCCCAGTGAGGAAGAAGGGGAGCCCAGCCCAGGGAACCCCAAGGGGGGCTGTAGGGGGATCATCCCAAGACCCACTGAGCCTGGTACCAGCAGAAGTTCGGGGGGCAGACCCCAGGAGGGGAGGAGGCCCACCTGGGAGTGGCCAGCAGCTCCGGTCTACGGCACTAACTGGGCACTTTTGTGGCTCTCTCTGAGGGCAGCCTGACATTCCCGGGCTGGGCCACAAGCACACAAATGACCTTCCACCTTCCTCAAGTGTCTCCCTCAAACCACCAGTCACATTCCAACGGGACACTCAGGCTTGCATTCAGAGTGGGGCACTCTTATAAGTGACGTCACCCTCTGCCACCGAGAAGGAGCCTGGGTGGCGCAAGTGCTTTGCAATCAGCTGCTCCTAAAGGTTGGCAGTTCAAACCTACCCAGCAGGTTCAGTGGCTCCAAGGAAGAAAGGCCTGGTGATCTGCTTTGGTAAAGATTACTGCCAAAAAAACCCTATGGAGCAATTCTACTCGGCACACATTGGGTCACTATGAGACGACTCCTAATAACAACAACTGGGACCAAGGACCCGCAGGCTAACTGAGGGAGGGTTCGGAGACTTGTCTCAGGCCACAGTGTGGGCACGGACGACCAGAGATTTCCTGAGGCCCATGTCTGTCTGGGGGTTGGTTTTTAACATCAGCGCGTATCGGCCAAATGGTCTTTGAAAATTTCCCGGGAAGGCTCCGTAGACGTGAACTTGATGAGACACCTCTGTGATTTTTACCTTCGTGTATTCAAATCCCAAGACCAGAGAAAAAAAATGTACAGAAAAAAAGGGATAAAAAAGGCAGTGACAGGGATTTTTCCCCTATCTTAACAGCTTCTCGTGCGTCTGGTGTAGCTAATTTTACCCACAAATGAAGAAAGCCTCCTTCACTGAGGGTAATATCAGGGGGGCCTCCCTCTCCCTCATCTCTCCCCCACACAGACAAAGCCTCCCCACCTCCCCTCCCTTTATCCCCTCCTGTCTAAAATTCCTTTAGCCAATGTTGGATAATGATTTTGTTTTCAAAGTACTCTTAGCAATTATGGAGTTTAACCCCTGCGTGTCCTCAGGTTCCTGGGTGACACAAATGGTTTGGATCAGCTATTAAGCAAAAAGGAGCCCTGGTGGTGCAGTGGTTAAAGCACTTGACTGCTAACCTAAAGGCCAGTGGTTTGAACCCCGCCGCCTCCCCCGCCCGCAGCCACTCTGTAGGAGAAAAATGTGGCAGTCTGCTTCTGTAAAGCTTACAGCCTTGGAAACCCTATAGGGAAGTTCTACTCTGTTTTATAGGGTTGCTGTGGGTCATAATTGACTCAATGGCAATGGGATTATTAACCAAAAGGTTAGTGGTTCAAATCCACCCAGCAGAGACAAGGAAGAAAGGCCTGGAGATCTACTTCCATAAGATCACAGCCACTGAAAATTCTATGGAGTACAGTTCTACTCTGACAAACATGGGGTCGCCATGAGTAGAAGTCTACTCGACGGCAAGTTTGTTTGTTTTTCCCTCAAGGACAGCAAGAGTCCTTGCCTCCAGCCTGGCCCTCAAAGAATCAGAGAGGCAGCAGACATGAGCCACGTGGATCCGGACTAAGCAGTCCAGGCCAACCCAATGGTGGAGGCCCCATCCTCCTGTCTCCTCTGTCCTCTATCCAGACAGGTGGCGGGGCTCCAGGGTGCACAGAGTCCTGGACTTCCACCGTGAAACACGAGAAAAATCTCCGCTTTGTCATGGATTAAAATTCCAGGTTTGACATCTTGGTCACGGAGCTTTGAACTGACTGTCAGAGTCTGAAGCAGAGCCGGGACTGCGTGGACTGGTGGGGCCCCTGGGACTCCCAACTGAAGGTTCTCAGGAACTCTGACCTTGGCATTTCAGGAAGTGTGGGCTCCTCAGATGAGAGAACTTTGAACATATGAGGTGGAAACCTCAGAGCCTTGTCCTCCAAAGGGCTTGGCGGGCTGCCTCGTTGCCACCTCACATACAAACGCACATTTTCAAAAAGAAATCACTTGCGTTGTTTTCTCATTTTAGAGGTAATACATTTATTGAATAAGTCTTAGAAAATAGCAATAACTGAAAAGGCATAAAAGGAAATCACCTAAAATCACCCAGTCTGGAAATCACCAAGCTTATCATTTTATCACCTATAAACTTTTTCTCTATACAGACACTATGAATGCTAACACACAATGGCATAACAAGGACATATACAGGTTACCGCTGTTTTATAACTTGGCAGTAGTATAAAGATCTTGCTGTGTTAAGTATTCATTCATTCATCACTCATCCTTCAACAAATGTTTATCGAGCCCCTACAATATGCCAGGCACTGCGCTAGATCCTAGGGGTATAGCAGAGAAAAAAACAAATGGATCCACAATACCTTTGCCTGAGTGGAGCTGACATTCCGGTGTTAAAATCCTTCTGCTCATTGTAGCGCGCGAGCTACTCACAATAGCCAAAGGCGGGAAACAACGCAAGTGTCTATCAACAGACAAATGGATAAACAAAATGTGGTATATCCATACAATAGGGTATTATTTGGCCATAAAGAGAAATGAACTTGAAAACAGGATGAGTGAGGTAAGTCAGACACAAAAGCACAAATATTGTATGAGCCCACTTATATGAAATATCTAGAATAGGCAAATACGTAGACACAAAACCCAATCCAAACCCATTGCCATCAAGTCGATTCCTACTCACAGCGCCCCTACAGGACAGAGTGGAACTGCCCCATAGGGTTTCCAAGATTGTAATCTTTATGGAAGCAGACTGCCACATCTTTCTCCTCTGGAGTGGCTGGTGGGTTTGAACCAGCGACCTTTTGTTTGGCAGGCGAGCGCTTTAACCACTGTGCCACCAGGGCTCTTCACGTAGAGACAAGAGTTTAATTAATCGTTACTAGGGGTTGGGGCTACTAGGGTCTGGGGGTGGCTATGAATCAGAATCGACTCAACAGCAACAGGTGTTTTTTTTGTTTTTTTAGGGACTGACGGGAGAGGGCAATAGGAGTTATTGCTGAAGGGGTACTGAGTTTCTGTTTGGGGTGATGGGAAGGTTTTGGAAATAGATAATGGTAATGATAGCACAACACAGTGAATGTAATTAATGTCACTGATCTGTACACTTAAAAATAGTTAAAATGACAACATTATCATTATACATATCTTACCATAATAAAATTCAAACAGAAAAAATTATTCTGCTGCATTGTGTTAACAGGCTGACCTTGTAACGTTCCATTGTGGGGATGTTGTTGTTGTTGTTGTAGGCGGCGTGGAGCGACCCCAAGTGACAAGGTAGAACCGCCCCCAGAGGGTTTTCTTAGCTGTCATCTTTATAGAAACAGGTCGCCAGGTCTTTTCTCCTGAGGAGCCGCTGGGTAGATTTGAACTGCCAACCTTTCAGTTAGCAGCGGGGTATTTAACCATTGCACCACCAGGGCTCCTTTGTGGAGATGTAGAATTACTCAGTTAACCAATCTCCTATGATTAGGCTTGGACACGTCATGAGGAAAGACCCATAGCTAGAAAAGGACATCATGTCTGGTAAAAACGAGCGTCAGGGAAAACTTCATTGAGACGGATTGACACTCTAGCCATAACAGTGGACTCAAACATACTAACAGTCGTGAGGCTGGCACAGGACCAGGCAACATTTCGTTCTGTTATACATGAGGTCGCCGTGAGTGGGAGCCAACTCAAAACTAACAACAACCACATGGTTGGGCAGTGAGGTTGCTTCTACATGTTTGCTGTCACAAAGAACGTTGTGATGTACGTCCTTTTATAGTGGAATCTGTATATGATGTTGTGATCATCTGTTTCTTAAAAACAGACGCCTAGCAACCCTCCCAGAAACTGGTACCAACATGCACTTTCCCTAGCAGGGAAGGTGGGTGTATAGTGGGACTGGGGTATTTAGACAAGAGAGAAGAAGGTTAAAGAGTTTCTTAGTCTTGAGAAGCAAAATTATGAAGGGGCAGGAGGTGGGGAGAGAGTGAAGGACAAGGAAACCTTATCTCTGAAATAAGGACAATTTCCTTTTTGGAGATTCTTTTGGAGATGCAAAATCACGCTGGTGTTTCTGGAACACAACAGTAGGCTCTTAAAAGCACGGTGAGGTCATGAGATGATCCACGTTTTAGACATTCAGGAACACGATGTCCCAGAAAGACAAAAATTATAAGAAAAAGATTTTCCATCCCAATTTTTTAAATGTCGTTGGCAATTCCCTCTCCAACTTTCGGACCTGTATGGCATGGTGACACAAGCCAAGGGGCCCACCCATCACAGCCACAGGGACAGGCCCTGGAGAAGAGATTAGGGCCACAGGCTTCCCTTCCTCCGTGATGCTGCTGGCATGGGGCAAGGCTGAAGGGAGTGAGTCCAGAATTCAGCCCCAGAGTCCCACCTTATCTCCTTGTGCCCAACCTGCTCACCACTTGTGCTATTAAGGGCTTAAAAAAAAAAAAAAAAGTTGCCATTGAGTCGATTCTGATTCATGGTGACCCCATGTGTGTCAGAATAGAAGTGTGCTCCATAGGGTTTTTAATAGCTGATTTTTTAGAACTAGATTGCTAAGCCTTTCCTCCAAGGCACCGCTAAGTGGACTTGAACCTCCAACCTTTCACTTAGCAGCCAAACACAGTAACCATTTGCAGTCCCTTTAAGCAATCTTATCCTTGTTCCTCAAGTCAATTTGTTTTGGAAGGACATTTGACATCACCATTGTAAATAGGAAGTCAATATCATTTGCCCCAAGATAAAAGTACCCATCGAAATTAGTCCAGTGCAAATGCAGTAGTAAGTTCTAGACAGTCCCTTTGCCTCCCAGAGCCCTGACCTGAAGCCTGGTGTCTCTTGGTTACAAAGAAAGATAAGCAAGTGTTAGGGAGGCATGAGAGACAGAGTAGCACCTGGCTGAGACTTTTTCCTTGGGAGTAATTCATAGGCCTGAACGTGAATTTAAAAGGAAATGCGTTTTCTCACTGTAAAGCAAAAAAAACCAAACCCATTGCAATTGAGTCCATTCCAACTCATAGCGACCCTCTGAGGTTATATAGTCCAACGTCCATGTGCCATTTAACAGTCACCCTTGTCTCACCAGCAATTTATGTCCCTCACTGTGAAATAAGTATAGGGATAGCAAGTGCTTAAAGGGGTTTTGTTAAGTGTTTGGCCTCATTCCAAGAACTTTACTTCTGTTACCCATTCCCGTTGCCATCAAGTGGATTCAGACTCATAGCACCCTTATAGGACAGAGTAGAACTTCCCCTTTAATTCCCCTCAATAGCCCTCTGACAAAGGTACAATTGTTACCATCATCCCCATTTTGCAGATGAAGAAACAAAGGCTCAGAGAGGTTAGGTGACTTGTCCAAGGTCACACAGCTAGTGCAAAGCAGGGATGGGATTTGAACCCAGGCAGCAGGACTCCAGAGGTCTCATTTGCAATTGCTACACCATCCCTCCTTCCCAGTGAAGGGAGGGCAGCAGGCTTGGGACCCAGCAGTCTCACTGCCTTAGCTGAGTGGTTTGGGCAAGTCCCTTCATTGCTCCAAGCCCGTTTCCCCATATGTGAACCAGAATAATAACAACCACTACAGGCTTATGGTGGGTGTTATGGGGACCTGCCTCCCTGACAGGCCTAAGAGCTCTGGCCCCAAATCCCGCAGGGAAGGGAGAGAGAAGCTGAGCCAAGGAGAGGCCCACCATGTCTAGGTGGCTGGTTTTCTGCCTCTGAAGCATGATTTGAGCACAACCCCCACCGCCTTGAGAATAACATCCCCACCACCTCCTGAGACCAGTGGCGAGGTCCCCATTCTCCCAGATGTGCATGTTTGTGCCCATGCCCGTGCCGTGTTTGTCACACCTGGAATCAGCAACACATCTCAGAGCTTTACCCTAAGCTCTAATATAGGATGTTCTCTTTCTTTTTACTCTTGATGAATTTGCACCCCCAAGATTTAAAATAACACCTAGAGCCCCAGCCAACAGCAAAGGGGGAAGGTAAGTCATACAACAATGGACAGGGCTCGGTCGGGAGGCTCAGGGTCCAGTCCAGATCCTGCCACCCACATCCTGTGTGACCTTCCACAAGTCCTCTCTAACCTCAATTTCCTCATCTGCAAAATGGAAGCAATTCAGTGGATAAGAACTAGCATCCACTGATTGCCTGCCTGGTGGCCACCACCTGGGATCCTATGGTTACTTTTGATTTCATCCTTAGCAGGTCCCTGGGAGCTGGGTTCATGCTGAACCCCACCGAGGAAACTGAGGCACAAATAGTCATGCTCCTTGGTTTCTGAAGAGCAGCTTTTAGAAGAGCTCTGAACCCTGTCCTCTGGAAGTTGGGAGGCAGCTCATCTCCTGGAAAGGCAGGTCTGCTCCTTGGGCTCTCGCCAGGCATCCCAAGATGCTTCCGGCAGAGCTGAGCAAGGTGTCAGGGGTAAGGAGGCTGTGGTTGGGCCTTCAAAACCCCACTGAGGTTTTACAACAACCACAGCTAAGGGGAACATCTGGCTGCTTTGCCCTAGGTAAACCTCACATTAACCGCATGTGCAAGGGATGACCAACCCATTTTGCAGATGAGGAAACAGAGGCCCAGAATGCTTAAGCAACCCACCCCAGGCTACTGTATTTGTTTCCTATGGCTGCTACAACAAACTCTCACAAATACAGTGACTTAAACAACACAGGTTAATTATCTTACAGTTCTGGAGGTCAGAAGTCCAAAATAAGTCTTATAGGGTTAAAATCAAGATTTCGATAGAGCTACGTTCCTTCTGGAGGCTCCAGAGGAGAATTTGTTCCCTTGCCTTTTCCAGCTTCTAGAGGCCACCCACATTCCTTGGCTCATGGCCCCCTCCTCCATCTTCAAAGTGCATTAATCCTTATTTGACTCTGACACTTCTGCCTCCCTCTTATACAGACCCTGTGGTTACATTGGGTCCACCCAGATAATCCAGGATAATCTCCCATGGCAAGATCCCTAACTTAATCACATCTACAGAGTCCCTTTTGTATGTAAGATAACAAGTTTATAGCTTCCAAGGATTAAGATATGGACATCTTTGGGGAGCCATTACACTGTCTGCTGCAGCCAAACATGAGAAAGTGGCGAAACTAGGTTGGAACCCAAATCTGACTGGCTCCAAAGTTTATTTCCTCTATTCCCATAATCCTCAAAACCCTTAAGAGCATGAATAGGGTTGTTAGATAAAATACCAGAGCCTGGTTAAATTTAAATTTCAGATAAATAGCAAAATTTTTTTTTTTTTTTTTAGTGTAAGTATATCCCAACGTTGCATGGGGATACTTACATGAAAACGTATTCATCGTTTAGCTGAAATTCAGATTTAACTGGGCATCTTGTCTTTTCTTTTGCTAAAGCTGGCCACCCTAAAGGCAAAAACAAAAAACAAAAAACAAAAGACTATCTCAGGGAAAAAAAAAAAAGAGCTCCTGTATAAGAAGATCTTGATTCCAGTCCCAGATTCAGCCCTTCAGCCTCAGTTTGCCCATCTGTAAAACGGGCTTGTAATGGTGACACTCCCCCACACACAGACATCATAAGTAGTACGCAGGAGAAAGTGTCTGCACACTGTACAGGGCTGTGTCCAACCGAGGAGCCTACTCCCCTGACCCCCATTGCACAGGGTAGGGACAGGAGAAAAGGCTATTACCAGGGCCCAGCCCAGATGGGGCCTAAATTCCAGTTCCACAGGAGCCAATTTGCCTGTTTCATTATCCCAAACCAAATTAGGGGCAGCCCAGGCTGTGCTCTTCATAGCTTAATTGGGGCTCCCAGATGCCCCTGCCTTGTACGTCCTTTCTTTCCATCCCCTGTCCCCAGCCGTGCCGTGCCTTGGGGCAGCTAGAGGCTGCCCAGGCCCTACCACCTGGGCCCATGCAGACACCCCAGCATAATCAATTAGACCCAGCCAGGCCAGGCTCGTAATGGGGCACCGCTGGGCAGCTGGGCCCAGCATCGATCCTGGCCCCTGGTGACCCCAGGGAGGCAAGGCAGCCGAGACGGCCACGCAGATGGCTGTCTCCAGGCCCCTCTGCCCCCACCCCTTCCCAAAGCTGCCAGAGGAGCCAGGGCCGGACACTGTGGCCTGGGCACCTGGTGGGCCCTGGCTGAACCCGGCGGCTGGACATTGGTGTTTGTTCCCCAAAAGATGCCTAAATATTCAGGAAATATTGCCCTGCTGGGAACCCAGCCCCCCCAAGCTGGAACATCCTTCTTCCCTCAAATGTACCCGGATACCCCCTCCTGTCCCCATTCAGGCCAGGCCCGGCCCCCAGGGGCCACTCTGAATGCAGCAGGAGAGGCCAGGCCAGAGCTGTGCTTCGAAGAATCTTCTCCAGGCCTCCTGCCTGCTCCTTTGGCCCATCACAAAGGTGATCGGGCTGGCAGGGGACAGGGGTGGGGCCTCCCAGCAGCCACAGGATTCGCATTTGGGAATCATGAGGAGGCCAAGGGGGCTCAGAGACAACAGGACCCCCACTCAGCCTTGTTTGTCACCATTGATGCTCTCTGTGCCTTCTTCCCGCCCTCCACCACAGGAAGCAGGACGGAAGCTTTGGAACCAGGAGAGGTGTGTGTGGAGGGGAATGAACCATGGAGACTCAACGGGGTCCCGTGTGTGCTGGGGAGATGTGTGGGTTTTAGGGGTACTTACTCTGTATCCCCCATGCCAGCAGCACAGTAGGTCTTAATGACTATTTGCAGAATGGGTATCGTGTGGGGTCTGTGTTTCTGAGCTCGCACAAGTGGGCCTGGGAGGGTGTGTGTGTGTGCGTGTGTGTGTTCACGTGGGACTTTTCTCCCTCTGGGCGAGGGCATGTAGCTAAGAAAGGACCCCAGGGCTTTGCCACCTACCTGGGGACCCCAGCCCAGGAGGGCTGCCCATACAGGCCCCGGGTCTCAGCTGCCCTACTGTGGGGCTATCCTGCCCCAGGCCTGGCATTGCCCCCTTAGAAACATAAATTGGGAAAAATGAAGTGATATCAAAAGCACCAAGTAAAAATCACCTCTAGGAACACCTTCTAGAAATACATCTGAGCCTGAGCCCTCACTATGCGCCTCCTTGGAGCTCACAGCCCCAGGAGGCAGCTCCCAGCGTGGGCCCATTCTGCAGATGAGGAGAGTGAGGCTGGGAGA
>NW_004444126.1:1962317-1967327 GCF_000243295.1 Trichechus manatus latirostris | reverse complement strand
TCCTGCCTCTCATCATACCAGCTGTGGGATGGTAGGAGTGAGTAACTAGCCTAAGAGTACCTCAGTTTTCTCATCTGTAAAATGGGGATAGAAATATACCTACCTTATAGGATTTTATGTGTTCTGCCTTGGTTGATGCCCTCAACGCTGTCTGAGCTGCCCTGCACCTCCCCAGAGGGAAGTTTTGGAACCAGGGAAGGGTGGCATGCAGAGAAATGGGGCATGGAGACTCAGAAAGTCAATAAAGTTGATAAAGTGCTTAGAATAGTACCTGGCACAGAAGAAGTTTTCGTTGTTATCATCATCATCATCATCATCATCACATCTTATCATGTCTCCGCCTCCTTGTTATATCCACTCACTAGTCTTCACAGCAGATATTGTCTCACCCTCTTTACAGATGAGGAAACTGAGGCCCAGAGAGAGGCAGACACTGGCGTGAGGTCACCTAGCAGCCTCCTGAGCATGGAGGCCGTTGCCAGCCCTGGGGGCTTTTCCTGCCCCTTTTCAGTCCCTCCTTGTCTGCCCGAGGCCAGGGTGGTCTGGGACGAACAAGGGGGACGTAGGGGGATGGGGCCAAAGCCTCCCTCAGGCCTTGCCAGGCTGTGGTGCCAGGCGTGCAGGCTGCAGCCCAGCCACCGGGCGCAGGCTGGCTAATTGCCGACGCGCGGCTGCTGCCCTGGACCGTGACACAGGGCCCTGACAGGCGTGATTTATGAGGGCCCGCGGCAAAGCGGAACTCACTCAATTGCCTATTACCTCACTTAGCAGACACCTTGTCACCGCCCGAGAGCCGGGTGTTAAAAATACAAACCAGGCAGCCGGCTGGCCCTGTAAAAGGCCCCTCCACCTGCTCCGAGCCAGATAACGGCCTCCCCAGCGGCTGGTCTCCACTTGGACTGGGCTTCAGCCGGACTACGGATATAGATGTCAGCAGGCCCCCAGCTGTAGACTGGGAGCAGGATGGCCTGAGCAGGGATGTGCCCGGACATCCAGACCAGTCCGTCATCAGTTACCCATTGCAGAGATGGGGACTACTGAGGCCCAGCAAGGTGGAGCCGCTGGTCCAGTGGATCCCAGGTGTCCCAGGTCTCCATCCCCTTTGGCAGTGTCTGACTCCACCCTTTGGAATGACGATGCTTGCAGCAAACCAGTCCTCAGCTTCCCAGGATGTCCCAGATCAGCCTCCGAGACCTTCCTGGCTGGCCTCCTTCACCACTGGGCTGTGGGCTTAATGTGACTCTTCTTGGTGTTTGCAGAGTGCAGCGCAAGCACAGGGTTGCATTTTCACCAGGAAGCACAGAGAACTTGTTGCATGATTGCAGGACTCAGTGCAAAATGACAAGGCAGGATCCCTTGTTCAAGAAGGATGAAGAATTTCAAGACGACGACAGGAGATCACTGAGCCAAGCACGGGCACTTCTGAGCCAGGGGACATGCCCGTGAGGCAACCCTGCCCGCACACACTGGGTGCTGACTAGAAGCCCGGCTTTTTCTCATCTAATTCTCACAACAACACTGCAAGGCAGCTGCCTTTAGCCCATTTACCCACGGGCTGCACCGTGGGGCAGAACCAGCAGCCTGGGGAAGCCGCAGGCATAGCCCTCCTGCTTCAGGGCGTGGAATGTGTGTGTCCAAGTGTGCGTGTCCATGTGTGTATGCATGTACGTGTCTGTGTGTGTCCCTGTGCATATGTATCTGTGTCTATATGCATGTAAGTGCTGGTGTGTGAACCTGTGTGCGCATATGGATGTGTCTCTGTGTGTGTCCATGTGCATGTCTGTGTGTGTCTGCCTATGTGTGTGTCTACGCCTGTGTGCATGTCTGTGTGTGTCTGCCTGCCTGCCTATGTGTGTGTCTACGCCTGCGTGCGTGTCTGTGTGTGTCTGCCTGCCTATGTGTGTGTCTACGCCTGTGTGCATGTCTGTGTGTGTCTGCCTGCCTGCCTATGTGTGTGTCTACGCCTGTGTGCATGTCTGTGTGTGTCTACGCCTGTGTGCATGTCTGTGTGAGTCTGCCTGCCTATGTGTGTGTCTACACCTGTGTGTATGTCTGTATGTATCTGTGTGGGGCTGGTGTGTGTGTCCTGGCAGAAGTTTTCAAATTGCTGAGGATAAAAAACAGATCAAAAGTAGTTGATCCCTTGAGTGGTGGGATTCAGGGCCCCCACCCCACCCAGTGTTAGTTCAAGATAAAGGTATGTCCACGTGGGGTGGTCAGCCAGGGTCTGAGTAGACTCCCAGGGTGGGACCATTTAGGGCAGAGGAAGCTGCGTCTGTGGGTCCCAGGTACCAGGGTCTGTGACCTTCACCGCCAGCACTGAGGGTGAACAGAGGGTGAGAGGCAAGTTTCTCTCTCTTCATTTATTCAGCAAGCATTCCCTGGGCATCTACTCTGCATTGGCGAGGGCCAGAGTGGGAACCAGACTTGCCCCTGCTGTTGGGGGGCTCACAGCCTAATGGGCAATCCAGGAGCCACAGGGGAGCCGTTGGGCCTTGAAGAGACCACTGACCCAGCCGACAGGATGTCAGCTTCCTGAAGATGACATCTGAGCTGAGACCAGGAAAGCAAGTGGAAGACCAAGAGCAAGGGGAAAGTGTCAGCCGAAGGAGCAGCCCAGGCAAAGCCTGGAGGTGGGATGAGCCAGAACACGCTGCCTGGAGAGGGCGTCTCCTCTTTGCCTTGGCACCTTTGTTAACATCTCTCCCAACTCCTCTTCCTCTTTCAGGTTTCAGTTGAACTTCACTTGCTCCAGGAAGCCCCACATTGGTTTAAAACCAACATTAAAAGAAATCACAGTTGAGGTTTTTCTACAAGGTCATGCATTCATTCAACAAATATTCCCTGCCTCTGCTTAAGGGCCAGAGAAGCGGAGATGAAGTTGATGTAGGCTCTGTATCAAGGAGCTCACACTTCAAGCGGGAAGACAGTGGCTTTGGCCAGAGATGCTCATAGCACAGACATGGTAGCCAAGATGTGGAGCAGGAGGAGTTGGCCAGGTTTTAAAGGGGCAGGGAGGAGTTTCAAGCAGAAGGAATGGAACACACCAAGACCTGGAGGTTGAAGAGAGTGCAGAGAACTCAGAGAAACGCAGCAGGACTGGAGCCAAGAGTGTAGCAAGAGAACAAAAACCCATTGCCACTGAGTCGACTCTGACTCAAACCAACCCTATAAGACAGAGTAGAAGTGCCCGCATAGGGTTTTCAAGGTTGTAATCTTTATGGAAGCAGACTGCCACATCTTTCTCCCATGGAGTGGTTGGTGGGTTCAAACCACTGACTTTTCAGTTAGCAGCCAAGCACTTAACTACTGCACTACTCCCACGGACAAAGACTTCCCAACTTTAGGACAAAGCCAGGGAGGGAGTCAGTCATTTGGTTGATCATTCAGCATTCCTGATTACCTGCTCTGTGCCAGGCCTAGAATAGGGGCTAGGGAGAGGAGAAAAAACAAGCCCAGGGGTGTGAGGCTCAGCCAGTGGGCAAGGCACCAGGGAAGACTGCCTGGAGGAGGGAGCTCCAAACAATCTGGAGAATGCCTCCTTGCGCCTTTTAACTGAGCTCAAGGGTCAAGGGGAAAATCAGTCCCAAAGTTCCCTCTGCTGTCAGGGGTGAGGACAGTCCAGAATTCTCTGGTGAGCTAGGTACCCACTCTCATTCATTTGTCCATTCATTCATTCATTCTACGTAGCATTGGCCCAGACAGGCAGCGGTAACTCTGACCCAACCCTACCCTCAGGGGTTCCCAGTGCTGCAGCCGGGGAGACAGAGGTATGAATAAGCAAGCGCAGGTCAGTGTCAAGGCAGGTAGATGAGTGCCCAGTACTAACTGGCAGCAGAATCACCTGGAAGCTTTGTAAAATGCAGATTCCCAGGCCCCTGACTCTGCGTCTCAGGGTCGGGTCTGGAAATCTGCATTCTAAAACTCCTCTAGGGTTGGAGACGGCCCAGCCTGGCCCCTACCTGCCAATTGTCATTTCAGAATCTGGCTGTGTCTAGAGGGCTGAGCCCCAAGGGGCTGGACCAAATCGGGTGGCAGCCAGTGGCATGCCACTGCTGACCTCAGGTCTTATTTTAGCCTCTGGCATGTCCCCAGGAGGCCCGATAGGCGGCAGCTGGGTATTTTACAAGGGGCGTCTGCACGTGTATTTTCAGTCTAGATAGAGGGTCAGCTTGGTCCTAGTGGGTGTGGCAGGCAGAGAACCCAGGGCCTAAAATCTAATACTGTCCACTGCCCACCCTGCTGGGCTCTGGGATGGGGGCCAAGATGGGGCAGAGAGGCCCATCTGGGCTTTATCGGACCTGGCACCTGGTGGCCTGAATAGCCCAAGACCTTCACTCTGAGGTTGCAAAAGATGGGTGAGGCTGGGAGCCTTGTCTCCATTTTATAGATGTAGAAAACTGAGGTTTACAGAGGCTGAAGCCAGTGCCATAGCTCAGACTTGACCCCAGGTCCTTGTAACATGAACTAGATCTTTGCTAAAAAAAAAAAAGACAGCCTCAGCACCTAACCAATGTCATGCAAAGCAGATGAGTAATAAATAATAATCAATTAGTGAATAATCAATAAATAATATTAGTAACAGCCAACACTTAACATGACATTTGTATGTGCCAGGCACCATTCTAAGCACACAACATATTTTACTACTAATTCATTTTCATTCTCCCAACAACATACAAAGGAGATATTAATAATATGCCCATTTTACAGATGAAATAAAGCTGCCACCTCACTTGGGAATTGGGTAAAAAGATCCAATGGGACCCAGAGATTTCAATGAGCCCTTCCCTCTCCAGACCACCTCTCAAACCCTCCCAGCCCCTATGCCTCCTCTGAAGGATCCCCAACCCTACCCCCCAGGCCCAGGATCTGCAAGGGGGTTAGCAAGAAGCGCAGCACCCCAGGGCTCAGTTTATACCCGACAGCTGGAGGCAGAAGTCAGCCTGGGGTTGATGGGCAAAGCCAGCAGGAAGCCAAAAGCCTGAGTTTGAATCCCAGCCCTCCCCT
>NW_004444126.1:1951949-1961561 GCF_000243295.1 Trichechus manatus latirostris | reverse complement strand
TTGCCTTTTTACAGATGGGGCAGCGGAAACTAGGGGGAAGTAAAGGGACTTGCCCAAGGTCGCAGAGCTATTATGAGGCCAAGCCAGTATTCACACATGGTGCCTGGCTGCCCCTGCCCCACACACAGGTGTGAGGAGTGAGGGGGTCCAGCCAGTGGTGGTGGAGGTGGGGGGATCAGGGAAGGGTCTCAGAGGGACAAGCGTCGAAAGGCATAGAGGGATTGGCATTTGTAGTGACGGCCCAGAAGGTTATTCCGGGTGGAAGAAATAGCCCTGGCAAAGGCCCAGAGGTTGGACAGCACGGAGCGTGTGGAAAAGAGCAAATCACTTGGTTGGATAAAGCTAAGGATGCGTGAAGTTCTGCAAATAGGTATGTGAAAGGTGGCTTTTTCATCTGTGTGTGTGTGTGTGTGTGTGTGAGTGTGTGCACGTGTGTGTTTTCTCTGCCATGGATCCCCCATTAACGCTCCGGTATTTGTTTGCTCAGTTCCGGCTCTCTCGTCCCCCCTGCTGCCTCATTGCACCCCGTTTGCCAGTCTGCTCTCTCCCTTTCCCGGGGGCTCCACGGGTCATTACAGGCGAAACAAGCCCCTGCTCTGATGGTTAAACCAGATGCCCAGGTCCCACCCCACCCAGGCCCTGTCTCAGGATGGAATGAGCGATGGAGTTGCAAGGGAGGCCCTGCTCCCACCTCATCAGACCGTGGGGGGCCCCGTGTCCCGAGAGGGAAGGGCCAGACGAGGGGAAACCCAATCCCTGACACATGGAGATCATTTGCAGAAGGAACAAAATCCGTGACCGACTCCAAAAGGACGCAGAAAGGAGGGAAGGGGGGCTGGCTAGTGAGCTCAAGGGGGCTAGTGGGAGAGGGGGATGAGGTAAACTCAGGGCTGACCTCAGGTCTGTTCCAGCACTGGCTCAGTCGCTCCCTGGCTGGGAGACCCGGGCAAAGCTCCCTGTTCCCTGTTCTGCGTCCTTTCCTGGAACTAAAGACTAAATGAGACAATTCTGAGCAAGGCTCTCCCCCGGTGTCCAGCACGCAGTTAGCCCTCAGCAAAAGGAGGCCCAGAAAGGTTGTGTGACTTGCCAGAGGGCACACAGTGAGTCGGTGTCAGGAGTGGGACTGGAATCTCCCAGAACGTTCTGGGAAAATTCATTATATCCACAGGGAAGCGTCAGCAATGACCTTCATTTGCCGAATTGGAAGGGCCATGGGTTCTATCTCCCCAAAGGTGACGTCTCCTTCTTCCTATTTTACTGAAGGCCTCAGGACACTCAGTGTGCCTCCCACAGTCTTCACAGAAAAAGTGCCAGCGTCTGTGGCCCCCCAGCTCAGAGCCCAGTCTGCGTGAAGGCTGGCATCCTGCAAAGCCGTAAGGGCTGGGACCCAATCCTCATCACCTCAGCCTGGGCTGTTGCAGTAGACTCCCTGCTGCTCCTTGCCCCCACCTCAGCTCCTCCATCACCTCCTGTAAGTGGGAAGATCATCTCCAAATGCCTGGAACCCATGCATGGCTCCCCATTGCTCTTGGGATAAAATATACAAGCTTTGTGCCCTCCATAAAGCCCTTTGCTATGGATTGAATTGTGTCCCCCCAAAAGATGTGTGGAAGCCCTGATCTCTGTACCTGTAAATGTGGCTGTCTGAAAATAAGGTCTTTGAAGATGTTATCCATTAGGTTACCATGAGGTAATACTACAGTCAGGTGGGTCCTAATCACACATGACTGATGTCCTTACAAAAGAGGAGATGATACACAGAGACAGGGAGACAGAGAAAGGATGCCACGTAACGCTGTAGCTGCAAGCCGAAGAACCCTGAAGCCTCCAGAAAATGGGAGAGAGGCACAGAACAGATTTTCCTCAAAGCCTCAGAAGGAATCAACAAGGCTGACACCCTGATCTCATCCTCCCAGCCTCCAGAACTTGAAAGACAATCAACTTCTGTTGTTTACAGCCACCTGCTTTGTGGTACTTTGTTACAGTGGCCCAAGAGGGGACCTCCCGCCTCCCTGAACCCAGGCTGGGCTGGGGTCCCCTCTGAGACCCCACCTACCTCTGCTGTCATTATGGCACTGACCCTATGTGCTGGGGTTGTCTGCTGACTCACCTGTCCCCCAACTGGCTGCGAGCCTCTTGAGGTTACAAACTGCATCTAACTTATGTCTCCTCTGTGCCCGGAGAATAGGAGGCGCTCAGTAAGTGTATTTCACAGATGAAGGCACTGAGGCTCAGAGATGGAATTAACTTGCCCAAAGACACACAGCTGGGAGACAGGTCTGTCCACTTCAATAAGACAGTGGGTGGCAAGTGTCAGGCATATAGCATTGCTGTTGTTGTTACCTGCTGTGGAGTCTATTCCAACACATTGCAACCCCGTGTGGCAGAGTAAAACTGATAACCACCACAGCCAGGAGCTGCTTACTCATTGAAAACTCATTGCCGTCGAGTCAATTCCAACTCATAGTGACCCTATAAGGCAGAGTAGAACTGCCCCATAGGGTTTCCAAAGAGCAGCTGGTGGATTCGTACTGCTAACCTTTTGGTTAGCAGCCGAGCTCTTAACCACTGCACCACTAGGGCTCCAAGCCATTATCAAATAAAGCTCTAAGTGATAGCGCTGGGTGTGGCTCAACTGGAAGTTGCTCAGACCTTCGGTAACCTGTCCTTCCTGTCCGTTGTCCTCAAAGCGCTGGGTGTGACTCAAACCAGTCAAACCCAGTTTACTAATCTACATGCCAAAGAAAAAAATGCAGTTTGTCTTAATGCGCCTTCGAGCCATGATAATCTATGTAGTTCATAATGTTTGTATGTACTTCCTTGTGAGAGATGGTATAAAAGATTCTGCCTCCCTTTGGTCAGGGAGCTTGATTTGAGGTATACACCTCCTTGCTCCTTGCCTGCAAGCTTGCAATAAACGCTCTTCCTCCCACCTCACCTCGGTATGTCTTTATTGACAAGAAGCTGCACCCAGGAGGACCTGCTTTGGGTAACAGAACTGCCCCATAGGGTTTTCTAGGCTGTAATTTTTATGGGAGCAGATCACCGGGTCTTTCTCCCTCGGAACCGCTGGGTGGGTTCAAACTGCCAACCTTTCAGTTAGCGCCAAGAAATTAACCGTTGAGCCATCAGGGCATGTAGTAGGTATTCAAAAACTACTAAGTGCTCATTTCCTTACCTTGGGCGGTATAAACACCCCTGGGTCTAGCCCAAGCTCTACTTCTAACTCACTGTGCTGCCTCAGGAAAGGCTGTTGCCCTCCCTGGGCCTCAGTTTCTCATCTGTGATCTCGGGGAACACATCACCATTGCCTCTGAGGGCTGGGATTCGGACTTCTCCAGCTGCCCCTTCTCTGAACAGATTCCTCCCGGCTCAGCAGGACCCCAGCTGCCCCTCCTGCCCACAGGTAATTAGAGGAACGCAGCAGGTACCAAGGGCAGGGGGAAGCCCCAGCAGGCGCTCCTTCTTCTGAAAGGGGCCCCTCAACACTGCCTGCCCTGCTCCTGCTGTGGGAACAAAAGGCCTGTGGACGTTCAAAGCAAGATGCTGGGCGGGAGGCCAGCGTGGGCGGCAGCAGAGATGGCCACGGGGCTCGTGGCGGGGATGGCCGGTGACTGGAAGCTGTCCCCATCCATCAGTCAGCGGTGACAGCTCCCGGGGCCCCACGGCCCCCTGCGGCCTGGCCAGCTGACTGCCCCCGGCTGTGGCAGGCCCTCCTTCCTCCACCTGGTGACTCCAGCCTGATGACCTGGATAATGGAGACATCTTGAGCGTCCAGCCACCGTGACAGACACATTACTGGCCCATGCCTCTCAAACTTATCCACGGAGCTTTGCCTTCTCGGCTACCTCCCCAGCCACTGGCTCCCAACGTTCAGAGAGAGATGGGACATGTGTCACCTGCTTTCTGATGGGGCAGTGGATCCTGGGGCAGTGTGGCCAGGGACTCATTAACCCCAGAGTCCAGGAGATGATGGGACTGAGGCCTTGCCTACTGCTGACATGTCATGCCACCCTAGGAAAAGCTTGGTCCCTCTCTGGGTCTCAGTTCTCCCTTTTGTGAAGCAAAAGTGTCATCTCCAAGCTCTGGGGTCTCTGGGTGGTGCAAATGGTTAATGTGCTCAGCTGTTAAGCAAAGTTCTGAGGTTCAAGTCCACCCAGAAGCGCCTCAGAAGAAAGGCTTAGAGAGATCTACTTCCGAAAAATCAGTCACTGAAAACCCCATGGAGCACAGTTCTACTCTAAGACGCACTCAGGGTCAACACGAGTCAGAGTCGACTCGATGGCAACTGGCTCTCCAAGCTCCAGCGTGTGGGAAGACAAAGGAAGGCAGGGTGAATTGAGACAGGCAGACCTCATTTCAAATCCCGCTTCCACTCACCCTTGCTGTATGACCCTGGGCACACTACTCAGTATCTCTGAGTCTCCCTCTCCTCCTCAACTGTAAAAAGAAGACGATACCCCCCATTTCAAGAGGTACTTGTGAAGGTTAAATGAGATCCTATCTGTAAAACTCTCCACCCAGAGCCTGGCACAGAGCTAGTGCTCAATCAACAAATGACTTATTGAACATCTACTTTGTGCCACTGCAGGTCTAAGTGCTAAGGATACAGAGATGAACAAGATCAAGGACCTGCCCCAATGGAGCACACAGACATTAAACCACCACCCAAATGATTAATTCATCGTTAACTGTAGTAAGTGCTTTGAAGAAAAAAAAAACAGGAAAGGGTACAGGGAGGGTCCTGAGAGGCAGCATTGGAGATGAGACCTGGAAGAGTATTCTGGGCAAAGGGAACAGCTGGTAGGGATGCTTAGAGTCAGGGCCAAGTAGGGAGTGTTTGAGGGATGTGACAGTGGCTACTCTGGATAGAGCAGAATGATGGGTGGGGGAGGGAGGTTGGGGAGGCAGAACAGGCAGTACAGGGCAGTGATTAAGTTCAGAGAGCCTTCCAGCTTCCCGTTCCTTGTGGAAGTTGTCTTGTCTCCCTGACCACCACACTCATGTCTGTTACAGAGGAACAATGCTGGGATCTGCCTTCAAGACTCTGAGGACAAATGGAGACCATAGGCTAGAGGGCTTGGAACAGTCCAGGAATGAAGCAAGTACTCAGTACCTGTGAGCTGTATTTTTATCATCATCATTATCTCACTGTAGGCCACACTGAGCAATTTGACAGATATGATTGTTTTTCTGTTGCCAGGTGCTTTGCTTTTCAAAACCACTGCAAGCTGGGGGTGTCAACTGCTACAAGAATGTCCCTACAGCTTGGGTGGTAAGAGAAAAAAATTGGAAACCACCTCAATGTCCATCATCAGGAGGGTGACTCAATGAGTAATGACATATTCATATTCCGGAATCCTCCATCGCGGTGACAGTGTGTCAACTGGAGCATCATGTATCAACAAGGATCAGTCTCAAAAGAGGAGGTCGAGCCAAAAAAGCAATCACGGGATCTACATATGGGATGTCTGCATTTATAGAAAGCTTTAAAACATAGAGCATCCATGACGGCACGCATGTAAGGTGGAAGTCAAGACTAGGTATGGAAATGAGCCAAACCAACTCAGGTTAGCTGTTCTTCTGGGGAACTGACTACCCCACCTCTCCCTTCCAGCCTTCTCTGCTTTATTCTTACCGCTCTCTGACATACTGTATACTTTTTCTTACTTATGTTGTTTATCGTTGGCCTTCCTTTTACTAGAATGTAAACTCTAAGAAGGCAGGGATGTTTGCCAGATTAGTTCTGTGCTGTATCCCCAGTGCCTAGAACAGTAGCTGGCACAGAGTAAATGCTCCAAAAATATGCGTTTAATAGAAGGAAGGAGGGAGACAAGGAGGGAGAGAGGGAAAGAGGGAGGGAAGAAAAGAAGGGAAGGAAAGAGAGGGGGAAGGAAAAGAAGAGAGGGAGGGAGGGAGAGAGGGAGGGAAGGAAGGAAGGAGGACAGAAAGGGGGGAGAAAAGAAATAAAAGAAGGAGAAAAGAGAAAGAATGGAGGGAGGGAGAGAATAGGGAGGGAAGAAGAGAAAGGATGCATGAGAGGAAAACGCTTGCATTACAGAGAGAAACCCAGGGTCTTCATTATACAAAAGAAAACCCATGGAGCCCACCACAGCGAAACCAGAAGGCTGGACTTAGAGACAGGAAGTAGGACCATGACTTTCCATCACCTCTGTCCCCCAGGGCCCTGCTTACCCTGCCCTGTGACCCCCAAGCTCCTGCCACCCTCCCTGGAGCTGAGGAGGGGCTTCTGCTCTCTCTTCTCATGGGCCGCTGCTGCAGGGCGGTCCTGGCGCTTGTCCTGATGGGAAACAGGCAGGAGGTCGGGTAGATGTGGGACAGCAAGTCCGCCTGTCTGGACTGAAGAACTTGCTCATCTCCCCGTCAGGGTGGCCCAAGAAACACAAACGCAGCAAGACTGGGTTCAGCGTCATCTTGTTCTTTGAGATTGTGGTCACCCCTATGCTCCACACTCCCCTGAAAGTCTGAGGTCAAGGCCCCCAACCCCACTTACGCCCGAACTCCAGACACCCTCTGACCCCCATGCTTAGGTCCTGGGGATCCCACCCCATAATTTTGTGTTTCCAGCGTGCCCACCTCTCTCCATCCCGACCCCCTTCTC
The DNA here is from genome assembly GCF_000243295.1 of Trichechus manatus latirostris. Taxonomy (NCBI): domain Eukaryota; kingdom Metazoa; phylum Chordata; class Mammalia; order Sirenia; family Trichechidae; genus Trichechus; species Trichechus manatus. The sequence goes on along the minus strand of NW_004444126.1, from coordinate 1,954,939 downwards.
TCTCTGGACATTGTGGCATACTCCTCACTCCCCTCCCTAGGTCTACTCTGACCCTCCAACCTTCTCCTCACAGCTGACCATGCCCCTCTCCATCTGACGCTTCCTCCCTATGCGGTTTGCCCTCAAGACACAGTCCATGCCTCACCCCAAGGCCCTGCTCCCTGCTCCCTAGCGTCAACCCTCCAACTCAGCTCACACTCCACTCCAGCCACAAAGGGCTCCGACCACCTCCTCAGGGGCCCCCACCCTCATCCCACCCTGGACTTTTGCACATTCTCTTCCCTCCATGCGTCACCGTCTGCCCTCCCTCCACTCCTCCTCAACCCTCATGAACCCTAGACAACTCCTCTTTGACCTTCAGTAACTTCACTCATATGTCCATCATCACCACCAGAAAGCCTGCCTGGATTTCCCAGGCTAAGCCAGAAGCCTTGAGGCTGTCACGGCACCTGGGCTTCTTGAGCCAAAGCCTGTTATACACAGAAGTGTGAACTGCAGGAGGGCAGGAACCATGTCCGTTCATACCAGTATCTCCAGCACTTGGTCCAGGACAGGATCACATTAAATACTTGGTGAATGAATGAATGAATGAACGAACCACACCTAGCATACCCGGATAAGTCTCAGGATCTTTTGAAAGGTCTAGGAGTGGAAAAAAGGAACTGTCTGTCAGTTTGTTGCACTGAGGTGGCTTGCATGTTGCTATGATGCTGGAAGCTATGCTACTGGTATTTCAAACACCAGCAGGGTCACCTATGGTGGACAGGTTTCATCAGAGCTTCCAGACTAAGAGAGACTAGGAAGAAAGGCCTGGCAATCTGCTTCCAAAAATTAACCAATGAAAACCTGATGGATCACAACAGAACATTGTCCAGTATTGTGCTGGAAGATGAGCTCCCTAGGTTGGAAGGCACTACACAGTTGTTGCACAATGGACTCAAACATACCAACGTGATCATGAAGACAGCTCAGGACTAGGCAACATTTTGTTACGTTGTACATGGGGTCACCACAAGTCAGAGCCGACTGGACAGCAATTAACAGCAATAGGCATGGATGAGAGAAGTTCAAAGCCATCTGAACTTGAGGCTTCGCCACAGTCTGCACAGACCACAGCCCCTTCCTGCAGAGAATAAAGACATAGGAAGTTTATCCCCTGTTCTGAGCACTTGGCCAACCCCACCGTAATTCCCCCACCAAGTAAAGTGAGCGTGATAGAGCTGATAAAACTGCATTAAAATTCCCTTCGGCCCAATGTACCTACAGAAAAAATGGTGGGACCCTAAATCTTGAGGAGCATGAAATAGAGCCGGGCTGGGCTAGCGCCTCACTGCTGGGCAGAATCAGAAAGGAGGTGACTGCAGGCGCATAAATTGCTCTGGAGCCGCTGTCCCAGAGGATCAGCCCAGAGGAGGTGGCTGGCTCCTACCTGGGCTCCAGGTGGATCCAGCGGAAACGGAGAAGGTGCAAGGGCTGTGGGTGGCTAGGGAGGGGCTGGGCCTGAGGACCTCACACACAAGCAGCCTGGCACCAGCTGCGCAGATGGGCGTGGAGCAGGGGGGAGTGAGAGTAATAACCCTTCAGCCCACCTCAAGCACTTACTTTATTCCTCCCTGCAACAATCCCAAGGAGCCCTGGTGGTGCAGAGGTTAAGTGATCTGCTGCTAACCGAAAAATCAGTGGTTCGAACCAACCCAGCAGCTCTGTGGGAGAAAGATGTGGCAGTGCGCTTCCATAAAGATTACAGCCTCGGAAACACTACGGGGCAGTTCTACTCTGTCCTCTAGGGTCGCTATGAGTCAGAATCGAGTCAGTACACAGCGACAATAACAACAACCCCAAGAGGAAGGTACTTTCATGATTCTCCTCTTTCCAGATGGGGAAACCGAGGCTCAGAGAGGGAGGTGACTTGCCCAAGGTTACCCAACTAATTAGGGGCCCCAGAGAGGCAGGCTGAGGCCAGCTGGGAGGATTTCGGTGGGACATGCAAAGCCTATTTAAACAACATCTTTTCCTTTTCTGTTCTCTTTGTCTTCTTACAATTATCTATCTGCCCTTGGTGGCTCCAAAATGTGCCAATTCCCCTTCATGACAAAGGAGGTGCAAAAGAAGAAGCAAGCAATAACATCAAGCCAGATTTCTCATTCAGCGTTTTGTGTTCACTGTGTTTATTTTGGCAGACACCTTCTGTTGGCGGCCACTGATATTGGTCTTCCATTCATTTTGGCAATATAAAGTTCCCTTTTAAAAACATATTTATGTGTTTTAAATGACTTGATTTAAGGAAAAATGTTAAGTAAATAATACAGGTGGTACGCAGTGAATGCCAAGCATCTATAATCATTTGGTTATGGGCTGTGGTTCTGCCTCCTCCCTGGGGTGAAATCAAAAGCAAAAACCAAACCAGTTACTGTGGAATCAACTCTGACTCATAGTGACTCCATGTGTGTCTGCATAGAACTGTTTTCCATAGGGTCTTCAATGGTTTTCCAAACTAGATCACCAGGTCTTTCTTCCAAGGTGCCTCTAGGTGGACTCGAACTTTCAACCTTTTTGTTAGCAGCCAAGCACACTGTTTGCACCACCCAGGGACTCCAGGGTGAAGTCCAGAGAGCAGGAATTTTTGCTTCTTTAGTTCATGGATTTATCCCAAGTGGCCTAGAATAGTGCCTGGCACATAGTAGGTGCTCAATAAATATCTGTTAAACAAAGGGGGTGACAAAACAGGGCTGGGGCATTGAAACTGGTAACTATCATGGGAGCTAGCCATGAGCGCATCGTTTCTTTGATTCAAAAATCTTACTATCTCAAAGTTCTACTGTTTTCTGAGATTCGACAAGCCCTAATTCTGGGGTTCTAGGGTACTTAGATTCCAGGATTCTTGACTCTGGAGTTCTCAGATTCCACTGTTCTCTATTCCTCAGGCCCTCAGAGGCTCAGCTGTGATTATACAGTTACTGTAAGATTCTAAGAATGTGACTGTGTGATTG
>NW_004444126.1:1930577-1950691 GCF_000243295.1 Trichechus manatus latirostris | reverse complement strand
GTGAATCGGGAGAAGCCTCTATCCTAATCCACGGACTTGGGATGTTCCAGCCCCTACAATCATGTGAGCTGTTTCTTTAATATAAATCTCACTCTATATGTATTTATACGCTTTACTAGTTTTGCTTTTCTAGAGAACCCAGACCAAGACACAGCCCATCCCAGGGAAGAGTGCCTCTCTCCTCCTCCCAGGTCATCCCAACCATGTCCACCCTCTTCATCCCAATCCTGTCCCAATATGTCCCCAAAACTTAATATCAAGGTAGTGACTATAAGAAAGAACCTTAAGGAGAAAAGGAAAATACCTCAAACAGTGGTGAGATCTGCCAGATGGGAAGGAACCAACCCTGAGAATACAAAGAAGAATGAATAGCTCAAGGAAAGGCCTGAAGTTGGAACCTAGTCACACTTGGCATGTCTAAGAAGCAGAACTGAGAGCAATGGGGCTCAGGCATTGTAAGGAGAAGAGGGCATTACAGATCAATGGAAGGAGCTTGTATTTTATCTTAAAAGCCACAGATTTCATAAGGCAGAGGATTGATATGACCTCCTTACTTGGCAAAGGTCACCATGGCTCCTGGGTGGAGAAGGGGGTGGTGGGAACAAGTGGAGGTTGGACAAGGAGATTCACAAAGGAGCTGTTGCGGGCAGCTGGGTGAGAGATGGTGGTGCGGGAGACAGCAAGCAGAGGGTGGGTTCAGGAGACCCTTTGAAGGTTGAATTGTCAGGTCTTGAAGATGGGCTGGTTGTGGGAAGTAAACCAGTGGGAGGAATAAAAGATGACTCTCAGATTTCTAGATTCAGGTTTTGAGGGTCATGATGGGAGCATGTATTGAGCTGGAGAAGACTGGAGAATAGTTTCAGGTTTGAGGTTGGGGCAAATCCCTTTGTTTATTCATATAAAAATATTTATGGTGCGCCTATGATATACCTAGCACTATGCTAGACTCATAAAGAATGTACCAACTCCCCACCTCCTGGCTGCCCAGCACAGCATGTACCCAACCGCATTACCCACCCACTTACTAAATCCCCCTGGGAGTGACAGGACCAAGTGTTCAGGGGTGTCAGGTTGCCCTCCCCACCCAACACCAATTAGCCTAATGGCTTCCATGCCAGACTCCCAGAGAACAGGCAGCCTCCTTGAGTGGCCATGTGACCCCTGCAGTGTTAATCCCTCACCCTCTGCCTCCTCAACACGCATGCACAGGACTTGCAGATTGGTGGCCTGGGCCACGCCCAGGGTCTGTGCCCTCACAGCAGAGAGAAATGCTACCAGCTGGTCCTTGCTGGTATGACCTTGGGTGGCCACATTCCAATACTTAGCACCCCTCAAGATGTCATCCATTTAATCACCAATTGCTTGGCACCTTCTTTATGTCTGCCAGGCTCGGAGCAACAAAAGCTAAGGTCCCCCTTCTGGGCTGTCCTCCCCAGTAACGGATTAATCAACAAAGATTTCTAGAGCTAGAGCTTCTCAGGAAACTCAAGGAAAGACATAGTTAATCATAGATCAAAAATACCCTCCCATCCATTTAATCTTCACAATACCCTCAAGGAACAATCAAGGGAGGAACTAAAAGCCCCTTGGATAGGTGGGGAAATTGAGGCCCACAGTGCCAAAGGGTCTTGCCCCAAGTCACATAGAGAATCTGAAGTGAGCCAGGTCTCAACCCCGCATCTTACGACTTCTAGCTAAGTGCTCCTGTCCTAGCATCCAGTGTATGTTATCAAAAAAAGGACCACTGGCCAGGTGGTCTGGAGGCTCTGGGAAAGAGAGATGATTAAGAACTGGGAGGTGTTTTAGAGGGAATCTGAGGAGGACGTGAGGGTCCTTTTCCCCCTCTGATCACCCTCCTGATCATTCCAATTCTATCCCTTCCAAAAAGGTTCTGAGAGGTCCCCAGATCCCATACAGGAGCCAGGGTTGGAAAGATGAGTCGGCTGGGGTTACTCAAGGCTTTGCAAGTTGCTAAATTTAACACTGCAACGAGAACCTAGGGACAGAGTGAAAACACTTGGGGGGAGGACTGGGGCCAAATTGAGAGCTTCAGACACCTCCCCAGGCCTCTGAGTGCCCTAGAAGGGAGGTAGTTTCCAGGTGGGCCCAGGGAGAGGCTCCCCAAGCCAGCCTTGCAGATAGCAGCAGAGTTACCAGCCCACCAAAGGGCTTTGCCAGCCTGCTCTGACCACATGGGCACTCTAGTTCCTGCGTGGGGGCCATTGTTCCTGATTCCAGGCTGGAAGCAGAGAGAGAAAGAAGCCTTTTTTCGCAGGCCTTGAGGTAAACATTCATACTTCCCTGCAGGAGGAGCAAGTTCTATTTCCCTACAAACTTACAAACTTTCCCACACAAATGAAGGTATTAATCAAGTTAATGAACACTGATGTGAAATGTCTCCAGCAAGCCACAAAGCCAGATCTTACAAGCACCTTTTGTCCACTGGGATTGACCCATTCGTAACGCATGCACATTCCACATGCGATGCACACAGGGACATAAAACATGGGCATGACCTTGTGAGCCCACATGTGTGTGTGCAGGCACGTGCCCGCGTGGATACGTACGAATGTGCATGTGGGAAGTGCGTGTGTGTCTGCTCACATAAGATTGTGGACCCATTTGCTGCACACACTGGCGGACGCACACACACGATCAATGTCATAGCTAACTCTTATAGAGAGGTTAAAAAGAAAAAAAAAAGCAGTTGCCTTTGAGTCACCTCTAACCCATGGTGACCCCATTTGTGTCACAGTAGAACTGTGCTCCATAGGGTTTTCAGGGGCTGGTTTTTTGGAAGTAAAGCGCCAGGTCTTTCTTCCAGGGCACCTCTGTGTAGACTCAAATCTCCAATCTTGGGGTTAGCAGCCGAGATCATTAACCATTTGCACCACCCAGGGACTCCTAAAGAGAGATTACTACGGACCAAATGCCATTTGCGGTAGTTCGTCTGTATGAATTCATTCAACTATCACAATTAACCTAAATACTATTATCATTCCCGTTTTACGGATAAGGAAGCTGAGGCTCAGAGAGGTTAAGTGCTTTGCCTAAAGTCATACATACATACATACAGGCCGACTGGCAGCAGAACCCATGTTCTTCACCACATAGAAACACAGGGCCTTTGCAAGCACATGAACACACAAATACATGCACTGAAGCATATTTTTCCTGCTCATGGGGACACACACACACACACACACACACACAGTGCAACCAAATGTTTGAGAACAGGAGGGAGAAAGACCCCAGGGAATGGAGACCACAGAACTTCTGTGCCACATTCACTGTCCGGGAACCTGGAGGAGGAGAGCAGACAGTTTCAGAGGGGGGCCAGGAACAGACGGGATGGTCAGGTTGGGGGTCCAAGTCAGGGACAAGGTGCAGGATCAAACATCTATGCCCTTCTCCCACCCCCAAGTTACCGCAGTTTCCTGCCCACCAGGGCCCAGGTCCCACCCTGCATAAATCGGGGTTCCACTGGGCAAGGCCCATCCACCCAGATAGGGCAGGACCCAGCCCCATCGCCTTACAAAGTGCCGCCTCCCCCCACTAACGCATTGCACTGCAGGAGGTGTATGGGGGCTGCATGGTGGGTGGACTCCACCGTGGCAGGGAGGGGAAGAGGTGGGGACCATGGGCGAGCTCCCCCTAAAGCAGCACAAAGCTGTAAAGAGCACAGGCCAAGGTTCTGTTTGCGCCTCAGTTTCCTCAAAATGGAGATAATAGTAAAGCAATGGGTGACAAGGATAAAATGAAAAGATGTGGGTAGAGGGCCTGCCCCAGAGCAGGGTTCTTGCTTACATAACCAAAACACAAACATACCGCCATCGAGTCAATTCTGACTCATGGCGACCCCACGTGTTACAGAGTAGAACTGTTCCATAGGGTTTTCTTGGCTGTAATCTTTACAGAAACAGATTGCCAGGCCTTTCTTCCTCAGCACTGCTGGATGGGCTCAAACCACCAACCTTTCTGTTAGTAGACAAGTGCAAACTGTTTGTGCCACCCAGGGACCGTCTCTTCTCACTTATATATACTCTATTAATATTCACATCAACATCATCACTATACATGTTAGATTTGTTACTGTGAGTTAAACACCTCAGAAGGAGGGGAGAACCAGTCTTTGGAGGTAGAGTCCTACTACCTTGGGAGAACAGTGTCCCAGAGAGGGGAAGGGGCAGGGCAGAACAGACTGGATGCTGGCTGACCCCACAGAAGAGGATGAGCTGAGCATAGCCTGCTGGCCCTTTGCAGCCCTTAGCCGCCTGGGGTCTAGGGTCTGGACGAGGCCCGGTGGGTCTGCACCAGGAATGAAAAAGGAGCAGAGGCAGAGGGGCTGCCGTGTGCTGGATGTGCAGGGCGCTGTCCACACAATCCCCGTGGAATTCTCGAGCAACCGTAGGACACTGGTGTGACTTGACGGCTGCTATTTTCCAGATGGGGAAACGGAGGCACAGAGACCCACGGTCAGTCTACCCAAGGTCCCAGAGCCAAGTACATGACAAGGCGGGGACCTGGGCCAGTCTGGCAGTTCTAAACTCTGCTTCCCAGCCAGTCCTGGGGCCTGTCCCTGCATCATCGCTTCCCCGAGAGGCCTCGCTCCAGACAGAGGCATTTTCTTTCCTTCCAGTTGGCCAGATGTCTCTTTGTCTTGAGGATTTCCCCCCTTCCCTTCACTTTTTTCTCGCTTTCTTTCTTTTCTCCCCCAACTCAAGGATGAAGGAGCACCTCCCTGGATGGCCTTGAAAACAAAAGGGGCTGCTGTCAGCCTGGCTGTGCAGAGCTGGGGGATACCACAATGAGCTTCTGTGTATGCAAACGAGCCTCCCGGGTGATTTGCACGGAGCCAGGCTGGGCAGGGTGAGGTGGAGCAGGTGGGGACGGCTGTGGGGAATTCGCCCAAGCCTGCCTCTGGGGCCCTTTCCCCAGGTATGTGGCTTCTCCAGGTCTGCCTCCCCTGGGAAGGCCTCCCTAACTGCTCCAGCCTCTGCAGCAAGAAATATCTGGGCAGCTGCTGGGGTTTAATCATTCTTATCCAAGTAAATAAAATTAAATTAAATTTGTTACTTCATCATGCAGACATACGGCTGGTTGGATTTTCATCAAATTGGGAGGGTGAGTTTGGGATGGTCTGACTTCAAGAGATTTTCCAGTTCCTACAACTGAGGAGGGGAGACTACCGTAGTAAGGTAGTAAAGAGGTGTCCCCTCTGAGCACTGGGCTGAGAGTCCCAGCGCAGGCCTCGATGGCATTGGGCAATGCAATGGGGCAGGTGCAGTGTGAGGGAGGCAACGATTTTCCCTAGCAGTGCCAGGGTGGGATGCATGATGGATGAATGAAGGAAGGGTGGAGTGGAAGTATGGATGGATGGATAGAAAGAAGGAAGAGAGGGAGGGAAGGAGGAAGGGAGGGAATTAGGGGAGGATAAATGGATGACAGGAGGGAAAGAAAGAAGAAGGGATGATGTAAAGAAATGATGATGGAAGAAAGTCTGAGAGAGATGGAGGGTAAATGGATTGACTAATGGATGGATTCAGGAAAGAGGGATGATTTGAAGAAATGATGATGGAAGAAAGTCCAAGAGGGAAAGAGGGAAGGAGGGAGGAAAGGGGGTAGGATAAATGGATTGAATAGTGAATGGATGGATGGAACGATGGCAGGAAAGAAAGAAAGATGATAGGTGGATGAAAGGAAAGATGATGCAAGAAAGGAAGGAAAGATGGTGGATGGAAAGATGAATGAGTGGAAGGAAAGAAGGAAGGGAGGGAGAAAGGGAGGGAGGGAAAGAGGAAGAAAAGATAGATTGAATATTGGATAGATGAATGAGTGGATGGTTGAACAGATGGATGGATGGATGGATGAATGGGTGAGTGGGTGGACGGATGGCTGGATAGGTGGGGAAGCCAACATCCTTCCCTTATTCCTCCGTTCATTCAACAAGTCTTTTTTGAGCACCTGCTCTGAGGGCCAGGCACAGAGAAGGAGGCAGACATGGTCCTCACCTTCACAAAGCTAGCAGAATACCTTGGCTCTCCCTCAGGGTCTGGTATCCCTCTGGTCTCCCTAGGGTCTAGCAGAGAAGGACTTGGCATTCAGATCCAAGCTTTGCCCTTTACTGGCTATATGACCTCAGGCAATGACACCTTTCTCAACACCTCGATCTCCTCATCTGTAAAATAGGGATCATTAGAGCACCTGTCTCCCACAGTTGCTGTGGGCGTTATATGAGTTAGTACACAGAACTGTCTGTCACTTATTATGAATAAGTAGCCACTATTATAAATAATGCTGCCTTTGCCACTGGTTTACTGTGTGATCTTGGGCAAAGCCATGCCCCTGTCTGAACTGAGCTCAGTTTCCTCATCTTCAGAATGAGAATCATAATGGCAACTCCAAGGGACTGTTTATTGATATTCCAAGGAGACACACAGGCCATGTAAACTGTGACATGCTCGTTGTTGGTGAGAGTCCCCTGGACTTTCGTGGGTCTCAAGCCCATAGCACAGCTACATTTGTATTTGAATCTGTGCCCTCCAATAGATTGTGAGCTCCTAGACGGCAGGGGCTGTGACAAATTCATCTCAGCTCCCACCCCCCGTACACAACACAAAGAAGGTGATCAGGTGTCCTGTGAACTTATGTTGAGTTAATGACCTTGACTAATGACCTTGCCATACACAGTGTTTGGAGGAAAGCATATATATGGTCCCTGGCAGGTAAAAGACCATCCCTGAAAAATCACACACCTTCCTCACCATATCTAGCTGCCATTGCAGGCCTGGTGTATGACCTTGGACACAGTCCTACTCTGAGCTTCCACTTCCTCACCCATAAAACCAGGTACTGCACCAAGTCTGGGTCTTTCCAGCTACCTGCATCTCTCTTCCTCTTACCATACTCCTCTTTAACTTTGGGAAACTCAGCAAATACTCTAGAAATTTCATCAGCCCATTGTGGAATTGAGGCAATGGTCTCAAAGTTCCCTTCCAGCATCAGAGTTCCATGATTACATCACAGCTATTAGCCAACACCCCACCCCATTCCCTGCCCCAGGTGTGGACAAAAACCTTCACACTTCCCCATTTCTTCCTTTGTTTCTGCCTCTGCCCAACCTCCTCGCCATCAATTCCTCACCAGCCACAGGACAACCAGGTCGTCCTCCTGGCTCTGGACATACCCGATGGAGACAGTTACACTCCAGGGTGTAATTACTGTCTGGGCATCTTCACCGGGTCCTTCAAATGGGTTTCCTGGTGATTTAAGGTTTTATTCACTTTCTATCAATAAGTGAAGTTCCCAGGCCCACACTTCCATGCAAACAGTCCTGAGTATCTCAAGGAGAAAAAATATCTCATTGCTAACTGCAGTGTCTTATAGTCTAGGGTTCTGTGACTTACAGTTCTCTCTTCGCTGCACTTGAATATTAAATGTTGTATTAATAGCTCACTCTTAATTATCCATGAGTAATGTACTACAGCTCGGAAATTAATGAAGGGAAGGACCCAAACAAGAATATTTCCCACTCCTCTGGGCGCCACGGGGCTGGTAGGAGGGGGGATTTGCATATAATTTGCATGAGATGCTATGGGTTTGCTGGTCCTGGCTGGGAGGGTGGAAGGAAGAGATGTAGGCTCAAAAGTAGGGCCTGCTGTAGACCCAGCCACTTTCCAGAACTTTCCAGAGAGACAACTCACTTCTGCCTCTCATTCGCACACCTTCTGGCTTTTGCCCATGCTGCTCTCCCTGCTAAGAAAGCCCCTCTCACTTATCTCAATATGTAGGATAAAAACTCTCACAAATACCTACTACTTATGAAGGACTATTTTACACTGTACACATATACAAATGTATTTACACAGCAAGCATATACAAATACAAGTGTGCACCCACACATACGCGCACACATATATTCGCTATATAGTTTGGAAAAGTTTGGCTATTCCTCAAAATGTGAAACATAAAGTTACCATTTGATCCAGAATTCCATCTCTAGGGATATACCCAAGAGAAATGAAAACATATAACCACATAACAATTCGTACACAGATGTTCATCACAGCATTATTCACAACACCCAGAAAATGGAAACAACCATCGACTGATGAATGGGTAAAGAAAATGTGGTCCATCCACACAATGGAATATTATTTGGTCATGATAAAGGAAAGAAGTCCTGATACGTGCTACGACGTGAATGAACCTTGAAAACACTATGCTAGGTGAAAGAAGCCAGTCATAGAAGACCCATTGATATGAAATATCCAGAATAGACAAATTTGTAGAGATAGAAAATACATTACTGGTTGCTTAGAGCTTGGGGGGAGGAGATGAGGAGTAACACCTAAGGGTTTGGGCGTCTCTTTTTTAATTTTTTTTTAATTGTACTTTAGGTGAAGGTTTACAGAACAAATATTTTCTCATTAAACAGTCAGTACACATATTGTTTTATGACATTGGTTAACAACCCCATGACATGTCAACATGCTCCCTTCTCGGCCGTGGAGGTGGAGGTCTCTTTTTGAGGTGATGAAAACGTTCTAAAATCGATTGTGGTGATGGTTGCACAACTCTTTGAATATACCAAAAATTGTACACTTTATATTGGTGGATTGTAAAGTATGTGAATTATATGTCAATAAAACAGTTACAAAAACACGTATTTACACAGTCACATCTCTCATTGTCGTAGAGTCGATTCCCACTCATTGTGACACTATAGGACAGGGTAGAATTGCCGCATAGGGTTCCCAAGGCTGAAATCTTTGCAGAAGCAGACTGCCACATCTTCCTCCCATGGAGCAGTTTGTGGGTTTGAACCGCTGATCTTATGGTTAGCAACTGAGTGCTTAACCGCTGTGTCCGCAAGGCTCATGTATTTACACACTGTCACATCGAGGCTTGGCATATGCTGTTCCCACTGGCTGGAGCACCCTTCCTCATCTCCCTTCCTCTGACCCAATGGTGGCATCCCCAGGGTGCTGAGAAGCAGGGCGCAGGTAGGGCAGTGGGGACTGCAGAGACCTGTCCTGTAGACCGGCTGCTGCCTGATGTGCTGTGTGACCCTGGGCAGTGACTTCGTGGCCCTGAGCCTCCGTGAATCCCAGTGCATGGGGCCAGTGTGAGGTGGTGGGGCTGAGGGAAGGCACTTGGCTTAGGCTCTGGACTGAACTCCGTGCCCTGTGAGTTGAGGTCATCGGGCCCCGCCCCTGCCGTGTCACCAAGGCCAGAGGGCCACCTCGAGGCTGAGCAAAGCAGGGTGGGGCTGGCCCGGCTCTGGCAGAGGCCCTGAGTTGGAGGTGACTCCGAGGCCTTGCAGGAAGGGGAGGTGGCCCTGGTCAAGCCCAGGAAGGGATTTGCTGTTCCCATCTGGCTGCAGAGAGGGCAGGTGGCTCCCAACCCCACAGGTGCAGGGGCGGAGGGCAGGCTTGGCCCAAGGCCGAGCTGAAGGACCCATTCCTTGGGAGGGAAGCCAGAGGGGTAGGGCAGGAAGTCCCATAAGAGCCACCAGCAAGAGGGGGGAATTGCAGCAACCTCGGCCGGAATCCAGCCTCAGCCTGACTTCAGCCAGTGATGTTTTAGAACTTGAAGCCAGTCACGTCCCTTCCCTGCTTAAAACCCTCCACTCACCTCATACCAGAGCTTGGAGACCCTGTGTGCACTGGTCCCTGCCCAGCTCCCTGACCCCGTCCCTTGCAGCTCTTCTCGTTCCAGCCTCCTGGCCTCCCAGCCCCTGCCTGAGCCACTCCCTCTGGCCTTCTCACCATTTTCCCCATCTCTCAGGCCCCAGCTCAGGTATCACCTCCCAGAAAGACCGTTGCTGCTTCCTCCCGCTTCTTTCTCCCCATCAAGAGGAGCCCACTCTGGTCTCATCCACCTCAACTCCACATCTCCTGTAGCTCCCATCACAAACCACGGCTGTGTGATCATTTGTCTGGCTGCTGGGATTTTTCCATTCCCCGTGGAATGGAAGCATCAGGAGGGCAGGCATTGGGTCTGTCTGGTTCAGCCCTGATTCCTCAGGGTCCGGCACAGTTCTTGGCACACAGACGGTGCCCATAAATGAATGTCCCATACGTGTTCAAGGCAGGCAGCCTGGGTCCCAGCCCCAAGTCTGCCCCTGATTTGCTGAGAGGCGTGGAGCAGATCACAGCCCCTCTCTGGGCAATGGTCCGAGCTTTTGGAAGCAGAGGAATCTCCTCTTTGACCGGTATTGTAGGTGGACCCTCTACATCTAAAGCATCTAGACACAGAGCTGTTTGGGTTCAGGGTGAGGGTCTGGGACCCTGGCCACCCAACTCCTCCTTGCCATCCCCACTCACCACTCTCCTATAAAACCGTGGGCTTTTCAGACCACAAGGACTGATTAAGTCGATCAGGGAACTCCACACATTGGAATATTCCACTGCAGTGTTTATATCCACCTGGACCTTTAATAATACGACACAAAAAGAGCAGGATGCAAGACCGTATGTCTAGCATGATGCCGATCACCTAAAGAAAACCGCAGATGGCAAAATCTCTGCAAGGAATTACACCCAAATGTCAACCTTCCTTGCCCTGATGGTGGAAGCATGGAGCAGGTAGGGGTTCTGCGAGGCCGGTGGTAGTTCAGTGGTAGAATTCCTGACGCTCATGCAGGAGACCTGGGTTCAAATACTGGTCAATGCACCTCATACGCAGCCACTACCCATCTGGAAGTGGAGGTTTTGTGTTGCTATGATGCTAAGCAGGTTTCAGCAGAGCTTCCAGACTAAAACAGACTAGGAAGAAAGGCTTGCTGATCTACTTCCTAAAATCAGCCAATGAAAACCCTATGGCTCACAGTCGTCTGATCTCATGCATGGAGTCACCATGAGTTGGGCCAAACTAGAAAGCACCTCGTAACAACAACATCTGGGGGTTCTGCACTTTCATACTTTATCGTTTTTCAAAGTTTCTACTCTGAGCATAGTTCTTTGTTCATGAGAATAAAAAGATTATTAAAAAACAGAAATATCTAGAAATCAACTAAGAATGTAGAACTGGATCATTTCTAGGGGTGCCACTAGGTGTGGAAAATGCAACAAGAAACTTCAGCAAAAGAGGGCAGGAGGAACTCTTGCTCTTTTCCAGGCAAAGAAAGAAGGAACGTTGAATCGTGGAATTTCAGGCATTGTGGCAGATTGGTAGGGGAGACACCAACATCATTCCTTTATCTGTTTCTCATTTGACACCTACTCATCTTGATCACAAGCTTGGTGACACAGATTTCATCTACTCACTCATTCACTCATCACTTAACTCACACTCTCTGAGGTCCCACTGTGTGTCAGCTGTTGTGCTGGGTGCACAGAGCAGACAGGTCCTTGCCCTCATGCAGCTGGCAGTCTGAGGTTGGTGTCGCTGGTGGTCAAAGTCTCTGAGTGTAATGCACTGGGTGGGGTATGGCTGGCCTGACGTGGACTGTGATCATGACCCCCTCAGCTCCTACTCTGTGTCCCCATTAATGCAGCCTCACCTGGTGGTCAGGTGTGACAACCACACTGTCTGATGCAGAACCCAAGCCCATTAAATGCTCAAATCTGTCCAGGAGCTCATTTCTGTTCAGGACCTCATCCTGCACCAGTGGCATTGAATCTATTTTTTAATAGTTTTTTTGTTTTGGGGAAAGTATACATAGTCAAATATATACCATTTCAACAATTTCTACATGTACATTTCAGTGACAGTGATTACTTTCTTCAAGTCGTGCTACCATTCTCTCTATCCTGTTCTAAATTATTCTGCCACCATTAACTTAAACTCATTTCCCCCTAAGCTTCCCATTCAATCCTCAGAGTTGCCATTGTCAATGTGATCTCACTTGTTAGTTGCCATCTAGTCTGTTCCGACTCACAGCGATCCTGTGTACAACAGAACGAGACACTGCCTGGTCCTGTACCATCCTCACATTCATTGCTTGAGCCCATTGTTGCAGCCACCGTGTCAATCCGTCTGATTGAAGGTCTTCCTCTTTTTCCCTTACCCTCTACTTTACCAAGCACGATGTACTTCTCCAGGGACTAGTCCTTCCTGATAACATGTTCAAATTAAGTGAGATAAAGTCTCACCATCCTTGCTTCTAAGGAGCATTCTGGCTGTACTTCTTCTAAGACAGATCTGTTTTTCTCCTGGCAGTTCACAGTATATTCAATATTCTTCACCAACACCATCATTCAAAGGCATCAATTCTTCTTCCTTCCTTATTCACTGTCCAGTTTCTCCATGTATATGAGGCAATTGACAATACCATGGCTTGGATCAGATGCCCCTTAGTCCTTAAAGTGACATCTTTGCTTTTCAACACTTTAAAGAGTCTTTTGTAGCAGATTTGCCCAATGCAATCTGTCTCTTGATTTCTTGACTGTTGCTTCCATGGACGTTGATGGTGGATTCAGGTAAAATGAAATCCTTGACAACTTCAATATTTTCTCCATTCATCATGATGTTGCTGATTGGTCCAGTTGTGAGGATTTTTGTTTTCTTTATGTTGAGGCACAATCCATACTGAAGGCTACAGTCTTTAATCTTCATCAGTAAATGATTCAAGTCCTCTTCACTTTCAGCAAGCAAGGTAGTGTCATCTGCATATCGAAGGTTGTTAATGTCTTCCTCCAACTCTGATGCTGAATTCTTCTTCATATAGTCTGGCTCCTTGGATTATTTGCTCAGCACACAGACTGAATAAATACGGTGAAAGGATACAACCCTGACACACACCTTTCTTGACTTTAAACAACGAAGCATCCCCCTGTTCTGTTCATATGACTGCCTCTTGGTATAGGTACATGTTCCTCATGAGCACAATGAAGCTTTCTAGAACTCCCATTCTCTGCAATGTTATCTATTATTTTATGATGATTTACACAGTTGAATGCCTTTGCATAGTCAATAAAACACAGGTAAACATCTTTCTGGTATTCTCTACTTTCAGCCATGATCCATCTGACATCAACACTAATACCCCCACCTTCCACATTCTCTTCTGAATCTGGCTTGAATTTCTGACAGTTCCCTGTCTATGTACCGTTGCAGCCACTTTTGAATGATCTTCAGCAAAATTTTACTTGTGTGTGATATTAACGATAGTGTCCGATAATTTCCACATTCTGTTGGATCATCTTTCTTTGGAATAGGCATAAATATGGGCCTCTTCTAGCCTGTTGGCCAGGTAGCTGTCTTCCAAATTTCTTGGCATAGACAAACGAGGACTTCCAGCACTGCATCCGTTTGTTGAATCCTCTCAGTTGGTATTCTGTCAATTTCTGGAGCCTTATTTCTTGCAGTGTCTCCAGTGCAGCTTGGACTTCTTCCTTCAATACCATCGGTCCTTGATCATATGCCACCTCCTGAAATGGTTGAATGTCAACCAATTCTTTTTGGTACAGTGACTCCTTCCATCTTCTTTTGATGCTTCCTGCTTTGTTCATTATTTTGCCCACAGAATCCTTCAATATGGCAACTCGAGGCTTGAATTTTTTCTTCAGTTCTTTCAGCTTGAGAAATGTCAAGCGTGTTCTTCCCTTTTGGTTTTCTAACTCCAGATCTTTGCACAAGTCATTATAATACTTCACTTTTTCTTCTCGAGCCACCCTTTGCAAACTTCTGTGCAGCTCTTTTACTTCATCATTTCTTCTGTTTGCTTTAGCTACTCTACGTTCAAAAACAAGTTTCAGAGTCTCCTCTGACATCCATTTTGGTCTTTTCTTTCTTTCCTATCTTTTTAATGACCTCTTGCTTTCTTATGTCTTTGATGTCATTCCACAACTCATCTGGGCTTCGGTCATTAGTGTTCAATACATCAAATCTATTCTTGAGGTGGTCTCTAAATTCAGGTGGGCTATACTCAAGGTCATACTTTGGCTCTTGTGGGCTTGTTTTAATTTTCTTCAGCTTCAACTTGAACTTGCATATGAGCAATTGATTGTCTGTTTTGAAGTTGGCCCCTGGCCTTATTCTGACTGATGATATTGAGCTTCTCCATTGTTTCCACAGACGTAGTTGATTTGATTCCTGTATAGTCCATCAGACAAGGCCTATGTGTATACTCACTGTTTATGTTATTATGTTATTGAAAAAGATATTTGCAATAAAACCCTGAGTCTGCATATTGATCTTAGAAAATTCTATCATGGGATCTCTGGCATCATTTCTATTACCAAGGCCATATTTTCCAACTGCCGATGCTTCTTCTTTGTTTCCAACTTTTCCATTCCAATCACCAGTAGTTATCAATGCATCTTGATTGTATGTTTGATCAGTTTCAGACTGCAGAAGTTGGTAAAGATCTTCAATTTCTTCATCGTTAGCATTAGTGGTTGGTATGTAAATTTGAATAAATCATATTAACTGGTCTTCCTTGGAAGAGTATGGCTATTACCCTATCACTAACAGCATTGTACTTCAGGATGGATCTTTAAATGTTCTTTTTGGCCATTAATGCAGTGCCATTTCTCTTCAATTTATCATTCCTGGCATAGTAGACCATATGATTGTCCGATTCAAAATGCCAATACCAGTCCATTTCAGTTTCCTAATGCCTAAGATATCGATCTTGTTGTGTCCCATTTCACTTTTGACGACTTCCAATTTTCCTAGATTCATACTTCTTACGTTCCACATTCTGATTATTAATGGATGTTTGCAGCTGTTTTTTCTCATTTTGAGTTATGCCACATCAGCAAATGAAGGTCCCAAAAGCTTGACTCTATCCACATCATTACTTTGAGGAGACATCTCTTCCCTAGTCTTATTTTTAGTGTCTTCCAACCTGAGGGGCTCATCTTCTGGCACCGTATCAGACAAGGTTCTGCTGCTATTCATAAGATTTTCAATGGCCAGTGTTTTCAGAATTAGACTGCCAGGTCCTTCTTCCAAGTCTATCTTAGCCTGAAAGCTCCGCTGAAACCCCTCCACCATGGTTGACCCTGCTGGTATTTGAAATACTGGTGGTATAGTTTCCAGCATCACAGCAACATGCAAATCACCACACACTGACAGATAAGTGGTGGTGATCTCACATAGATAATTCTTTGAAAGAGCACAGTGCTCACCACAGTACTTAACTAATAAGATAAGTTATTTTTTGGGTTCAAAGAAAACTTTAGGGGATTGTTCTGGTTTAAAGTTTAAAGATTATCTCAGGGCAATAGTTTTAGGGGCTTCATCCAGTCTCAATGGCTCCAGAATGTTCAGATTCCATGAAAATTTTTAAATTCTCTTCCACATTTTCCCCATTTTTGATCAGGGAAGTTGCTGGTTTTTCTTCTTTTGTTTATTTCTTTCTTTTTTAAAATTAACATTAAATGTCTTTTTTTTTATTTTAACAAAATAGCACATGTTTACTGTAGATAACATGGTGCCCTAGTTATCTAGTGCTGCAATATCAGAAATACCGCAAGTGGGCGGTTTCCAAAACAGAAATTTATTTTCTCACAGTTTAGGAGGTTAGAAGTCCAAATTCAAGGTTCCAGCTCTAGGGGAAGGTTTTCTCTCTCTGTCAGCTCTGGAGAAAGGTCCTTGTCTCTTCTAAGCTTCTACTCCAGAGCAATCTTCATGTGGCTTGGCATCTATCTTCCTCCTTCTCTGTTTGCTAGCTTGCACTTAATCTCTTTTACATCTCAAAAGAGATTGACTCCAAATATACCCTATATTAATCCTATCTCATTAACGTAACAAAGACAACCCCTTCCCAAACGGGATTATAACCACAGATGCTGAGGTTAGGACTTATAGCACATATTTTGGGGGGACACAGTGTAATCCCCAATACATGACAATTTAGAGATTTACAAAATTTACTAGATGTGGCACATCAGGCAAGGTACCTCGCTTCTCAAATCCTCAGTGTCATCATCTGTGAAATGGAGACAGTCCTAGTACCCACTTCACAGGTTTACTGTGAGGAATAAAGAAGACCCCAGATGGATGCATTTAAGAGGGTACACAGCCCAGAAGGACTCAAAAAGAAATGCATTAATATGAAGAAGACAAAAAAGACCTACAACCCCACTATCAGGGGCAAATCCAGACAATATTTTGGGTTAGCATATTCCAGATAGTTTTCTCTGCATATATATCGAGAGACAGTTGTAGATATAAAACATTTTTTTTACAAGTATTGGTATCACCCTCTAATTCTATTTTGTAATCTGATTTTTTTTTCATTTAACAGCCTGATCATTGTAATGGCAATAAATTCTTCTCTAAAGTATGATTTTTATGGCTGAGCTGTATTTCTGCATATAGCTATATCTTGATTTAGTCAAGCAATGTTAGTAAAAATTAGTAACAATAAGTAAAAAGAGATAAGCAGAAAAATAACTAGCAAAGATTGCTTTAGTGTTGTACATTTAGTTTCTACTTGTTCATTGTAAACAAGGTTGCGATGGACATCTTTGTTTATAAATCTTTACCTGCAATGAATAAATTTTTTAGGATTTCCTAAGGAATCAATTCCCAAAGCTAAGACCATAAGGAAGTTTCTCTGAGTGTTGTTGCCCCTCATACTCATAGAGGAGAGAACCAATACCTGCTAGTTTGTTTGTTTTTGTTTTGTTTTGTTTGTTTGTTTAAGGGCCAAGCATCATCATGCTGGGCAAGTGACCCAGGCATCTAATCTCCACAGTAACTCTGTGAGATCAATACTATTATCCCCATTTTTCAGATAAGGAGACTAAGGCCCACAAAGATTTAGTGATAATATCACCTGTACTTACAAAACATGAAGTAATGGTGGGTCAATAGTAGAATTCTCACCTTCCATGCAGGAGAGCTGGGTTCAATTTCTGGTCAATGCATCTCATGCACAGTCACCACCAGTCTATCAGTGGATCTTGCATGTTGCTATGATGTTGAACAGGTTTCAGCAGAGCTTCCAGGCTAATACAAACTGAGAAAAAGGCCTATGATCCACTTCTGAAAATTAGCCATTGAAAGCCCTATGGATCACAGCAGAACATTGTCCGATCTGCAGCTGACTTGGCAGAGTTTCATTCCATTGTGCATGGGGTCACCATGTGTTGGGGCCAATTCGATGGCAGCTAAAAACAACAGCAACTTATAAAGGCTTTTCATCTTCTAATTACTTGAAGGAATACTCAGAATGTTAGTAAACAGCCCTCCTGCCAATTATATGTGAGAAAGAAGGCCAATTTCCCATAGAATCAGCAACACTTTTTTTTTTTTCAGTATTTTAGCTTTTTTCTTTTTTTATTTATTTTTTATTGTGATGTAGGTGAAAGTTTACAAAACAAATTAGTTTCTCATTAAATATTGTTTTGTGAAATTGGTTGCCAATGCTGTGATGTGTCAACACTCTCTCTTTCTCCACCCCAGGTTCCCTGTTCCCATTCATACAGTTTTCCTGTCCCTTTCTGCCTTCTTGTCTTTACTTTTGGGCTGGTGTGCCCATTAGTCTCGTATACATGATTGAACTATGAAGCAAGTCCCTCATGTGTGTTATTGTTGGCCTTACAGACCTGTCTAATCTTTGGCTAAAGGGTGAACCTCAGGGGTGACTCTGGCACTGAGTTAAAAGGGTATCCAGGGGCCATACTCTTGGGGTTTCTCCAGTCTCTGTCAAACCAGCAAGCTTGGTCTTATGTGTGTGTGAATTTGAATTTTGTTCTACATTTTTCTCCAGCTCTGTCCGGGATCCTCTATTGCAATCCCCATCAGAACAGTCAGTGGTGATAACCAGGCACTATCTAGTTGTTCTGTGATTGGTCTGGTGGAGGTTGTGGTAGTTGTGGTCCATTAGTCCTTTGGACTAATCTTGCCCGTGTGTCTTTGGTCTTGTTTATTCTCCTTTGCTCCAGCCAGGATGGAACCAGTAGATGTATCTTAGATGGCCCCTAACAGGCTTTTAAGACCCCAATCACTACTCATCACAGTT
The DNA here is from genome assembly GCF_000243295.1 of Trichechus manatus latirostris. Classification (NCBI taxonomy): domain Eukaryota; kingdom Metazoa; phylum Chordata; class Mammalia; order Sirenia; family Trichechidae; genus Trichechus; species Trichechus manatus. The sequence goes on along the minus strand of NW_004444126.1, from coordinate 1,932,768 downwards.
GAACATAGAACATTTTCTTTATAGACTATGTTATGCCAATTGAGCAAGAAGTCACCTGAGACAATGGTCCCCAGGCCTCAGCCCAGTACCTCTGTCCCTCAGAGCATTTGGATGTGTCTGTGAACCTTCTATGACTTTGCCCTGGTCAAGTTGTGTTGACTTCCCCAGAATTGTGTACTGTCTTACCCTTCACCAAAGTCACCACATATCTACTATCTAGTTAGTGTTTTTCCCTCCCTGCCACTCCCCTTCCCTCATAGCCATCAAAGATTGTTTCTTTCCAAACAAATCTACAATCAATAAATGAGGAAAATAACTACTGAATGTCCCAAAGACAGCAGACAATAACAAAACATATTTTAAAAAAGAACAGAATGTTTCCAGTAGGCGTCCAAAATAAAACACCAGATGACTTTCCAGTAGAAGAAAAGGCACTAGAACTACTTGAAAGGCAATGAAAATCTCTAAGATTCAGAGCTATCTAAGAGTTGAAGCAAAAAGCAGACGCAAATGAGGAAAAAATAGACAAATTCATGGAAAATACAGACCAAAAAAATGGAAAAATTCAGGAAAATGATACAGGAACAAAATGCCAAAATAAACTCACAACTAGAAATCACACAAATCATACAAAAACAACAACTGGAAATCCAAAAGATAAACAACAATATTTCAGAAATGGACAGCATCATAGAAGGGCTGAGGAGCAGATTTGAAACTATAGAAGACAGGGTTGGTGAAATTGAAGACCAACACTTGGATACAACTCTGAGGAAAAAATCACGAAAAGAACAAAGAAAAATGAAGAAACCCTGAGAATTATGTGGGATACAATCAAAAGGAAAAATTTTCGAGTGATCAGAGTTCCAGATCAGGGGGAGAAAACAGAAAAAACAGAGGATCATTAAAGAACTGCTGACAGAAAACTTCCCCAATATCATGAAAGATGAAAAGCTGACCATCCAAGAAGCTCAACTAACCCCATATAGGAGAGACCCCAAAAGAAAATCACAAAGGCATATCATAATCACACTCTCTAAAACAAAGACAAAGAAAGAATCCTGCAAGCAGCTCAAGAAAAACAAAAAGCCACATACAGAGGAAAAACAATAAGACTAATCTCGGATTATTTGGCAGAAACCATGCAGGAAAGAGGGATGACATATAAAAACCTTGAAAGAAAAAATTCTCAGCCAAGAATACTATATCCTGCAAAACTCTCATTCAAATATGATGGTGAAATTAGGACATTTCCAGATAAACAGAAATTAAGGGACTATGTAAAACCAAACCGAACTCAAACTATGTAAAAAGCAAACGACACTTACAAGAATTATTAAAGGGAGTCCTTCAGTCTGGAAACAAACAACGTTGAACGACAGGCTGAATCTAGGATGCAAGATTGTAGTAGCCACATACCAAGCTAGGAAATGAACCCTCAAGGACTATCCAAGACCAAAAGAATTACAACAGGGAACCAGAGAGGTTAATCTGTAAATAACAACAACATCAGAACAATAAAAGAGGGAATAAACCGTAGAGGTATAGAACCTTCTAATGGAGAGGAAGGCAAGGTGATACCAAATAATAATAGACTGGTTCAAACCTAGGAAAATAAGGATAAATTTCAAGGTAACCACAAAGAAAGTTAACAAACCTATCCATTGAAATAAAGAAGAAAAACATAAAGTCTCAGTAAAAACAAAAGATATGAAAAAAATTCACAAACCAAAGGAATTCAGCACAGGAGAGTAAAAGGAACAAAGAAAACGTCAGCACTGCGAAAAAAAAAAAAAAAAAAAAAGCTCTACAAAATGACAACAATAAACTCACACCTATCAATAATTACACTGAATGTAAATGGCCTAAATGCACCTATAAAGAGACAGAGAGTGACAGAATGGATTAAAAAACAAGATCCATCAATATGCTATCTACAAGAGACACACATTAGAAACAAAGACATAAATTTATTAAAAATCAAAGGATGGAAAAAATATATCAAGCAAACAGCTACCACAAAAGAGCAAGAATAACAATACTAATCTCAGAGAAAATAGACTTTAAAACAAAATCCACCATAAAAGACAAAGAAGGACACTATATAGTGACTAAAGGCACAAGCCAGCAAGAATACATAACCATAATAAACATATACACACCCAATGACAGGGCTCCAAAATACATAAAA
>NW_004444126.1:1916713-1917622 GCF_000243295.1 Trichechus manatus latirostris | reverse complement strand
TTGACCCCAGCAGACCAGCTTCAGCATCCACACCCCTAACCCTCAAAGGAATGCTCCATATCTTTGCATAAGCCAGTCAGCCCTTCCTCCAGGAAGGCCCTTCCCCCCAAGGACTTAACCTACGCTAAGTACTTAAGTATGAGGCAATGGTGGTTCTGTGGCAGAATTCTCACCATCCATGCAGGAGACTTGGGTTCATTTCGAACCAATGCACCTCATGCACAGTCACCACTCATCTGTCAGTGGAGGCTTGTGCGTTGCTGTGATGCTGAATAGGTTTCAGTGGGGCCTGTAGACTAAGACAGACTAGGAAGAAAGGCCTGGTGATCTACTTCTGAAAACCAGCCAACGAACCCTCTGAATCACAATGGTTTGACCCGCAACTGATCACAGGGATGGTACAGGACCTGTCGTTGTTTGTTTCATCGTGCATGGGATCACCATGAGTCAGGGGCTGACTCAACAGCAGCCAGCACTTAAGTACACCAAAAACAGCTGCCAAGTGCATGAGATGAGTGAATGAGCGAGTGTATGATCTTGCCCCTTGCTTGCTGTGTGGCTTTGGGTAAATCACTTTCCATCTCTGGAGTTCCATTTCCTTTTACATCCAAGGGGGGTGAGCCCAGTGAGCTCAGTAAGGCACCAGACCCCCTGGAATCGGCTGTAGCTCCTGCAAGGGGGCTCTCAGCAGAGGGAGCTGTCCACGTGGCCAAGATTATATCTGGTCCATGACTAAGCATGCCCAACCCTGTTCCATCTGTCTGCCCACGTCTGTCACCTTGGGAAAAGAAGCAGGGGACCATGTCTCTGAGATTCAAAGCCACATGACACCGTCTTCCAAAAGGGCAGAGCCCTGCCTGGAGCTGGGCGGCTCACCCTGCCTACTGCCCTCCATTCACCACCCCACCC
>NW_004444126.1:1913668-1916037 GCF_000243295.1 Trichechus manatus latirostris | reverse complement strand
CGTTCATCAGTACACCTTGCAGACACAGTCAACCACACTTCTTAACTGACTGAAGCCTCAAAACCAACCGTAGAGGTTAGCAAATGATTCCCATTATATAGATGAGGAAACTGAGGCTCAGAGAAAAGAGTATAACTTGGCCAAGGTCAGGAAGTTCATTAAGGGCACTGCAGCGGATATGGGCGTCCACAGGGCATAGGTGTTTCCTGTCCAGAGCTGGGCCAGCTCCAGCCAGAGGGTGGGGTGATAACCCTTTCCTGGCCACGCTCCTCCCTCCCTCTGTCCTCCCCCTCCCCCTCCGGAGGTCTCCAAACAAAGCTGCCTTTATCCAACCATAGCTGCATTCCACAGTGACACTTGAGGACAAAGGCAGGGGCCACCGGCAGAGACAGGAAAACCCTACGGCTCCAAACCAGTTTACTGCCTTCCCACGCCCCGCCCCCACCCGGGGGGCCTCCCCAGGGCCTCCTAGTCCAGTTCAGGGGAGCTCTGGGAGAAAGCCTTGTTCTGCGGGGCCTGCGTTCCCAGCCCCCTTTAGAGCTGGTGAGGGGACCAGACGCATGCACCATAGGTCTGAGCCCACCTTGGCCGTATGTATTGCAGAGCCTTGGGCAAGTCACCCCAGCCACCCAGACCTCTGCTTCTTCCTCTGTGAAATTAGGGGATGGTGGTTGGGAGAGTTTAGTGAGATAATGCCCTAAGAGGCCAGGCCCATGGGGAAGGTGGCTGTTATAATCGTTGTTGTTACTATTACTGTTTTCCTTGTTCCAGCCTTCATGACTTTCCTTTGGGTCCTCAGATTGCATTGCCACTCTCACCTCAGAGCCTTGCACATGCTGTTCTCTCTACCCAGAACACTCTCCACCCTCCGTCCCTCCTGGTTACCTCCCGTTACCCTGCAGGTGTTGCTCTCCTCCAGGAAGTCTGCCCTGAATGCCACAGCCCTGGCTGAAGTAGGGGCCTCCTCCTGTGGGTTCCCAGTGCCCTGTGCATCTCCCTCACAGCCCACAATGCCCCCATGATCACTGCTGCTGACCCACAGCCACCCCCGCCAGGCTTAGAGCCTCTGGAGGGCAAAACCAGAACTGTGTTTGTTCCCTGCTATATCCTCAGAGGCTAGCACGGGGCCTGGAAGAGCTCAGTCAGTGCTTGTGGGTGGAAACGGGCAGGGGGCGGAATGGATGGATGGATGCATGTATGGATGGGTGGGTGGGTGGATGGATGGACGGATGGACTAATGGATGGATGGATGGATGGATGGACGGACAAAAGGACTGATGGCTGGCTGGGTGAGTGAATGGATAAAGCAACAGCTGAGTGGGTGGGGAACCTGTTTCTTGGGTCTGACAGACCCAGAAGAGAGGAAAGAAGGAAGGGAGCAAGGAGGTGAGAAAAGGTCCCTGGGAGGGCAGGGAAGGGCAGGGCCAGGTGTCTCCCCAGCCCACCAGGATGAGGGTGGGGGTTCTCTGAAGCCAGAGCCTACCCCTAATTCCACAATCTCCACTCGTTTTTACCTCACCAGGGGCCGGAGGCTGGAACTGCAGGGACAGCATTAAGTCTGCAGCGTTTCCACGAAGATACGAAGTACAACAACCTCTCCCCACCCCACTCACTGAGCCCAGCTCTCGTGAAAGAATGAGCGGCGTTCTGACAACCACTGCCCTCGAATCTGTTCCCCACAGTTTGGGGCTCAGAAATTACTAAGGACCACTCAACTTATTTCCGTGTTCGTTCACTGAGTACCTATTGTACCAGGCATGAGAAAGTGAGTCCAGTTCCCCAGGAGCACACAGCCTGGACAGACAGTATGAGAAAAGGCCTTTGAGATGATCTAGCCAGACCAGAGAGGAACAGATATTTGCCTAAGGTCACACAGCAAAGTGAGAATTGGGACTCAGGGTTCTAGACTCCTGGCCCAGTGCTCATGTCCAGGTGGGAAGACCACGTGACAGAGATGAAAAGGGATGGGGGAGGGAGGAGAGAAAGGAAGAGGTCCTGAGCAGCTACTGTGTGCCAAGACCATGCCCATCTGGCTTTATCATCCCCCACAGTTAAGGACACTGAGGCACAGGGGGAGGGGCAGGGCTAGGATTCAAGGCCAAGTCTATTGAATTCCACAGCCTGCTCTTTTAGCCATAAGAGTTTGCCCACGATTCATTCATATAGAGAGAGCACAAAGGCCCTGGAGCTGCAAGTGCCTGGCTCATAATAGGTGCTCAGTAAGTAGTGATGGAAGGAAAGAAGGGAAGGAGAAGCAGGAAAAGGGAAGAAAGAAAGGAAGGGAGGAAGGAACAACATATGGATTGAATAATAGATGAATAGAAGGATGGCAGGAAGGAAAGAACAAAGGAAGAAAGATGATGGATGGA
>NW_004444126.1:1894294-1913543 GCF_000243295.1 Trichechus manatus latirostris | reverse complement strand
GACTTTCTAGGGCCATCTCAAGGTGGGAAGCACAGGGCATCCTCCCTGGTTCTCAGAGTGATCGCAATGTTTATTCCACCATCGAACACAGAGGCCCGGCCGAGCCACCCCACCCAGCCAGCCCAGGCCTGGCGGTCAAGGTCTTGCACTACCCCAGTCCCAGGACAAGCTTGAGCCCAGCTCCAGCCTGGATAGACGGCTCTGGGGAGGCCGGGTAGCTTTTCAGCTGGACATAAAGGCTGTGTCTAAAAACAAACAAATGACTTCCGGGGCAGAGGGCAGGGAAGTGGTTCCAGCCGGGTGTTTGGGCAGCGCTTCGGCCATTCAGTCAGACCCGCTGGGCTGTGAGGGGAAGGCAGAGAATCAATCATGGGCTGTGTGTGTTTGCAAAAGGACGTGTGTGGCTGTGACAGCAATGGGAGCCCCAGGGAGGCCCTCCCGGGGACACGTGTCTGCCACCTGGGCTCCCACGCCCACCAAGCCCCTGGAGACGAGGGCTGCTAAAATACAGATTCCCAGGTCCTGGGCCACAACTCCACAGCCAAATTGCCCGGGGTGGGGCCCAGCACTCTGGAGTTTTCCTGAGAGTCGTTCAGATAGTTCTTGGGTGCAGCCAGGCTTAGGAACCCCTGTGCTGCCCACGCAGCCCCAGATATGGTCCTAAGGGTGCAATGAGGGTAGGGGGGAGGGAGTTGGTGGAGCCTGGTCTCTGCAGTCAAAAGACCGTGTGTGTGTGTGTGTGTGTGTGTGTGTGTGTGTGTGTGTGTGCGTGTGTCTTGTCTCCTCTCAAAGCCTCAGTGTCCTCATCTATAAAATGGAAAGATGACAACATCTCACCATCCTCATAGGGCAGCCAAGAAGCTGAAGAGCGAATGTGAATAGGAATGGGGTTTGTAAACTGTAAAGGACTGCGTACAGGAGTGAGGGCTTGAATACTGCTCCTGTTGGGAGCATTTATTAGAGAGAATTTCATGGATGAGGAACCAGCCCCTGCCAATGCAGCCACTGGGTTACCTGAGGTCATGCAAGTTCTGTGCCTGACTCGTGGCAGGGGCTCCATGGGTGCCAGCAGTTACTGTTGCTATTATTATTGCTGTTACTATTATTTAATATTTCTGGGCACTTATCATCCTTTTTGACTTTGACCCCCAAATTTCTCCTCTGGCGTGGTCATTAATACCCCAACTTTGCCCAGAAACGGGAGCTGCCTGCTTCCTGTGACACGGTAATGTAAAAGCTTGACTCGTACACAAATGTTCATGGCAGGATTGTCCTCAATAGCCAAAAACTGTAAGCAGCCTAAATATTCCATCAACAGACGGATGGATAAAAACTTGTGATATTTCGTACAATGGAGTATTATTCTGCCATGAAGAGATGTGAGCCCCTGAGAGTGGTCAGCACAGTGCAGAATGAACAGGGAGCCCCCAGGAGACACTCAGCCCAGGCTGGGGGCTCAGAGGTCAGCCAAGGCCACCCAGAGGAGGCTGTGTCTCAACACACCAGGAACCAAGGGCCAAGGAAGTTTCCAGGCAGAAGGAGCTGCTTGTCAAAGGCCTGGAGGCAAGAGAGGACACAGACTTCCTTGAGGAACTGGAGGTAGTTGCTGGCAGAAGCTCAGAGTGGGAGCAGAGGTGAGAGGGGAGGCTGGCCAGGTGGGCAGGGCCAGGGCACTGGGGCCTTTGAAGCCAAGGAGGGGAGTTTGGTCTTGATCCTGGGAGCAATGGGGAACCAAGGAGGGTTTTGAGCAAGGAGATGATGTGATCAGATTTGCATTTGGGAAAGTCTTACCATGTGGAAAGCCCCACTGAGCCCCAGCCTTTCCCCTCCACCTTTGCCAGTCCTCTCTGTCATTGTCCTTTCTTCTCCTTCTGCCCCACCACCATCAACATCATCTTCTTTACTACATCTACTGCATGCTGGCCATGGTACAAGGCAGAGCTGAGCTCTGGCCCCCACCTCCGTCCAGTGCCCACAAACAGAAGAGAACCGTGGGACCAAGCTGCCCATGGCACAGATGGGGAGGCAGACCGGAGAAGGAGGACACCGGCCCAGGATCACCCAGAAGCCTATGGAGGTCCTCATCATCTGGGCTGTGGACGGGCGGTTATCTCTCATGAGGTGACTTAGAATCCAAGACCCTGTTCAAGTCCCTACCCCCACTGTACAGATAAGAATACTGAGACGCACAAAGATGAGGTGACCTGCCCAGGATGACATTGGGACTAAAATTGAGTTTTCTGATCCAGCCCTGACTTTCCAGATGGTTCCAGGGCAGTTGGAGAGGGAGTGATTGGAGACGAGCTGTCAATCAGTGCAGAGTTCAGTCCCTAATACACAGGCCTTGTAGCATCATATCACACAAAAATTTAACATAGGATAACTTAACTAGGAGCCCTGGTGGTGTAGTAGTTAAGCACTCGGCTGCTAACTGAAAGGTCAGCGGTTCGAACCTCCAAGCCACTCTGCAGTAGAAAGATGTGGCAGTCTGCTTATGTAAAGATTACAGCCTTGGAAAACCTTTGGGCAATTCTACTCTGTCCTATAGGTCACTATGAATTGGAATCGACTCCACGTCACACAACAACAACAAACGTAACTAGGAGTCCCTGGGTGGTGTAAATGGTTAACACGCACAGGTGTTAACTGAAAGGCTGGAAGTTCGAGTCCACCCAGAGGCACCTCAAAAGAAAGGCCTGGTGATCTACTTCTGAAAAATCAGCCACTGAAAACCCTATGAAGCACAGTTCTACTCTGACACACACGGGGTCGCCATGAGTTGAAGCTGGTTTAGTTTTGGGTTCTTTTTGTTTTTTTTTAACAGCACATTTACCCCTCCACCCAAAGGGGGAGATGATATCATGGGGGCAATTCCCCACACCACTCACCTGGAAGGCTGCCTGCCCCTAGCGGAGCCCTCACCTCAGGTCCCACACATCTTGCTCCTCTGTCTCCCTGTGAGTCACACCCTATGATCCCTAAACATGAGCTTCTACCTCATTTGGGGTTTGATGGAAGAAATAGTGATCTGTCCCAAGGCAGGAGGAAAAACTGGCTGAATTTACCGAGAGAGGGCAGGTTGGCTCCAATGTGATGGCTTCCCAAGGACTTTCCCAGGACATTTTGACTGTACATGATTCTCCCCTTACGCACCTGTCCTCTGCTTACGAGGCAATCCCATTGGCTCGCCCACAATTAGAAAAGAAATAAGAGGCTTGCTGTTTTTTCATCTTTTTACCAGAGTGTAACCTATAGTCACAAAAATGCACCTGTTCTAAATATACAGCTGGACACATGTTCACCAAGTGGACATACCTGTACAACTATTCCCCAGAAGTTCCCCTTCGTGTTCCCTGCTAGTCATGCCCTCCTCAAGGGAAATTGCTATTCTGACTTCTCTCACCATAGATTATTTTCACCTATTTTTGTACTTTTTATATAAATGGAATCATATTATATGCACTCTTTTGTATTGATCTTCTTTTACTCTGCATAGTGACGTTCACTGTTAAGTTCATCCACGTTCATTCATATTCAATGTTATTGAACATATTCAGTGTTATGGCATTGTGTGACTATAGCATAATTTATTTATCCATTTTGCTGTTGGTGATATAGTTGGCTATTATTAGGTAATAAAGCACCCGAATGCTTAGTGCCTTAAAACAGCAGCCATTTATTTGGCACATACTTCTGCAGGTAGACAATTTGGGTTGGGATCAGCCAGGTGGTTCTTCTGGTCTGGGCCAGGATTGGCTGATCTTGGCTGGGCCCCCTCATGTGTCTGTCATCTGCTGCCAAGTCAGCTGGGGTTAGCTGGTCTAGGATGACTTCAGCTGGGAAAACTCATCTCTGCTCCACTCATCTCTCATTCTCCAGCCAGCTAACTTGGGCTTTTCCTATGATGACTGCAGAGTTCCAAGAGAGCAAGAGGAAGCAGGCAAGGCCTTTTGAGGCCTGAGCTTGGAATTGGTACACATCACTTCTGCCACCTTCTATTGGCCACAGTAAATCACATGATCAGCCCAGATTCAAAACCCAAACCCACTGCCATCAAGTTGATTCCAACTCATAGCGACCCTATAGGACAAAGTAGAACTGCCCCATAGGGTGTCCAAAGCTGTAATGTTTGTGGAAGCTGACTGCCACGTCTTTCTCCTGCAGAGTGGCTGGTGGGTTTGAATCGCCAACCTTTTGGTTAGCAGCCAAGCACCTAACCACTGCGCCACCAGGGATCCTGCTCAGATTCAAGGGGAGGAGACTCGACCTCTTAATGGGATGAGCTGCAAAAAACGGTGGCTGTTTTTGCAACCTACCAAGATAGGCATTTGGGTAGTTTCCAGTTTTCAGCCAAGATGAATAATTCTGCTGTGAACATTCTAGTGCATGTCTTCTGGTGCCATGAGTACTCATTTCTAGTGAGCACGTCCTCTGGTACAGAGAGGGAATAAAGGACAAGTTCTCTTTTGCTCTTGTACTTGACCTTTTCATGCTGTTTGGTCCCCGGGGGTCACACGAGTAAGCACGTTACTCGGAAGATTTATCCCGAAGCACGTACTCAGCAAGGGCCCATGCAAACACTTGCCTGCTGGTTTACGGTGATTTACTCTCAGATTACCCTCTCATGGAGGGGGCCCCAGCCGAGGAGCCTCTCTCGTATATCAGAAAGGAAATCCTGAAGACATCCCTATAAAAGCAGCAGGGAGGAGAACCTGCTGACGCCATAAACTTACACGATGCAGTGGAGTCAGACGGGCCATCTGCTAGGCTCCCGGCTCCATATGCACACCGACGGCTCACTCCCACCTAACGGCTCACTTTCGCGACTCACATACACAAGACACCCCCTTCTCCCGTTTTGTCTCTGCAAGATTGGCAGCAGAGTGGCCCACAGGAGGAGCACATAGGGGCTTGGAGCATCAACCTCCATCACCCCGAGCAGGGGTGGATCTGAATTATAGAGCAGAACAGGGTTCAAATCCTCGTCACCCCACCGCTGTGCTGTGCACGCCTGGGCTAGTTTGCTTGCCTTCTGAGTTTCAGTCACCTGGTCTGTAAGATGAGGTAGCTCCCCAGATCATGGGGAGGAGCCTTACATGCGACTCAAATGAGAAAGTGTTCTTCCTGGCTCAATACATGGTACTCACCCCTCCCAACCCTACTGCTAGATGGTATTATCAGGATCCTGGTTGCAAGAGACAGAAATGCAACTCGCAGTGGCTTAAGAAGCAAACAAACAAGAACAATCATTTTCTTTCTCCTGAATCTGAAAAATTCTTGAAACAGCTTCAGGTGTGGCTGAATCCAGGATCTCAACAATGCCAACAGGAAGCTGTCTCTTTCAAGTCTTCTATCCTGTCTGCTGACTTTGTTCTCAAGCAATCTCTACCCTCTTGTCAGGGTAGCAAGATGCCCCTTGGAACTCCACACTTATACCCTGCAATTCAGCAAACCCAGCAGAAGAGAGAAGGACTCTCCTAGTAGACATGGGACTGACATGGGCAAACTCTTGTTGGCAGCAAAGATAGAAGGAGGTGGAAACAAATGCCCAGACTCATGTAATAGGATATATGTGAGATATCAGCCATTACTTTTTTTCACCTTTGCCGATCTTTGTATCCTCTCAAAAGAAAATTTGCTCATCCACAGACCCCGCCTCCTGCTTACTAAAGGAGGTTCCCACTGCCCTCTGTGGAGTGCTCTCTCATCTCCTAGACCCTCTCTCTGCCCCCAGGCCAGGAGCTGCCCTCTGTTCAGGGATGACAATAACCACCTTGACTGATCACAGTCTTCCAAATTGTCTGTTATGATCTAAATTTTGTCCCCTGAGTTCTTCAAGGCTTACCCTTTTGAGGCTCAAAAGCCAGACTCTAGCAACTTAAAACAGGCTTTTGAAACCCAAAAGCCACAAACGTGGTTCTCTGTTATTCGCCTTCTTTTGCTGTAACAACATCCCCAAGGCAGAAAATACAGGATGCCCTGTGAGTGCCTGAAATGGAGCAATGATGGGGGTGAAGGCATATGGGTTAACTTGTCAAAGAATCCCCCTGCCACCCTCAATGCACAGTTCCTTTCTGGCTCCATACGTGGTACTCCTCCCTCACGCCCCTACTGCTAGATGGTATTATCAGGATTCCTGACTGCAAGAGACAGAAACCCAACTCACAGTGGCTGAGGAAACAAACAAGAACAATAATTTTCTTTCTCCTGTATCTGAAACATTCTTGAAGAATAGCTTCAGGTGTGGCTAGCTCCAGGATCTCAGCAATGCCAACGGGAAGCTGCCTAGGACATACCACTGAGCCAATCTGCATGCTCCCCTCCACCTTCTCCTCAGCCCTACTCCCACCTTTCCTCACTGGGTCCCTCTGCCGCCAGTCAGTTCAAACACTACTTCCTCCATGACGCCCTCCCTTGTTCGCCCAGAGGAAAGTGGTTCCCTATTTCCTATTCCCTTCCTTCTCCATATTTTAGACAACCTAACATTTAAGAATTCATATTATAGCTGTTTATGATCATATCTTACCTCTCCTAAAAGGCTATGGACTACTTGCCAGCAAGGACTTTGTCTTATTCTCTTTTGCATCTCGAATTGCATCTAATTTGCATGTCTAATTGCATTGTCTTGCTGTCTTAAGACAGAAGAGGATGACTTACTTATTTAGTCCCAGAGGGCACAACTGGGATCACTGGGTGAAGGTCCCCAGGAGGCAATTTAACGAAGGACTCCAAGCCATCAAAACTGCCCAGAATGCAATGGGCTCTCTCTATATGTGGTGAGCTCTCTGTCGCTGGAGGGAAAAAAGCAGAGGCCTCTCGGCAGACACAATTGAGAGAGGAGTTAAGTATCAATGGGCAGTTGGTCTACTAGGACCTAAGTACCAGAAGAGTTGAATGGCATCTATTTTTGCTTATTATTTTATCCTCAGCACTTAAGCCAATGCATGGCTTATAAGGTACTTAAAATACTCTTGGATAATATCCAGATTCCTTTCTATGATCTCCGTGGTCCTGCCCAATCTAGCTCTCACTTTCCTCTCCAAACCCATCTCCTCCAACTCCCAGCTTCCCTTCAGCTATCCTGGTCTCCTTTCTGTTCCCACCTCTGGGCCTTTATTCTTGCTGTTCCCCCTGCCTGGAATGCACTTCCTGCAGATCTTGACGAGGCCAGTTTCCTCTCAACCTTCAAATCACAGGACAGATGTTATGTTTTCTTCTCCAGGAAACCTTCCCTAATCCCCTAATTAAAGAACTCCTCCCTCACCTTCAACCCTCTCACTCCCATTATCCTGCTTTCTTTTTCTTTGTAGGAGTCCCTGGGTGGTGCAAACAGTTAATGCACTCACCGCTAATCGGAAGTTTGGTGGTTTAAGTCCACCCAGAGGCACGTGGGAAGAAGACCTGTGGTTTTCAGCCACTGAAAAAACCCTGTGGAGCACCACTCTAATCTAACACACATGGAGTGACCATGAGTCAGAATCAACTTTACAGCAACTGGTTTGGTTTGGTTTTTCCCTTATAGCCCTTACTATTATCTGACATAATCCTATTTGTTTCTTCTCTATTTTTCCAACTGGAATGGAAGCTCCCTAAGGGTGGGGACCTTGTCTGTCTTATTCACTACCGTATCTCAGAACCTAGCCTAGTGCCTGGCACATAAAAGATGCTCAATAAGTAGTTGTTGAATGAGCTGTATTCGGATGACACTAGATGCTATAACAGGTAAGCCCCCCGTCTTCAGTGGCTTAACAAAATGTTTTGTTTTGTTGTTTTCTTTGTATGAAGTCCACACAAGCATTCTGGATCAGTGGGTGGCCACCCAGGTAGTCACTCAGGGACCCAGAATCCTTCCATCTTGTGGCTCTTTTGTCCTCTAGGATCTCAGAGTCCCCTGCATTCAGTTGGCAGATGGAGAAAGAGAGTGGAAGATTGTGCAGTGGAGGCCAGGCCTGAACATGGCGTATCTCACTTCTGCCCACATTCTATTGGCCAGAATGCAGTCAAAAGGCTGCACCGAAGTGCAAAGGAGGCTGGGAAATGTGGTCTTTCTCTATATTTACGGATGTTCCACAGAGCTTTCTGTGCAATTGTTTGAATATTATGTTGCCCTATACTTTACGAAAGTGTCACCAAAATGAGTGAAGAGGAAAGAGAGTTGAGTTTAGTGAACAACTAGCCAGTGTCTGCCACAAGAGTTAATGAATGAGTGAGCGAAAGAAATGGCCCTTCATATGCCTTCTAGTTCAAGATCCCTTCCATAACTCTCAGTCCTGCTGGTTTAGGGAATCTGAAGCCAACTGCTGCCTGTCCATTTCATCCACACTGCTGGAACGACAGAAGGCAAGGGCTCTGGGCTAGAAATGTGCAGCCCAAGAGGCAGACAGACAGACAGAGCCCCTAGTGCCTGCTGGCCCAGAGGAAAGCAGCCCAGAAATCTGGGCTTTCCTGAGAGGTACATGCACAGAGTGGCCCTCACCCCCGCAGAGAGAGGGAGAATTAAATCCATTTGCTCAGGATAGCCTCATACCGGGCTCCACCTGGGATGCAGCAGGCCTGGGAGATCTGGGGGATGCCCTGGGGTCCCTTCAAGGGGGGCTCCCAATGGAGTTTATCTCCATAGGCATCAGGAAACATTTGTTGCGTGCATTTCCTCTACTGCTTCCTTTCTGCCCAGGTTAGTACATGGGAGTGCTTAGGGCAGTGCTGTGCACACAGTGAGCGCTAAATAGGTGCTTGCTTCTTGTAGTTGTTGTTAGCTGCCGTCAAGTCAGCTCTGACTCATGACGATCCTATGCACAATGGAATGAAGCATCTCTGGGTCCTGCACCGTCTTCATGATCGTTGGTATGCTCAAGTCCATTGTTGCAGCCACTGTGTATTTTGAGGTCCTTTCAACCTAGGAGGAAAGCTTGGTGGTGTAGTGGTTAAGAGCTATGGCTACTAACCAAAAGACTGGCAGTTCAAATCCACCAGGTGCTCCTTGGAAACCCTATGGGGCAGTTCTACTCTGTCCTACAGGGTCGCTATGAGTCGGAATCGACTCGACGGCAACTAGTGGTCAACCTAGGAGGCTCGCCTTCCAACACTATATCAGACAATCTTCTGTTGTGATCCATAGGGTTATCAATGGCTAATTTTTGGAAGTAGATTGCCAGGCTTTTCTTCCTAGGCTGTCTTAGTCTGGAAGCTCTGCAGAAACCTGTCCACCATGAGTGACCGAGCTGGTATTTGAAATACCAGTAGGATAGCTTCCAGAATCACAACAACACACAAGCCACCACAGTACAACACACTGACAGATGGGAGGTAGAAGTGTTTGCTAGCATTCTCTTTTTCACCCTTTACAATGATCCTGTGCATTCATTCACCCACCTTCCATCTATTGCATGTCCCTGCCCTTCACTGGGTTCTGGAAACACAGCACTGAACAAGGTCGGGGCCTGAGAGTCAATGGAGAGAAATAATTGACAGAGACCCTGCCCTCGTGAAGCTTCCAGTCTGGGTGGAGACAGATATTAACCCAGGAATGGCACCAATAGAAGAAAAACTGTGACGTGGTATGCCCTACTTAAGAAGGGGGAAAAAAATTTGGCTACAACAAATCCGCTCAGCATCTAATCTCTAAAATCTACAAGAAAGTGCAAACCCTCAACAACAAAAAGACAACCAACCCAATTAAAAAATGGGCAAAGGATATGAACAGGCACTTTGCCAAAGAAGATATTCAGGCAGCTAACAGACACATGAGGAAATGCTCACGATAGCCATTAGAGAAATGCAGATCAAAACTACAATGAGATAGCATTTCACCCCAACAAGGTTAGCATTAATCCAAAAAAACACAAAATAATAAATGTTGGAGAGGTTGTGGAGAGACTGGAACACTTAGACACTGTTGGTGGGAAAGTAAAATGGTACAACCACTTTGGAAATGCCTCAGTGGAATGCTCACTGAGCAAACCAACCCTGAGGTTCAGTGTAGTCTCAGTGGGCATCCTAACGGGCGCACATCCCTAAACCAGCTTCCCTCAAGTCTCACTTTCTCTACATTTGCTGATGATCAATGGAGCTTTCTGTACAATTATTTCAATATTATACTGCCCTCTATTTTGCAAACCAGTACCAGTTGTCATCGAGTCAACTCCAACTCATGGCGACCCCATGTGTGTCAGAGTAGAACTGTGCTCCATAGGGTTTTCAATGGCTGATTTTTCAGACGTAGATCTCCAGGCCTTTCTTCCAAGGTACCTCTGGGTGGACTGGAACCTCCAACCTTTTCGTTAGCACTAACCATTTGCACCACCCAGGGACTCCTATTTTGCAAATGTCTTATCAAAATGAGTAAAGAGCAGGCTCCAGGAGGTGTCGATCGGAGGGTTAAGAAGGCGGGCTCTGGTAAACCTGATATTTTTGAGACCAAGAAGGAAACCAAAAGCGGAGAATCTTTCATTCGAATCAGTTGCTTGTTGGAGTAAAAGACAGCTGTGCATTCAAACGTGAAAGAAAAGAACTAACTAAATAGTCATTGTTGTTAGGAGTCATCATATTGATTCCGACTCATAGTGACTCCATGTGACAGTGTAGCACTGCGCCATGGGGTTTTCTCTACAGGAGCAGATCTCCAGGTCTTTCTCCCATGAAGCCGCTGAGGCGATCGAACCACCAACCTTTCCTTTAGCAAGCAGAGAGCTTAACAGTAGCACCACCAAAGCTCCTTCAACTAAATGGACTCATAAAAATTCTGAAAATGGGCTATCATAGACTGCTCCTAAACACGGTCTGCTCGGGGATTTGATAATATAGTTTCAGTCCCTGGGGAGAAAATCCTCACCTCTTTACTGTCGCTCACACATTTGAATTTCATTGCATGCCCTCAAATCTGTATTGCATGAGGTTGAGGGGGTGGTGCCCTCCACACTGAGCCTCCTCTGGCTTGCACGGGAGCTGCCAGCAGCCCAGGGATGCTGCAGGTCAGTGACAAGCTGGGAGTGGAAGCAGACCCTGGCCACCAGCCCCTGGAAAACCTCCCCTATGGAAAGCTACCAGATCCCGAGGCCCTGTCTTCACCCCCAGGAACAAAAGCCAGCCAGTCTCCCCTTCCTTGCTCCGTTCGGCCCCAGGATCAGGCGACAGGGGTGCAGGGGGTGCCTGCCTTTCATGGAGCCCCCAGAGGAATAGGGGAGAAGGAGGTAGGGTGGGGGTGAACGGGAGCCTGTGCATCCTCTTCTGAGGCCAAGGGCACCCAGGACGTGGAAATTAACAACGAGGAGGAGGAGGCTGAGCATATTAACCTCCTTAATCTTTCATTTCTGACATAGATTGTGGTCCCCTCATTTCAAAGAATTTCAAGCTAATGTCTGGAGGGCAGAAAAATCTATTTCCCAATACGCGGCTGCAGTTTTTTCACCAACTGACTGCCCTTCCTGGTACAATCAGCCGAGAATTGATTTTTTTCCTTTTCTTTTTTCCCCCCCCCCCCTTTTTTTTTTTTTTTTTTTTTTTTTTTTAATGCTGGAGCATCATCCAAAAATCTATCAATACCAACAACATCTTTGGAAAAAATACTAGCAGTCGCAGGCTGCTTCTTCATTAACCCCAAAGCTGCTGGTCTGAGGGCATTGGACCACTTCCAGGGGACACATAAGCCTGAGCACATATCCGTGTCCCTTCTTGGAATGCTAGACTCTCTCAGGATGTGTGGATGTTCCAATCTTTAGTAGCCCTGCCTGTGTTAGAACCCTTTAGAACTGGGGCCACCTGGGACTGTTTACATTTAAATTAATTAACATTAGATAAATTAAACCTTCAGTTCCTCAGTCAAACAAGCCACATTTCAAGTGTTCAGGAGCAATATGTGGCTCATAGCCATCACATTGGACAGCACAGATACAGAACGTCTTCATCACCAAAGAAAGTTCTGTTGGACAGTATAGCTTTAGAACTGGGTTTGGCAAACTTTTTTCTCTAAAGAGCCAGATACTTTTAGCTCTGCAGGCCATACAGTTTCTGTCGAAACCACTCAACACCTGCCATTGTACTGCAAAAGCAGCCATAAAAAACCCATTGCCATCAAGTCGATTCCAACCCACAGTGACCCTATAGGACAGAGCAGAACTACCCCCATAAGGTTTCCAAGGAGTGGCTCGTGGATTTGAACTGCCAGCCTTTTGGTTAGCAGTCTGGCTCTTAAAGACTGCACCATCAGGGCTCCAAAGCAGCTATAGACAATATGTAAACAAATGGGCATGACTGTGTTCCAATAAATCTTTATTTACAAAAACAAGCAGTGGGCCAGATTCGGCCCATGGGCCATAGCTTGCTGACCTCTGTTTTAGAAGCTTCTTCTGAAAGTTCAAGGATCTCAGGAGGTTGGAAATAGCTAAAACACTAGAAAACAGTATGCGGGAATCATCTGGGGCTGGGCATGTTTCATATCTTGATGCGGGTGGTAGTTATCCGTTTCATGAATGAGTTGTTTTCCGCTTTAAATTTTTTGTTGATACCATGTGTTTTCATTAGTGGAAATACGCTGAATCATTGAGTGTGTCTGAATTTTGGGGAGGTAGTTTAGATTTTACCCTTAGTGCTTAGTGGTACATACTATATACCAGTAATTGTACCTCAGAATCCCCACCAAGGTCTACTGATATGATGTGTACTAAATAAAAATTTTCGAAATTTCTAATTTTCCTTCCAAAAATTCAGATGCCTCATACAATATCCTATAAAAACAGTAATTTGCAGCACACCCCCGTTTCTTCCATTTCAGAATGCACTGTCAGTGATCTAGCAGCTTCCCAATAAGCCCCACAGGTGGAAAAAATACATGGTCACTGTATGTGCTGTCAAGCACCACAGGGTTTTAAATGGGTCCACCATGCACTATGTGTGCATTTTACCATATATAACCACCACTCCCCTGTCAGTTAGTCATGGTGGCCTACATGTTTCTATGATACTGGAAGCTCTGCCACTGGTATTTCAAATACGAGCTGGGTCAACCACAATGGACAGGTTTCAGCAGAGCTTCCAGACAAAGACAGACTAGGAAGAAAAGCCCGGTGATCTACTTCCAAAACATAGCCAATGAAAACCCTACAGCTCACAACGGAACATTGTCTGATATTAGCCCTGGAAGATGCTGCAGGTCCAGGCAACGTGTCACCAGAAGTCAGCGCTGACTTCACAGCAACTGACAACTGTGTGTAAATTGTCCCTCAAAAAAAAAAAAGAAAACTTCAGGATGTTAGATTCTCTTCCATTGCTGTAGATTCAATTCCAACATAGTGACCCTATAGGGCAGAGTAGAACAGCCCCATAGGGCTTCCAAAGCTGTAATCTTTATGAGAGTAGACGGCTAGGTCTTTTTTCCCTCAGAGCAACTGGTCGGTTCGAACCGCCAACCTTTCGGTAGTAGCTGAGTACTTAACCATTGCGCCACCACGGCTCTAGTATTTTCTTAGGGAGTTGGAATGTTCGAATCCTTTAGAATGTCAGAAGGGTCAACTCTCTGGAAATACTTGAATACTGTAGGATTCCTAAGCACAGTCTCACCCCCACGGGTCCCTAGTGGGGCCTCAGAGGCCTCCAAGGAGAGAGGATGTGGGGGGTCCTCTCACTCACACCCCCTTGACCCAGACATGTATTATTTGTGAGGGCTCTGGAGACTAAGAAAAAGTTTAACAACAGCGGCAACCAAAAAGTCAGGTTTATCTCTTTCGGGCTTTTAGGAATATGAATTGTTGAGAGAAGCAGCCAGAGCCCCTGGGGGGACGTGTGGAGGAGTATATGGGGCTGAGCATGGGAGTCTCAGGGTCCCCAGTTTCTCTTCCGCCAGGGCACCTCCCACCTTCTAAGACAAAAAGGAGTGGAAAGTTCAAAGCACAGACTCTGGAGCCAGAAGGTCGGGTTCAAATCTCAGCTCCACTGTGTGACCTGGGCATGCTGCTTCATCTGCCTGTGCTTCAGCCTCCTGCTCTGTAAAATGGGGATAAGGATAGGTCCAATTCAGAAAGTGTTATGAGAATAAAATACATTAACACTTGAAAAGCGGTTTGAATCATGCTGAGCATCTCGTGTTTACTGAATAAAAAAGATGAGGCATCTATCTAGGGACCCCCCGCCCCCATTCATTCCTTCCACAAGCTATCCTGGAGCCCTGTTTTTCCTGATGGAGGTACCAGGCCTTGGGAAGGGGACAGTCTGGCTAAGTCGTGGCTAACATCCCTCTGTCCCTACCCTCAGCTCCCACCCATCTCTCACCTTCCAGCTGTCCCACTTCCAGGCTCTGCCTGCCCCACCAGACAGGGCCCTGGACCAGTCCCAACAAAGCCCAGTGGCTTGTCAGGACACCAGGCCTCAGTCCGGGAACTGACCCTCCTTCAGGAGCCATCAGTGTCCGATGTCCCCAGGGTGAGCTGGGGAAATGGGAGACCACCCTGTCCCAGGTCTGCACCTGGCTACCTTCAGTACCCCATTGCACGAGACCCAGACACCCTCTCCCATCAGGCTGGTGCCTGTTCGCTGTTCCCACCACAGCTGGAGGAGACCCTGCCCAGAGCAGACAAAAGGCCTGAGGCTGTGTCCCTGCAGACCTTCACCCACTCATCCATCCTGCTGGCCTCTTGCCCCTAAGCAAACCTCCTCCTTAGTCACTCACTTGACAACTATTTATAGAATGCCTACTATGTGCCAAGCTGGGTGCCCAAGGCTGGAGACTGCAGGGAGAAAGATACAGTTTGCCCTCGTGGAGTTCACCTCTGGTCGGGGAGACAGCAATAAACAAGTAAGTGAAGGAGATCATTCCACCTGGAGATCAGTTGAAAGAAAAAGATAACTGGGTGGACTGGGAGTAGGTGTGGTCAGGGAAGGCTTCCTGGAGGAGGTGTCAGTTACGTGGAACCCTGATCGATAGGCAGGAGGCAGATACAGACAGATCTGGGCAAGGGGCATTCCAGGCAGAGGGAAAGGCAAGTGCAAAGGTCTGGAGGGGAAAAAAATAGTTGAAGAAAGAAAAAAAGATGAAAATCACGCCAGGAGGCAAGTGGTCAGAGGTAAGTCAACACAGTAGCCCTCACCACGCCTCATTTCTGCCTGTTCAATTGAAATTCCACTTTGATCTAGAAACGTGGAGCTACCATTCAATGACGGAGCCTGGTGGTTACTTTCTGGGGACAGCAGCTGCGAGGGTCTGGGTTCAAAACCTGCCTCAACCTCCTCTGAGCCCCCAGCTCCCAGCTGAATGACCTCAGGCAAGGCTGTGACCTCCCTGGTCCTCAGTTTCCTAATTGACAAACGGAGGGGCTGGTAACAACTGCCAAAGAATCATTGGGAGGGCTAGAACAAATGCGTAAGGGGCTTAGCACATTACCTGGCACAGAGTTAGAGCCCGCCAGAGTTAGCCAGGATAGAAAAGCCGGCAGCTCTGACGCCATGGAAGACCTAATTATAGATGACCAGAGGTCGCTTTTCAGCCCCTTGTGACTCAGGATAAGGGCCAAGGAAGCTGGACCGCCCGGCAAGAGAAGGTTCTCCCAGTGGTCACAAGGTTTTTGCCCACAGGCTGGCCAGCTGCCCGTCCATCCCTAGCTCTGCAGGATCTGCCAACCTTATGGCAAGTAGCGACAAGCAGCAGACGGGGCAAGGGACAAGGAGTCGATCTGGCCTGATCGGAGAGGAACTTTGTTCTCAGCTTCCCTGTCTGTGAAATGGGAATATCAATGGGATCTGCCTCCCAGGGCTGTGTGAGGATTCAGAGGAGGGCCCAGCATCTAATAAGGACTCTGTTTAACCTCCACAGTCCACACCTACGCACACAAGTGTGAAAGTGATTGTAATTTAGTCAAATTTTCCCTTTAGGCTTCTTTTTCTTTGTTCAGCAAATATATATGGAGCCCCTTGGCATGTCTGGCCCCATCTTACGTACTGAGTGTACTAAATATGCCTATGACAACAACTCAAGGGCCTCCAGAGTCAGCAAGGTTGCAGGGGGCATGTTTAACCTGCTCAAATGACAAACTAGAGGTTCCAGCAAGAGCAGCCCCTCTCCTTTGTTCTTCCTCAGGTTTGCTTATACATCCCGCGGCAGCTAGGGCTCATCCAGCAGCCTTGGTGTCCAGAAATCTGCAGGTGGGAGGAACAGGGTCCCCCGCCCAGCTCTGAATGTAGCACCCTCGGCCGGGGACCTGTCCTCCGAGATGACTGTCTTCCCCTCCAGACCTGTGTTCAAGTCCTGGGTCTGCCCCTGCCTCACTGTGAGATCTTGGGCAAGGCACATAACCGTGCTGTGCCTCAGTTTCCTCATCTGCCATATGGAGGATGATAATAATGAAAACACTCTGTCGGGATTGTTTGGGGGGTTAAATGAGACCACAAGGATAGAGTGTTCTGTGTCCTCTGAAGGGTGTCATTGTTCTTGTTACTACCTGCCTAGGGGATGATGGTGATTCTAGCACCAACATCACCCCGGTTCAAGAAGCAGAGACACATGCCCTACACATCCCCAGATCCAACCCACCAGAAGAACTTGGGCAGGACTGTCTCCACCCTCTCCTTCTGGAAATGAAGGTGCTGGGTTAAGAAGAGGTGACCCCAAGGAGTCATGTCCTCTTTTTGCATCATAGAGTTGTCACTGGTCCCTGGGTGGCCCAAACGGTTAAGCACTCGACAAGCCAAAGTGTTCGTGGTTCAAACCCACAAGGTCTCCTCAGGAGTAAGCCTTGGTGATCTGCTTCCTAAAGGTCACAGCCTTGAAAGCCCTATGGAGCAGTTCTACTCTGCAAACACGGGGTCACCATGAGTAGGAATTGACTTGACGACAACTAACAACAACAAGTTGTTGCTGGGAAGGGGCTAATCAGGCAGGGACTACACTTCCCAGCCTCCCTTTCACCTAGGTGGGGTCATGTGACTAGCTTTGGCCAATTGACTGTGAGAGGAAGTGATGTGCGTCACTTCAGGACTGGAGTGGTTAACAAGCAGTTGGCCTTACCAGTCTCCGTTTCCCCATCTGCCAGCTGAATGGAGAGGACTCCATGCCAGGTGTTGAAGAAGGTGGAGCCAAAAGCTAGAAGGAACCTGAGTCCCCGAGTCATCAAGTGAAGGAGGGCCGCCCAACGAGGCAGGCCAGCATGGGCTGTGACATCAATAACAAGTAAGCGTTTATTGTGTTAAACCCTTGAAGCACCAATTTTATCTGTTACAGCAGCAGACATTGCCTTAACTGTCACATATGCATTATACTTTTTTTTTCAGTTTGATATGCATTATCTCATTTAATACTCAGCAAACTTCTAATACCAATACTACAAGCTACTAATTTCTTGAACATTTAATTTGTGCTAAAGGTTAGGCTGGAGTCCCTGGGTGGTGCAAATGGTTAACATGATCAGCTGCTAACTGAAATGTTAGAGGTTCAAGGCCATTCAGAGGTGCCTCGAAAGAAAGACCTGGTGATCTACTTTCAAAAACCAGCCATTGGAAACCCTATGGAGCATAGTTCTACTCTGACACACATGGGGTTTCCCTGAGTCAGAATCAATTTGATGGCAACTGGTTAAGCACTAGACCAATTCCTGTGCATTTTTTTCTTATTTGTCTTTATGACAGTCTTGCAAGGTAGGCACATAGGATTATTATTATTTCACTTTACGTATGAGGAAACTGAGGCTCAAGGACATTCAAAAACCTGGCCAGAGTCATCAGCTAATAAGTGGAAGTGGCTAAACTCTAACCCAGAGCTCACAGTCTTAACCACTGCATTCCATGGCCCCCCAGAGCCCACTGAGGGAAATAATACAAGCCATGATTCATAAGTGAGGACACTGGGGCTCAGGGAAAGTCAGTAACATGGGTGAAATCATGGGACTAGTAAGTGGCAGTGACTAGATTAGGACCCAGAGCTATGGGCTCCCAACCCGGGTCTCTTGCCTCATCCACACGGCTGCCTTGGTTGCCCTCTTCCAGCAGCATTAAAGCTCTGGGCCTGTTTCCATTCACCAGTGCTCCAGTGCCATGGCTGAAGGCAAACTTGGCATCCATGATGCTAAATAAATTTTTCTCTTGGCAGCCTTGGCACTTATTAAGCACCTGGGAGGCTGTTACTGCCTCGTGCTGTCCAAAACCCTCTTAATTACTGTCTAATCAAGATATCTTTCACTCTAGGAAAAAAAAAATAAAACAGGAGAGAAAGGGAAACGTTCACGCACTAAGGTTTCAGGTCCTGTGTTGAACACTTCCCCTCCGCCATTGCATCACCTGTGTCTGGGTCAGGGATGGGGACAGAGAAAAGACAGTGGAGGGAAGTTGGCTCTGAAAGAGACTTTGCTTTCAAACAGCGATCCCACATTGTGGATTTGGTCTGGAGGTCAACTGGAACAAGTGAATGATGAAGATACTCATTGTAGTATTGTTGGTCACAGCAGAAATTTGAAAACATCTGAAATGTCTGCCAACATTGGTTAAATAAACTGTGGTGCATCTATGCAAGGGAGTACTATGCAGCCATCAAAAAGAATGAATGGAGGCATATGGGCTGATTTGAACCATCTGCAAAAAAAGCAGGGTGCAGAACAGTGAGCCTTCTATGTTCCCATTTGTATAAAAACAAAAGAACATAGTATTATTATCATCCCAAGCATTTGCTGAGGGCTTAATATGCACTATTTTAGGCAGTCACATTCATTCCCTCATTTAATCCTTGCAAGAATCCTATGAGGTAGGAGCTGTTATCATCCTCAGTTTATAGATGAAGAAACTAAGGCTCAGAGAAGTTCAGTAATGTGTACCTGGGGTTACATAATTAGCAAGTGGCGAGGCTAGGATTCAAACCCAGGAATTTTGAAAACCTTGCTAACCATGAAACTACACTGTCTCGCCAGACACAATTTGCCACTTCCAGTAGCTGATGGGGGAGAGCAGGGGTAGTACAGGGCAAACAGTAGGTTTCTGGAAATCAAGAGGCTCAAGTTTTTTGTTTTTTGGGTTTTTTTTATTGTGCTTTAAGTGAAAGTTTACAGTTCAAGTCAGTTGCTCATACAAAAATTTATACACGCATTGCTATGTGACCCTAGCTGCCCTCCCTATAATGGGACAGCACACTCCTCCTTTTCACCCTGAATTTCCCGTGTCCATTCAACCAGCTCCCGTCCCTTTCTGCCTTCTCATCTCGTCTCCGGACAGGAGCTGCCCATCTAGTCCCACGTATCTACTTGAGCTAAGAAGCACTCTCTTCATGAGTATCATTTTATGT
>NW_004444126.1:1877008-1894017 GCF_000243295.1 Trichechus manatus latirostris | reverse complement strand
CTCACCAAAGTGGGATGCAGAACATTTTCTTAATAAACTTTGTTTTGCCAACTGACCTAGATGTCCCCTGAAACCATGGTCCCCAGATCCCTGCCCCTGCTACTCTGTGCCTCAGAGTATTTGGCTGTATTCGGGAAACTTCTTAGCTTTTGGTTTAGTCCAGTTGTACTGACTTCCCCTGTACTGTGTGTTGTCCTTCCCTTCACCTAAGAGAATTCTTATCTAATATCTAGTTAGTGAATACCCCTCTCCATCCCTCCCCACCCTCGTAACCAACAGAGAGTGTTTTCTTCTGTATTTAAACCTTTTCTTGAGTTCTTATAATAGTGATCTCATACAATGTTTGTCCTTTTGCAACTAATTTCACTCAGCATAAAGCCTTCCAGATTCATCCATATTACGAGATGTTATGAGATGTTTCGCAGATTCATCATTGTTCTTCATTGTTGCATATTATTCCATTGTGTGAATATACCATAATTTGTTTATCCATTCGTCCATTGTTGGGCACCTAGGTTGTTTCTATCTTTTTGGTATTGTGAACAGTGCTTTAGTGAACATGGGTGTGCATATATCTATTCGTGTGATGGCTCTTATTTCTCTAGGATATATTCCAGGGAGTAGGATTGCTGGATCATATGGTACTTCTATTCTAGCATTTTAAGGAAGTGCAAAATCAATTTCCAAAGTGGTTGTACCATTTTACATTCCCACCAGCAGTGTATCAGTGTTCCAGTCTCTTCACAACCTCTCCAACATTGATTATTTTGTGTTTTTTGGATTAATGCTAGCCTTGCTGGGGTGAGATGGTATCTCATTGTACTTTTAATTTGCATTTCTCTAATGGCTAATGATTGTGAGCATTTCCTCATGTACCTGTTAGCCACCTGAATGCCTTCTTTGGTGAAGTGCCTGTTCATATCCTTTTCCCATTTTTTAACTGGGTTATTTGTCTTTTTATTGTTGAGGTTTTGCAGTGGTCTTTTAGATTGAGGCTCTACGAGAGTTTTAAAAGCCATATGAGAACAGGAGACAAAGCCTTCAGCTTTCCAAGGGTGAAGTATTGGAATTGAGACCCATCTGAAGCCAGGAATCCCAAAAGGCATTATTCTCGAAGAAGGAATGAAATAGGAAAAAAAAAATGTGTTGGCTGGCAAAGGGGGCCACAAGGAATTTTGTCTGTCTTTGCTTGAACTCAGAGTGAGGGAAAAAAAAAATTTCCCTAAGAATTTGTAACCATGGCCCTGCAATCACATCAATGTGGAGTTGAAAATTGTACTACCTGCATGGAAGGCAGCCCCCAAACTGAAAAAAACATAAACCGCAGGCCAGGGGTAATGAGATCACGGCACGCCAGGCAAAAGCAAATTTTAAACCTCCCTGGTGGGTACCAGACACACCCTCAACACACAGCACCCAGGATTCCCACAGATACGTCCTTGCTGAAGATAAGCTCACAATATCAAATTACAAAACACACGAGAACACAAACATCCTTGGAAAGACACATGCGAAACTGTTAGCAGCGGTTGCCTTTACAGAATAGTAATGGAGGAATGGGAGTGGGCCCAGGTTGGCTTTTTACTTAGGACACATCTAGGCTGTTTGAGTTTCTTAATGAGTTTAAAATTCTTATTTCAGTTTTTTAAAAAGAGATATTTGAGTTGAAAAGAAAAAGAAGGAGGAAGAAGGAAGGAAGAAGTGAGGGAGGGAAGAAGGAGGCAAAGAGAGAGAGGGAGAAAGAAGAGTTAGCTTTGTGGTCTTCCTCCACCTTCAAGACTGTAACCCCACCCCACCCCTGCCAGCTATGGGCAGTGGCCACTGGCTCTGGTGCTATTTTATCATACTTTAATTGGATCCTTCCCATTCGCCAAGGATGTTTTTATATATAATGACCAACCACTCTGTCTAAAATCCGTAGTTGATGTCTAGCCACCAAATTGCCTCCAACAGATGAGAGGTCCTACCTTAATTCCTCTCCTGGCACCAACCCATCACAAGTTCCACTGTTTCTGCCTCCTAAATATTCCTCAAGCCCAGCCATGTTTCACCATCCCCAACCCCTTCTCTGTCCAGAACACGTCTCATTGTCTTGCTTAGGACACAGTGCTCCCAGCTCCTCTGCTACCCTGCCAGCCCATCCTCCATCCAGCAGCCAGAATGATCTTTCCAAATACAAGTCAGATTGTTCTCCTGCTTGAAATGCTCCAATGATTTTCCTCTCACTCAGAATAAACTCCAAGATCCTTCCACAGCCTGTAAGTTCCTGTGTGACCTGGTCCCCGCTGGCCTTTCCCATGCCACCTACCACTGTCCACCACCTACTCACTCTGCTCCATCCACACTGGCCCCTTGTCAGGCCTAGGAAAACACCAGCTTGGACCACAAGGTCTGCACTGAGGTACATTCTTTGCCTGGGTACATATCGCTGGGAAACTCCTTCAGTTTCAGCCTAAATGTCCTTACACTCAGGAGGCCTCCAGGCACTCACCTAGAGAAAATGATGTGGGAGCCTGTGTCTACAGAATAATACTCCTAAAAGATGCCCAAGGTGCCCTAGTGACGCAACAGTTAAGGGCTCAGCAGCTAACCGAATGGTTAGCGGTCTGAACCCACCCAGCGGCTTCACAGGAGAAAGACCTAGCGATCTGCTCATGTAAAGATTACAGCCTAGGAAACCCTATGGGGCAGTTCTACTCTGTCATATGGGGTCACTATGAGTCAGAATGGACTGAACGGCACCCAACAACAACAAAAAGATGCCCATGCCCTAATCACAAGAACCTGTGAAAAGGCTAACTTACATGTTCTCTTAGTAGCACAACTGTTTGCACTTGACTACTAACCCAAAGGTTGGCAGTTTGAACCCACCCAGCGGAGCTGTGGAAGAAAGGCCTCGTGATCTGCTTCTGTAAAGATTACAGCCAGGAAACCCGAATGGAGAGTAGTTCTCCTCTGGAACACATGCGGCTACCATCCATGAGTCAGAATCAACTCGACAACAGTGGGTTTGGTTTCTCGTTTATTTGTTTTCTTTTGTTTATGGCAAAAGAGATTCTGCAGATGTGACTAAGTTAAGGATCTTAAGATGGGGAGATTATCTTGGATTATCCAGGTGGTTCCAGTCTAATCACAAAGGTCCTTATGAGAAGAAGGCGGGAGGTCAGAGTCAGAAAAGGCAATGTGTTGGCAGTAGCAGAGAAAGATTGGAAGATTCTATGTTGGTAGTTTTGAAGAAGGAGGATGGGGCCAGGAGCCAAGGAAGGTAGGTGGCCTCTAAAACCTAGAAAAAGCAAGGATTTTAGGACTTCTGACCTCCAGAGCTGTCAGAGAATAAATATGCCTTGTTCTAAACCCCTGGATTTGTGGTAATTTGTTACAGCAGCAATCGGAAACTGATACAGTGATCCCACCTGAATTGCTCAGATCTCACCGTCTCAGTGTGCTCCAGGGAAGTCCAATTACCAGCCCCTGCATCTCTGTGCTGGGTTTTTGTTGTTGTCATTTTGTTTTGTTTTGTTTTGCAGACTTTAAGAAGGCATGCTGAAAGTGCTGGGAACTAATGGCTCGGGGGGTTGGTGTATAAGTACCCCAGCTCCTTCCCCCTGGGGTGGGGGTGAGGGGCGACTCTGAGTGTGCATTCTGTACAGTCCCCCAGAGGTCCCCAGCAGGACTAAGCTCCAGATGCCCACAGTGGTAACTGACTGGATTAACACACCCTCAACTGGCTGCCTTGCTCTCCCTGTCTCACTTCCCCACTCCCTTAAGGGTGTTTCCAGAATCACGTCTCCAAAAAAACCACTTGTCTCTGGGAGAAACTCAAACCAAGGCCCTCCAGCCCTGTTTTCTCTCTCATTACCCCTCTCTTCTGCCTCACAACTCTTATTACCTCGTAACTCTGGGTCTTCCCACAGAGAATGTCAGCCCCACAAGGGCACTGGCCATGTCCCTCTGGTACACTGAGTGTCTCTAGGGCCTGGCACTAGGCCTGGCATGCTGTACTTGCAGGGTAAATGTTTGTTGAGTGACTGACTGAGTAAATCAGCTGTTTAAAGAAAGCAGAGTGTCCTCTGGAAGCTGCAAGGCGCTCAAACTGCCAACAGAGCTTCCAAACAAGTCCTTGGGGGCCCGCCTTAATGGAGTGCTAGCTCCCTCTGCAATTAGCAGCCTCCATTTGCATGCAAATAATGGTGGCACAAAAATGCTCCAGAAGAGTTTGTTCTCCTAAGTGAATTAAAAGTGCCCCCTGCAACCAGCTTCGGCCCATAAGGAACAGCCTTTCCTGATCTCTTCGGATAGTTCAAAGCCACCCAGGCAAGGTCACCTCAGCTCCTGACCAGGGCGCCCCAGAAAGAGCCCGACTCCGCCACCGCTTCCCCATGCACTCTTGGGGTACTCCTTGAAGGCACGAGGCAGCTTCTCCTTCCTAACTTTGCCGAGGCAATGCCCTTACACCTGGAATTCCTTTGCTCCATCTGAAAAACAGTGGTTTATCTTTCAACATTCACTCAAGCAGGACCTCTGAGGTCCTCTTTTCTTCCTTTTTCTTTAACTATCCACCTGCTCTGTGGGTCCCTACTGCTCCTTTTTAACCAGTAAAACCAGTGGCTATTGAGTCGACTCCTACTCATGGCGACTCCGTATGTGTCGAGTAGAACTGTGCTCCAGAGGGTTTTTAATGGCTGAGTTTTTGGAAGTAGCTCACCAGGCTTTTCTTTTGAGGCGCCTCTGTGTGGGCACAAACCTCCTACCTTTTGGTTAGCAACTGAGCACTTTAACTTTCTGCACCACCCAGGGACTCCCTTTTAGAGAGGGCTTATCCAGCTCCTCTGGCACTAACTGATTTGGGTGTCTCAGCCCCTACCCTGTGGCAGGAACCCTGTTCATTTCTCTCCATGCCCAATGCCTGGCACACAGTAGGTGCCCAATGGTTGCTGACTTGTACAACATCCCCCTCCTTGGTTCTATGCCTAAGAAGCCTGGAGGCTTACCCCATACTCTCGTCCCAGAAGGAGTCCTGAGCCCAGCAGCTGGCCACAGTTGTAATCCCGGAGGCCTGACATGGAAGTGCTGGGAGGATTCCTAGAAGTCTCTGGGAGGAGAGAAAAGTGATGGAGAGGGAGAGCCAAGTCCCAGGGCCTGGAGTCGGCACTAGGGCACCTTGATCTACACCCCGTCAGCACTGCCAGGACCTGGGAAGAGTCTTTTCTCTTCTGGTGACAAGTCCCCTCTGGGTGGCACTGGAGAGCTCGGGGTGAGGGGAGAATGAGGACATCATCCTTGTGGTCAAAAAGATGAAAAGAAGGAGCCTAGTAGATTCTGGGCAGGAGACTTGGTCTCAGAAGGTCTGAGACGTCCCCCATTGTGTGACCTCAGGCAAGTCCTATGAGCCAGGGTGGTCCAATCCGAAGACACCAAAAGACCTGGCCATATGTTCCCCTGGCAGGGCCCTTGCTGTCTAAGACTCGCTATAGGGCAGCTGCAACAATTCAGTGAGACACACCTGCAAAGCACTCACCCGTAAAACCAGTTGCCCTCGAGTCGACTCCGACTCATAACAACCCCATGTGTGTCAAAGTAGAACTGTGCTCTATAAGGTTTTCAGAGGCTGATGTTTTCGAAGCAGATGGCCAGGCCTTTCTTCTGATACACCTCTGGGTGGATTCAAACCTCCCCAACCTTTCAGTTAACAGTGCATTAACCAATTACACCACCCAAAGCATTCACCAGGACTTGCAAAAGCTCACTTGTCCAGTTAGCATGCATCTATTGAACACCTACTATGAGCCAGGCACAGTGTTAGGCCCTGAGGATTTGCCATAAAACAAAACAGCCAGGGACTCCTGGTTTGGGAGGAAGAAGTGGCCAGAGCCAAGTGGGCAGGAGGAGAAGGGAAGGGGATTGGCAAGGTCCCCTAGAGCCTGATAGATAAGTGAGAAGTTTGGGTTTTGATTCTAAAGACAGCGGAGAAGCCCAGAGAAGGTTTGAGCAAAGTTGGAGCCCACCATGAGAGGTACTTGAAGCAGGAGAATCCTCCTCTGGTATCCCTTTCCCCCAGATAACTCTGCTTCCCCTTCCTAAAGGCAGCTGCTACAGCCTTTGAATGTTGGCACATTCTCAAATGCTAGACTCCCTGGCCACCCTCTTGAAAGGATTAAAATTACTCAAAGCAACACTAAATAGGTCAGAGATTGTGGTAAGAGTCACAACATGGTGTAAGAAAGAGTCCAGGGCAGTCACACCATGCCCGTGGTCACTGTTGGAGGGACAGGCCCTGCTCTGCCCTGGTTCTCAGGGAAAATTCTGGATTGTTCCATTAAGCGCACCATCTTTCTTCGAGTCAGCTTGGCAATATGCTTTACCTCTTACCAGCCTTGTTATTGTCCAACCTGCTCAGCATGTGCCATGACAGTACAAAACTCATTGGTCTCCCCGGGAAGGGTTTCTGGCCATTTGTTGATGGCCACTGACTTGGGAATCATGGGGTCCCTGTTCTTCCCCCACCTGCGCCCCAGACCCCAATTGCTGCCAGAGCTTCTTCTCACCAGGACATAGCAGATTTGCCCACAGAGCTGAGGAGAAGTGGAGGTTGTTGTAGCTGGTGAAGTTCAGAGGACTCACTCCAGAATGTTCTCAAGGACAAATGATTCAATGGTGTGGCTGCAATAGGCAGCACCTTCCATCATATTTCTTCTCCTAGCCAAATTCCTAGGCTTGTTCTCAAAGGCTTTTCCTGGCCATGGCCTTCCACCTGATGGCCTTGCTTGCCTCATCTCCATCTATACCCCAACTTTCCTTCCTTATTCCAGCCCCACCAGGCCACTCACCAGTCACTTTGCATCCTCTGCACCTTTGTACACGTTGGTCCCTCTGCCTGGAATGTCATTCTCCTCTTTCTGCCCATGTCAAATTGGTGTTCAATACCCAGCTAAAATGTCCCCTCCTCCAGGAAGCTTCCCGGGCCCTGCATCTGTCCCCGACGGGCATTTCTATGGCCCCAGTGTATTGCTCTGGGTCTGCCTGCCCCACTACACTGGAAAGACCTCAAGGGGAGGGATTGTGTCTTACACACCTCATAGCATACCCAGTACTGGACAGTTCTGTGGAGTCACACACCTTAAACTCTCTGCGCCTCAGTTTTCTCAGCTGGATAATGGGTTATCGGGCCCAGCTCCCAGCACTGTGGGGGGAAAGGAGTGAGCAAGGCATGTGACAGCTCCCCATGGAGGCTGCACACAACAGGAGAAGTGACTGGCCACTCTTCCAAGCAGCCAGGAGACCAGAGAACTGCCAGCCCCCACCTGGGGGTGCGGTGAGGATGACAACCTGTGTGTATCAGTCCCCACTGCTGGGAACACAGACCATGGGTCATCTGCTCCTTGGAGCCAAAGCCACCTTCCTCGCCTGTCCTCATACTGATTCTGCCAAGCAGTTCCCACAGGTTAACACTTGTTGACCTCATACCACACCACTCAAGAGACCAAAAGGAGAACTTGTCCCCAAGCCAGGGGCCAGCTGTTGTTACAGAAGTCATGTGGCTCAGCACAGGTGAAAGCTGAGCCCGAGTGGCTGAGGCGCCTGCCTCTTGCCTCCTGCCCTTACCCCAGCCAAGCTGGAGACAGAACAGGGAGAGGCACCCTGGTTCCTGAGGGCCCCTGCCTGCCAAGAGCTTCCCAGTCTCATCTCGCATCCCCATACCAGCCTAGCAAGGTGTGCACCCTTAGCAGCCCCACTCTACAGATGAGGAGACTGAGGCTTGGTGTTGTATGATGTGCTCAAGGTCTCACAGCTAGTAAGCAGGGAGTCAGGAACCGAACCTATGTCTGTAGGACATCCCAATCCCCCTACTACCTAACCTTGATCAGTTTCTGCTGTGAGTGTTTCTGGCCTGGGTACACCATCCCCACCTACACATTCACACTGTTTGTTCTGTGGGTACAGCCAAGGAGGTCTTTGAGAACCCCTGTCTGTAGGAAATAAAGATGTAGGTGCTCACTCCAAGCTCCTGGGGAGTGGTCTCCACCAAGGGGCAAAGAGCTTCCTTTCTCTGGGGTCCAGCTGAGCCAGCCACATAACTCGTGACCTGGGCGGATAGGTTGGCTTGTGCCGGAAGGTTGAGCAAACTCCGGCTGGCTCCATTGCAGCCTGGGCAGGGTCAGGACCAGGCCCCAGTCCACCCTCCCTCCCAATGGCCTGCATTTATTGAGCACCTGCTAAGCTCACTGCCCCATGAGTGGCATTTCTTTCTTTCTTACACGTGGCTCTCGTGGTCCCACCTCCCAGCCTTTACATGCGCAGTCTTCCCTCATCCACTCAGCAAAGATCCACTGAGCCCCTGCTGTGCCAGGTGTTGGGCACAGAGCAGCACACAAAATGGACACAGTCCCTGTGCTAGTGTCTTGTCAGAAAGACAGTCAACATAAGAGCAAAGGAATCCATCACTAAATAAGTAAAGATTACATGGGGCCATGGGAGAAATGAACTGAGCACCGTGGAGTCATCACCTGGGGAAATCATGGGGTCTGCCTGGAGGAGGAGGTATCTGAGCTGAGCGCTGAGAAGACACTGCTGGGCAAAGGGCTGGGGGAGAGCATGGGTCTGAGGGCTGGTGCACGAGAAGCATTTGCCCAGCCCCTGCCACAGAGGGGCTCCATCAGGGTCATTCTTGGTGTCTGCCTGACATCTGCCGTATGACCTCACCGTCCTTTGGTGATCGGTCTAACATTGCAGAGCACTTTACAGTTTACAAGGCTTGTTCCCACCCAGACCTTCTTGGCCCTTCACATCTTCCCTGAGGTGCACAGAGGAGGAAACTGACGCTCAGAGAAGAAAATGTCATCCAAGGTCATACAGCCAGGCATCCCCTGTGCTCCGGTAGACCAGACCCTAGTCCCTGTCCACCTGTCTCTCTATCTTTCCCCAGAAGCTGTGGCTGGAGAACCCCTGCCTGCACCCCCTCCCAGCCCACCAGCCTCCCAGGAGGGGTGCAGCTCTGCACCAGCCCATATATAACCCCCTCCATGCACCTTCCCCATAATAATAAATGGGGAATCAAGGGGCCATAAATCCTGGGGCTGCCAATGTCCCCGGGACCAGCTCTTTCTCCGGCCACGCACTAGTACTTTTTACAACCCATTAATTAGTCCCTCTAATAAAGTTTGACAAAATGATAACTTGCCCATGAAAAGTGTTGTAATAAATACATTTTCCCTAACTTCCGACCATCCGAGCATGGCCGCCTCATAAACCCTCGGCCACGGTTCACTGCCTTATTGTCTCTCTATATTTCTCCATCATTGGGGAAGTTCAGGGCCTGGGCCTCATGGACTCAAGATAGAGCTATGCGACCCCTGGGCCTGACTCCGGGTCTCCAGCACCCCCAGGGAGACAGCCATGGCAGTCCCCCACCCCCGCTCAAAGACTTGCAGTGGCTCCCACTGCCCAGGACAGGGTTCTCGAACCTCAGTCCCATCTTCCTGAGTTCTGCTCTATCCATGTGCCACCCAAAGGAAGAGTTTCTGAACTTTATGTTTTCTTGCATCAATTCACTTAGAAAATTTATTTGTAGGGAAACGTTTTATCACTACAGAAAACCGGAAAAGCAATATAGCAGGCCATGAAAAGTAAATAGAAATAAATGCAATGAAAACAAAAGGTGTCACTGAATTACAGGCAACACTACTGCTGTTTGCCCACAGCTCTGAGCCTTGGCCCGTGCTCTCTCTCTTTGTTGAAAAGGGCAGTCAGCAGGATTAGAGAGGCGTTAAAGACACATCAGCAACCACCAGAGACTTTCTTCTCGGTGTTCACGAGGGCTGGAAAGAGGATTTGAAGAGGAGCTATCTTGTCCCTTGAGAGTCTCCGGGATCGCTCACCACATTGCTGAGCACCACTCAAGAACATTTTAGTTAGCAGTCAGAATGGCCCCAAGGAGGGTCTGGGGTGGCAACCTTGTCACAGGAGGGGCTGGGGGCCTTCTGGAACTCCCAGGTGAGTCTCCAGTTTATTGTGTTTGGAGTCAGAAATACAAGAAAGGTTTCATCACACTTTACAGAAAGTTGAGAAAATAACCATTGTTCATGTGAACAAGTAAGTACCTCAAAGTGGTTTGCAGGGAACAGGCTGAGGGCTGTCTGGAGTTCACTCCCAGCCCCCCGAATCATTCCTCCCTTTCTCTCTCCAGTTTAGGAGAATTTAGAACTACTAGTCAGCCTGACAGCTGATGGCTGCTGACCTCCCCCAACCCAACCTGTCCAGGGTTCCCAGATACCAGTAAGGATGTTACAGGCCTCCGCCGACCCAACACCATCCCACTGGGAGACCAGGCCACCTTATCCAGGATCCATCTCGGAGCTCCCGGCGTTTCTCAATCTTGTCACTGAATGTGATCCATCGGATATGGGTTCTTATTCTCCATCTGCGTTCAGAGCCTGGATATGGACTTTGTTGTTGTTATCAGTGCTGTCAAGTCAATTCCAACTCATGGCGACCTCATGTGTGCAGAGTAGAGTTTTCTTGGCTGTAATAATGGCAAACTGCCAGGCCTTTCTTCTGCGGTACTGCTGGGTGAGTTCAAACCGCCAACATTTACGTTAGCAGCCGATCACAAATCACTTGCCCCACCTTGGCTCTGGACATAGGAGGCGCTTAATAAGTGTTGCTTGAATGAGTGACTGAGTGAGACATCTGATGTCTTGTTATCCCCCCTACAGATGAGCAAAGCAAGGCCCAAGAGGAGAAGCCAGGAGTCCAAGTCTCCCGAGAGTTCGCAGCAGAGCTGAAACACTAGACCATTTCCCTGACCACTGCCAGGCACTTTTTGGTTCCAATCATTGTCTACCTTTCGGGGCCCAATCCCCTTGAGACCACCTGGACAGGTGAGAGCATCCTGCTTCCGTGCCAATCTCAGAAACTTGCAAATCCACCAACCAAGACTGCTCACCATTAAACCACAATGGTTGACGAAAGGAGCCTGGCCCAAGGCCCAGCCACTGCCCACCACAGTGTTTGCCCTGAGCTGGAGGGCTGGGCTGACAGTGGTGCCCCAGGTGGGTGCTGCCGATTCATCATGGCTGAGCCTCCTGATGGTCCTTCAAGGATGGAATGAGTGTGCCCGTTTGACAGATGGAAAAACTGAGGTTCTAAGAGGAGAAGGAGCTGGGCCCAGCCCTAAGCAGGCTGGTCCTCACCTCTGAAGGATAATCATCAGGGTTGGCCCTGTTCCGAGGCTGTTGCATGTAAGGAGTGATTTGTTTGCCTAAAATCCGACTATCAGTCTCACTCGTTTGGGTTAAAGCAATGTGTTTCCTGATGGCCTCTTTTAAAGTAGCAGCAAGGGAGTCTAGTACAGTGGAAAGAGCATTGGATTAGAATAAAAAGGTGCAGATGTTAATTGTGGTTGTGTTATAACTGACTTTATGACCTTGGCTGGGTCTATTTGCCACCTCCCCAGGCCTCAGGGTTCCAGGAGTAGAGTGATGGGTCAGGGCTGGACTATAGCATGGTTTCCGACAATGTGGGGTGCATACCCGGCAAGATGATTTTAGGCCATACATGAACCCTGCATTAAGCACAGTGGTTAAGCACTCTGCTGCTAACAGAAAGGCCAGCAGTTTGAACCCACCAGCCACTCTGCAGGAGAAAGATGTGGCAGTCTGCTTCCATAAAGATCACAGCCTTGGAGACCCTCTAGGGGCAGCTCTGCTCTGTCCTGTAGGTTCACTATGAGTCGGAATTGACTCGATGGCACACACCAACAGTGAGAAA
Source organism: Trichechus manatus latirostris (assembly GCF_000243295.1). Classification (NCBI taxonomy): domain Eukaryota; kingdom Metazoa; phylum Chordata; class Mammalia; order Sirenia; family Trichechidae; genus Trichechus; species Trichechus manatus. Next base: position 1,882,251 of record NW_004444126.1, on the reverse strand, counting down.
ATTGTTTCCTTTCTGATCAATTTCCAGATTACTAACAAGAAGAAAGTCTCGGTTTGGTGCTGGTGTGTCTTTAACACCTCTCTCTAGTACTTGTTACCTCGGTTTTTAACAAAAAGCGAGCAGACCCCGGATCAGAACCCTCAGCCGACTGTAGCACCTAGCTGGTTTGTCGCCAGGTTGCTTTGTTCTGTTTCCATTACCTTTATGTTTAAGGCTACTGTCTATTTTGTTGCTGTTAGCTGCCGTCAAGTTGGTTTTGACTCATGGTGACCTTACGTAAAACAGAGTAAAACATTGCCCAGTCCTGCACCATCGTCATGATCATTGCTATGCTAGAGTTTATTGTTGCAGCCACTGTGTATTTTGAGTCCCTTCCAACCTAGGGGATTCATCTTCTAGCACTATATTAGACAATGTTCTGTTGTGATCCATTAGGTTTTCATTGGCTAATTTCTTAATGTAGATCACCAGGCCTTTCTTCCTCGTCTGTCTTAGTTTGGAAGCTCCACTGAAACGTGTCAACCATGTGTGAATCTACTAGTATTAGAAATACCAGTGGTATAGCTTCCAGCATCACAGCAACATGCAAGCCACTGCAGTATGACAGACTGACAGACAGGTGGTGGACTATTTAGGGCAAGTGAAATGAATTTTCCATTTACTATTGCAGTATAAAATGTAAATATATTCATTTAAAAATACATTGCTGTTCCTGTTGTTGTGAGTTACTGTCAGGCAATTCTGACTCATGGCGACCCCATGCGTGCAGAGTAGAACTGCCCCATAGGATTTTCAAGGCTGTGACCTTTTGGAAGCAGATCACCAGGACTGTCTTCCTAGGTGCCTCTGGGTGGGTTCGAACTGCCAACTTTTCAGTTAGTAGTTAAGCACTTAACTGTTTGGGCCACAGAGTTTCTTAAATAAATGAATAAAAATAAAAAATATATACACTCATTTAAATTGAAGGAAGGAGTTGATTTAAAGAAAATTACTGAATAAGCATGAGCACTGGTAGAAGTGAAACTGGGGGAAAAAAATCACAAAGTGGAAGGTGAATGGTGGATGTTGGGAAGCTCTGGCCAGGGAGGGAGGTGTCTCTTGGGGCCGGTGGAGCTGCCAGCTCCATGGCCTGGGTATCATTATCAACAGCCCCTCACACTGCAGAGTTCATCAAAGCTCTTTCCAAACCTAGGCTCAGTGGATGCGTCACACACCTGTGACTCCCGTTTTACAGGCCCTGGCCCATGGTCATGTCCTATAAGTTTCCCAGCTGGCGATGGTTAAATGGTGGCCCCCAGGCATCCTTGCACAGCACCCTCACCTGGCCTGAGAGGAGGGCACAACTCAGCCCCACGTATCACAGGAGGAAAGCCAGGCTCAGAGAGGCTGAGGGACTTGGCCTAAGGCCTGGAGTAGCAAATGAGTGTCCTGTGCCTGCCATAGTAAATTGCCACAAATTTGCCAGTTTAAAACAGCAGAAATTTATTCCCTCACAGTTCTGGGGGCCAGACATCTGAATTTAAGGTGTCCGCAGGTCGTGTTTTCTTTGAACACTGTAGGGAAGGATCTGTTTCTTGCCTCTTCCGGCTTCTGGGTGCCCCAGGCATTCCTTGGCCTGTGGCTGCAGCACTCCAGTCTCCACCTCCGTCATCACGTGACCTTCTCTTCCGTGTCCTCTCTTCTCCTCTCCTCTTGTAAGGACACTTGTCATTGGACTTAGGGCCCACCCTAGTCCAGGATGATCTCATCTCAAGAGCCTTAATTTAATGACATCTGCAAAGACGCTATTTCAAAATAAAGTCACAATTAACAGATTCCAGGGGACATATCTTTGAGGGCTACCATTGAACTCACTACAAGTGGTATCAGGATTGATGCTTAGGGTGGGGCTTCCTGGTTCTTTCCACTGTACACACACGTGCCCGCACCCTTACACACGCACTTGCCCGCGCATATACACACACAGAGCCCACCTTCCCTGCCATTGCCACCACGGGCTGCCCATCCTGCCACCCTCACTCACACCCTGGGACACCAGGCACCTGGGGCAGCGGGGCCCAGCCTTCAAGGCCAGCCTGGCCCACACAGGCCTGCACGCCTGTTTAATCACAACAGAGGACTGCACTCTGCCCCATGGTGCCAGCATCAACCCACCCACCTGCCTGGGGACCCATCTCTTTGAGGAAATTTATAGCCGTAATTTAGCGGGTGAATTATGGCTGCTGGCATCTAAGTTGCAAGAATTGCCCAGGCACATTAACCCACCCTCTGACACCCCTCAATGCCGGAACTGCCCTCACCAAGCCTGCAGAACAGGAGGTGGCAGAGAATGTTCCCCCGTGGGAGCTGCAGGGCCCCCAGGACTGTGGCAGCCTTCAGGGTTGGGGACAGAGGCCTGGTTTCAATCCAAAGGCTGCCTCTCAGGTGAGCTGTGGTGGCTCCATTCCTCTCTCTGGGCACCAGCAGCCTGGCGACTCCAAGTGTGGCACACAGCCCACCTAGGAGTAGCTTAAAAATGCAGAGTCTCAGGACCCCCAAACTGAATCTGAACCTGCATTTTGACAGCCCCCTATCCCCAGGGATTTGTGGGCACAGCCATATTTTGAGAAGTGCTAGCAGAAAGCACAGGGTCCCTGGGTCGTGCAAATAGTCAACACGCTCCACTGCTAACCAAAAGGTTGGAGGTTCGAGTCCACCCAAAAGCACCTTGGAAGAAAGGCTTGGCAATCTACTTCCAAAAAATCAGCCACTGAAAACCCTATGGAGCACAGAGCTACTCTTACATAAATGGAGTCATCATGAGTCACAGTCAACTCGACAGCAACTCGTCTTTTTGGCAGAAAGCACAGGACAATCACAACCCCCACAAGCCCAAAACATCCATGAATCCAGACTCCCCGCACCCCCCAAACTACACAGGCACTTTCACAACCCCTCCTCCATCCACACCGCACATGTTTGTGCCCAGCCACCCCACCAAGAAACACCACACTACTCCCCACACAAATGCACACCCCTCCATGCACACATTGGTGGAAACACACACAGGCTGCCCACCCACAACACACACTCATACGTGGACCTAGATTTCGTTACCAAGCGTCTCACTAACGGTGGAACTTCAGGCAGCTGAGAAAGACAGTTGGAGGCTCCTCTTATACACATCTGTTCATGTAGCAAATGTTTACTAGTCATAATTCATGTGTGGGCTGGCGTGTGCCCAGCATGTACCTGGCCTGTGCCAGGCCCCCCGTGGGGATGAGAAGGAGGAGTTCCAGCCTCAGCTCAGAGTCTGGTGATCGAGGCCATCCCACTGTAGCCTGATAAACCCAATAGCAGGTGGACATATACAGTAATGGGTGGCAAGGGGCGGGGCAGGGGCAGCGGTGCGGGGAAGAGGAATCAACTTGGCCTATGGGGAGAAGCTGGACCAGAGAGGCTTCCCAGAAAAAAGACACCTGAGCTGGATCTCAGTAGATGAGTAGGGATGGCCTTGGCAGACAAAGCAAGGAAGGGCATTCCCGGCAGGGGGAACAGCATAAGCAAAGGCCTGGAGGCAAACAGATGGGCCGTGCAAGCACGGGTGCAGGGTGTGTCCTGCCCTGATGGAAGTTTAAGCTGGAGATCATGTGACCTAAATCTCTCTTGAGCCCTCCCCTTCTCTCCACCTCTGGCCTGCACCCAACCAGGCTACCTTCATTTCTCCCTTGGACCGCAGCTATTTTCAGTGTTCCGGTGCTGACGAGGTGAAGCACACACAAGTGAAGTTCCCAATTAGGCTGTTTGGAATTCCTAACCGATGCAATTAACAGCTCCCAAACACTGTTAATTATGTTTCCTGTGGCCGGTGTACACAGAAGCTGATCGATCAGCCCTGGGCTGTCAATTATAAAGCACCACAGCATCAAGGCCCGTGGGGGTTCTCAGAGAGGTGATGAGGCCGCTTGGGCGCCATGGGGCTCCGGGGACTTTCTACCTCTGCCCGCCTGCAGGATGTGCCACCAGCATGCTGAAGCCAGACAAAGCTGACCCTCAGAGCCAGTGCACAGAAAGCTCCGTGACCATTTCACCTGGGAGGGAGCAAAGGGCCTGCATCCTGCGTGTGTCACTGTGCTGTGTGTGTGATGTGTGTACATGCATGTGTGTGAAGGTATAAGCATGCACTGAAGTGTGAGTGTGTGCGGGGTGTGACTGGAGGGGGTATGATTAAGGCATAAGTATGTCTGTGTCTGAGGGCTGGATGTGACCGTGTGAGTGTGGGTAGAGTTAGGTGTGAACTGGGTTAAGAGTGGGAATGTCTGTGAAAGTAAGTGTATGCATGAGGGTGTGAGGCAGTGACAAAGTGAGTGTGCAGATGACAGCAGCACTGAGTGTGTTTATGAGTGTAAGGGATGCCCTAAGTGAAAGCATATGTGTGTCCACCTGAGGGTGTGGGTGTGAACAGAGGGAGTGTGGCTGACACTGTGGGAGTGACTGGCATATGTGGGAGGGTGGACGGTGCTGTGAGTGTGTATTGGTGGGAGTGAGTGGAGGGGTCCTTTGTGGGCGCAGATATTCTTACTGGGCGTAGATAGTCTCCCCTCCCCCCTGCAGAAGGATCATACTTCCTTGACATCTGGCATGGCCATGTGACTTGCTCTGGCCTATAAAATGTGAAAACACCATGTGTCACATCCAGGCGGAGCTTTCAGAGCCAGTGGGTGGTTTGCTCTCTCCTTTCTTTTGCCATCACCACAGGAAGAAAGAGGCTACATCGTCCGCTGGGCAGGAGGAAAGGTGAGGTGGAGCAGAGCCCTCACCAAGCCCTGATGGCTGTACAGTGTGAGAGGGAAACAAACCCCTAATGTGTGAGCTGAGGTTTGGAGCTGCTTGTTACTGCAGCATAACCCAGCCCACACTGACGGATACAGGGATGTGTGTCCATGTGACTAAGCGGGTGTGGGAGTGAGTAAAGTACTGTACTCGTGAGTGAAACCTCTACTGCTGTGTGAGCTGATGTTTGGGGCTGCCTGTTACTGTGGCATAGTCCAGCCCATGCTGACTGATACAGGGACGTGTGTCTGTGTGCATGAGGGCATGTGACAGAATGAATGTATGAGTGAGAGAGTACATATGAGTGTGTCAGGGTCTGTGAGGTGAGGAGAGTGTGAGTGGAAATATGAAGGCGGCCTCAGGGGAAGGTGAGGAGGGGGTATGAGGAGCCGTCTTCCCCCACCCTAAGGCTGTTCCATGTCCAGGGCTCC
>NW_004444126.1:1874280-1875291 GCF_000243295.1 Trichechus manatus latirostris | reverse complement strand
ATTTGCCTCTCTGTGTCTCAGTTTCCTGGTTGGTAACATAAGAATGAGACTCACAGTCCCCTGCGATGGATGACTGTTGTTTCTACCTGCCCAGCACCCATCCCCACCCTGGGACCAGTACCCTGATTCTCCTTTGGGGACCATTTTCCTGCCTCCCTTGGTCTGTGAGGTTTGGGATCAGCTTACCCCGGCCCCCATCTCTCAGGAAGGACACATGACTTAGGCTTGGCCAATAAGAATGCTTGATCCCCTGGTCTTGTGATTAGTGGACGAGTGTGCATGGGATCCAAGCAGAGTCAGTGAGAATAAGCACTGGTACTTATACTGGAACTCTTGGGAAAAAGTCATCTTTTTTTTTCTCCCCCCTGCTATAGTTCTGAGAGGAGAGTATAGTTCTGGAGTTGCCTGGGGTCCTACAGAAACAGCTTGCCTGGAAGAGGAAATCAGGCTAGGAGAAACCAAGGCCTGCTAACATTGCCTGCACACCTGGATCCAGCTACACCTGAAGGCAGACATTCTGAACTTTTTGGTGTCTGGCACATAGTAAACACTATAGAAATGGTACCTGTTATTAGCAATGTAGAATCTGGCACAAAGTAGGTGCTTGATAATGTTAGTTCCTTCCCTCCCTCTCTGCCATGTCCCAGAAAACATTTTAGTGTCACTGCCATACCTCTTTCTGCCCAGGACAAATCCTTGAAAATGGACTGTGGGGCCCCATTCAGGACATGAAAAAAAAAATGTGTTCATGGTGACTGTCCGTCAAAGCACTTTCCCATCAAGCTGTTCTTCACTGAAGATGCTCAGGGGATAAGACAGATGCCAGAAATAATGAGGCCAAGGGTTGCTATCATCCATGCCTGGTGAAGTCACAGCTGCCAGCCACATTCAGGCCCTGGGACAGCCACAGGGAGGAGGGGAGTGGAGGGCTCAAGGGCCTTCAGGATGCTGGGTACAGCCCCTTTAGGCCAGCAGTGGGGCTGGGGTTCAAGAGCTGAGAGAAAGCTCTGA
>NW_004444126.1:1860544-1872479 GCF_000243295.1 Trichechus manatus latirostris | reverse complement strand
TGGGTCCAAGTAAAATGAAATCCTTGACAGCTTCAATCTTTTCTCCGTTTATCATGCTGTTGATTATTCGTCCAGTTGTGAGGATTTTTGTTTTCTTTATGTTGAGGTATAATCCATACTGAAGGCTGTGGTCTTTGATCTTTATCATGAAGTGCTTCAAGTGCTCTTCACTTTCAGCAAGCAAGGTTGACTTGCGCACAGTATGTACTTTTCCAGTATGTACTGGACGAATGACTGGGCCTTGGAGATCCAATTCATGGATGCAAACACATAGCGCTCATACTGTAAATTGCCATTCCCATACTCGTGGCAGACATCACTGATCGACCCCAGCACACTTTTCCACTGAGCATTGATTTGCCCGCTAAATTTGCTAGTCAACATCCTAGGCAACCACGTGCAATCAATATTGGCACACAAGAAGAAATGAGGTTTAGTTCAACCTACCTATTTTGTAGATGAGGAAATGGAGGCCAAGACAGGTCTCACAGGGAGTCTGTGTGGACCAGCTGGTGCCCTCTGGGCTACCTGCTCCACCCAACCTCCCCAGAAGCTCCAGGGAAGCCCTTCGTTCAGCTGGGCAGGCAGGAGGTGCCAGGGAGGAGCACAGCTGGGCAGCTGGCACGGGCTCATCTCAGCCCTTCCCTGCCCATCCACGGCGTGCTTGCCACGCTGGCAACGTCCCTTCTGTTCTCTGCCCGCCTGTTTCCCACAGCTGCTCTTTTGAAAGCCCTGCATGGGAAGCTGTTGATGCGTCTCTCTCTTCCCTTTTCAGCCCATTGTCCCCGAGTTGGCGCCAGCCTCGTTCTTCTCTTGGCCCCTTAATTAACAGTATTATTAATGCTGAGAGGAAAAAGTCACCCAGATCTTCTCTGACAGCAGCTCACGCTTGGGCGCATGGGCTTCAGGCAGACAGGAAGCAGGGGCTGGACTCGCTGGTGCCAGGAGAGCCCCCCTTCCCTGTCTCCAGGGCCTTTCAGTTGCCAGTGACCAGCTGGGTCACTTGGCCCCACCTCCCTGGGACAGCCATTGAGAGCCCGAGATGGAAGAGGCAGGAAGTCGATGCCTTGAAGCGAACTTGTCTGGGGACTCCCCCGCCTGGTTGATCAACCCTGCTCTGAGCAATGGGGTTGAGTATCTCTGAGTGCAAGTTAAGCCTTTGAGGACAGGGTTTAGGATCCCAGCCCTGGGATGGGCTCAGATCCCAACAGCCACCTCCTCACCACTTCAACAGAGAGATGAAGCAGTAGATGGAAAACATGCCCAATTGCTGTGTGACCTTGGACTAACCCACTACTGTCTGTGCTCAATTTCTCTTGTGCAAAAAATGGTTACCATGCACCTGGACCTTACGTGCATGATCTCACCTGTTCCTTGTTTCTCATTCTGATCCATAACAGATCACCCCCAAAACTTAGTGCATTAAAACAATGACAATCATTTCATTTGCTCATGAATCTGTCATTTGTGCCAGGCTCTGGAGAGATAGCTCACTTCTGCCCCACGTGGCATCAACTGAGGCAGCTCAGCTATGGGATGGAGGACCAACTTCCAAAACAGTGTGGTCACCTGGCTGGCAAGTTGGTCCTGGTTGTTGGCTGGGGCCTCTGTTCCATTCCATGTGCTGCTTGGGCTTCCTCACAACATGGTGGCTAGGTTCCAAGTCTGAGAGTCCCAAAAGAACCAGGAAGAAGTTCATCGCATTCTCACGATCTACGCTCAGAAGTCGTAGCATCACCTCCACTGTGCTCTATTGGTTGAGGTGATCTCAAATGCCCACCCAGGTTCAAGGGGAGGGAACTCAACTCCATCTCTTGATGGGGAAGTGGCGAGGTTCGGCAAGAGCTTGCGGGATGGGAGATATTGCTGTGGCCGTCTTTGGAAAATACAATCTGACAACTTTGGCATAGGTACGATTATTATCCCTATTTTACAGATTATGAAAATGAGGTTTGGAGAAGTTAAGTAATTTGCCCCAAGTCACACAGCTAGGTGGCTGAGCAGGGATTTGAACACTGGCAGTCTAACTCCAAAACTTAGGGTTTTCAAACTTTTTTTTTCTTTTTAGCTGCAAAACATTTCCTTCTAATGAAATCTTCTGGAGAAGATTTGTGAAAGAGGAGGGAAGAAAAATAGAGTGAGTGAGGGCCTAGGCCCTGCCGTGTCCTCCAGGTTCCTCTTGGGAACTCAAGGTTCCAAGAAACTGCTTGAAAACCTCCAGATAAGCTTCTCCCTGAGCTCCACCTGGACAACAGGGAAACCTACTCCAGGTTGCTCCTCCATGCCTCTAACCCCTCTGCCCAGCTTCCAGTTCTTGCTGAAAGTGCCGTTTAAAACAAATAGGAGTCAGTCAGGTAAAGGAAGTAGGCAGAAGGGTGGTCCAACCAGAGGGACCAGCACTGGCAGAGCCTGGAGTCCATGGTGGCTAGACATAGAGCACAAGCAGGGAGGCAGGGCAGGGGGGTCAGGCACACACAGCAGGGTAAGAGTCGTGATCGGATTTGGTCTTTTGAAGGAGCACCATGGCTGCCGTGTGGGTGATGGGTTGTGGGGCAGGGGAGGCTGGACTAGAGGGTGTTCAGTCATCCTGGGGCAGAGACGGCCTGGCTAGAGAGGTGACAGCGCCATCAGCTCTTGTGCTCAGTGGAGGTGGGGGCTCGGGTTGGCAGAAAGTGTTGACTGTGAGTTCTGGCTGAGGCCACTGTCCCTGTCCTCAGGAACCTCCCAGCCAGACAGCTCCTGAGGACAGGGGAGCAGTGAGGTGCAGAAAGAGCATCCCGGTAACTCATCAGACCCTACCACCATCCCCAGGCTGCCAGCCTGGCTGCTATGACGCCAGCCAGGGCCTCTGCCCGGTCCTGCCCACCTGAACGTCACCTCCCAGGATGCCTGACATGGTCCTCCCGTAATGGCTTTGCTGTGAACACGCTTTAACTATGAAAAGGAGGGTTTAAAAATAGCCATCTTGTCACGAGGAGCAGCAAAGAAAGACACCCCTTCCACACCCACAGGGTGAGGTGGGGGGTCACCTGAGCCTCTGTGAAGCTGCGCCTGCAGGGCCGCCACCTCCTCCCCACCTGCACCGATCGCAGCAAACTTGTCTCTATTTCCTGATGCTCCAGGCACAGGAGTCTTCCTGCTGCTTGCAGCAGCTCATCTCTGTGCACCAGTACCATCTGCCAGCTTCCTTCTCTCTCCTCTCAGGGCTCAAGGAATGCCTGCAGCCTTTAAGAGGCAGCTGTGATGCAGAAGGAACCTGCGTGGGTACCGGCCATAGCCCAGCTGTGGACCCGTGTGCACCTGGGTTCAAGTCTTCGCCCTGCCTCTTCCTTGCTGGAGAAACTTGAGCCACTGATTTGACCTCTCTGGGTCTCAGTTGCCACATCTGTAAAACAGGGTCAATGACAGAGGGAGGGCAGAGAGGCCCTGGGGATGGGGGTGGGGGCGGCACCTGGAAGATTGGAGCTGGAATCCCCCACATCCGCCACAGAGCCCCAGTGCGTGCCCACTTCCCATCAAGACACTCAGCAGAGAGTATGGCCCGTGGGGATAGCCTGAGTGCCTTCAAGCCGCTTGATTAATGTTCCATTTAGTGCAGTAAACAATACCATCACTCAACTCCTGCAAACTCCACTTGGAGTTGGGAGGGAAGGTAGAGTGGGCAGGCAGGACTGGGCTTCTGAGTCAGCTCTGCTATTAATTACAGGCACTTAAGCACAGCTCCAGAAACCTATGTCACACCTTTTTGGTTGCTGAAAGCATGGGTGTGGGTAGTGGACAAAGGTAGTATCTCATGGTTCCCCATTATGGCAGCTGGCAAAGAAGTCACAGCCAGAGATAGCTTAAAACTAGTTCCTGTGGAGTCTATTCCATCTCATAGCAACCACATGTATGTCAGAGTAGAACTGTGCACCATAGGGTTTTCAGTGGCTGATTTTTTGGAAGTGGATTGCCAGGCCTTTCTTCCAAGGTGCCTCTGGATGGATTTGAACCTCCAACCTTTCAGTTAGCAGAGGAGCAACTGTTTGCGCCACCCAGGGACTCCCAGAGATGACTTAGGAAAGACTTTCTTCCTTTCTCCCCCACTGTCACTGCCTGCTCTCTTTGCCACAATAAATCTGCATAACAAAATAACTAACGACTAAACCTCCGTGGCATCCAAAGCTAAGCATTTATTGCTCACACATCTAGGGTGGCTGGTCCGGTGCCTCTGCTGATCTTGGCTGGGCTTGGCCTTCTGTCCAGAGCTTGGCTGGCTGTTGGCTGATCCAGGCTGGCCTCAGCTTGGATGACTTAAGTAACTTAGTTCTGCTCCATATGCGTCTCATACTGCAGCAGGCTAGACTGGGCATGTCCTTCTCATGACGATGGCAGAGAGCAGGAGAGAGAAAGTCCAGTCATCATCTTTGCTAACATCCCATTGGCCAAAGCAAGTCACATGGCTGAGCTCAGAAAAAGGGAGCGGGGTACTGCGAGGTCACATGGCCAAAGGGGTGAAGAAATGGGGACTATTATTGCAATCAATCTACCAACCTACCTATCCTTTTTTGGTCCTAAACATAGCACTGGAGAGGGAAGAATGTCTACTCCCAACATCCCAGAGAAGAGTCTATTAAAGGGAAATGGAGTGTTAATTGACAGAAATATATTAGAATTATACAAAGTACATGAGCTCAGGCACGTTGGGGGCAAAACTGAAGGTTGGTTTTTTTGTTCTGCAAGAGCATGAAAAGCACACATTTTTCATCAAGCTTGGAAAGCAAAACCAAGAAAAACTATGAATGCTTGCTTTGCTTTTACTCAACCAATGCTGAGAGTTCAGTCACGGAATCTCTGGTAGTCTAAAACAAATGGCCCATTAGGAAGTCATTACCAGAGACCTCCTCACGGAATGAGGATCTCATAGAGAACGCTGTTATGGGCCCATGCAAGGAGGGATCTGTGCTTCTGCAGAAACATTAGTCATTCTCCATCTACACTTCTGGAAGCTGGCAAGAGTGACTACCATCCTGGGGAGGTTAATCTCAACATCCCTGGACCTGGAGCTAGAGTTAAACTCCTATCCATAGTAAGAGCCAACACTGACAAAGAGAATCTCCTTGAATTCTCCCTGGGAAGTAAGTACCATTTTTGGTCACACTTTATTGATGATGAAACTGAGGCTGAGAAAGGAAAAGTGGCAGCTAGCAATGAAGTGTGAGCCACGATGCAAGCCCAGGAAGTCCAATACCAAAGCCTTTGCTGCTGTGTCCCAATGCCTTGAGAATTCAGGCCCAAGCAGGCTGTTTTAAGCATCCAGCCCAGTTCACCAGAGCCCCTGGACCCACAGAGAAGCCCACTTGCAAGGGCCCAGTGTCCACAGACTGAACCCAATCAGCCTGCTTCCGTGCTCAATGCTCAACTTGCAAAGTTGCACATCACCAGAGCAGACTCATGCCGTCTCTACATCTGCCTTTTCCTAGAGCTCACAGCTGGATGCATAGATGTGTATTATCCAGCTTTCCAACTCAGTCCCCTGCCCTTTCTATCTCCACCTTTGTTGAATTCACTTCCAAAAATCTTTTGGAGACAACCCCAGTTTGACCCACCCCCAAGAATCTCTCGTGTAACAAACCACCTTAAACTTCCTGGCTTAAAACAAAAACTAAAATGTATTTAGCTCACGATTCTGCTGATCTGCATTTTTGGGCTGGGCTCAGCAGGGTAGTTGTTCTGGCTAGTGCTGGGCTCAGCAGGATGGTTCTTCTGGCTAGGGCTGGACTCACTCACATCTGCAATCAGCTGCCAAGTTGGTTGACGGTGGCCTCAACTAGGACAGCTTTTATCTCATCCTCCAGAAGGCTAGCCCAGGCTTGTTCACATGGCAGATGGACAAGGTTCCGAGAGAAAGTGGAAACTGTAAAGCCCATTAAGGCCCAGCTTGGAACCACCACAATGTCGTTACCACCACATCCTACTGGCTAATACAAGTCACATGGCCAAACTCAGATTCAAGGAATAAGAAATAGACCCCACCTCTCTGTTGGAGGAGCTGCAAAGCCACATTTTAAAGAGGCATAGATAGGAGAAGGGGAGGGGGAACAATTGGGACTTTTTTCAATCTACCACCTCTAGCTCCACAGTACAGAATTTACGTGCACCAGCTTTGGAATAACACATTCCAATAACACATTCCAATCTCTAGCCATGAGGTATTTAAGGTTGTCCAGCCTCTCTGATCCTCTATTTTCTCATCTGAAAATGGGGACAAAAATAGAATCTACCTCATGGGGCCATCATGACTATCAAAAAAGACAATGTATTTTAAGTGATTGCCGTATAGTAGGTGCTCAATAAATTCTTGCTGACTCTGAAAAGCCAACACCACTCTCATAGGCCAGTAACATGGGTTGAAAACTTGACTTGAGTTTGAATTCTGGCTCCTCCATTTACCAGTTGTGTGACCTAGAGTGAGTCCCTTGACCCCTCTGCACTTCAATTTCCTTATCTGTAAAATGAGGATAATAATAAATGGTACTTCCAAGCGTGTTGTAGGATACAATGACTCCTACAAAAGGCTTAGCTTGGTGGCTGGCACAGCATGAGTTCTCAAGAAATAGGAGTAATTATGATTATTAATATTTGTTAATAAGACTATTAATACCCATCTCAGAGAGCAGCTCTGAGGAACAAGGAGGGTAATGAACCATAGAAGCACCTTGGAAGCCAGGAAGAGCTTGCAATTATCAGCAGGGTTTCAGTCACATGAGACAGAAACACAAGTTCAATTAGCTTAGGCAAAACAAGGAGACATTCTTGGTTCTTGTCACCAAAAATTATGTGCGGAGGACAGGTATGAGGCAGCCCTCCATAATGCCAATCTCATGCAGATATTCCCTGTCTCCAACTGCTTCTCTCCTTACTGGTCACCTTTCTGTCAGACCAGCCTCCCCACAGAGCAGGGGACACTGTTGTAGACAGCTCAGAGATCACCTCCATGAAGGAGAAGGGGCTGCCTTCACCCAGCCTGTGATGGTTAAGGTTGTGTGTCAACTTGGCTGAGCCATGATTCTCGCTGGTTTGGCAGTTACGTAATGATGTAGTTCAGTAGTCATGTAAGGATGTAGTTTGGCAGTTATGTAATGATGTAATTTGGCAATAAGTAGTGATATAGTCATCCTCCATGGTGTGATCTGATATGATCAGCCAGCAACGTGGTGGCAGGTTGGTTACATTGGACCACTTCCATCATGGAAAGGGCAGTGTTTTGTTCTTACTGGGATAAAGACTTACACTGAATAGGGATTTGCATTCCCTGCATGCAATGCTTCTGCCAATACTACCATCCATGGACTCACAGAATGCCTTATCCATCATTGTGGTATCCCACACAGCATTGCCTCAGATCAAGGGACTCACTTCACCGCAAATGAAGTGTGGCAATGGGCCCATACTTACAGAATTCACTGGTCTTACCATGTTCCCCATCATCCTGAAGCAGCTGGCTTGATAGAACAATGGAATGACTTCCTAAAGACACAATTACAGAGCCAGCTAGGTGACAAGACTTTGCAGCATTGGGCAATGTTCTCCAGGAGGCTGTACATGCTCTAAACCAGTATCCAATATATGGTGCTCTGTCTCCCATAGCCAGGATTCACAGTTTCAGGAATCAAAGAGTGGAAATGAGAGTGGCACCACTCATGATTACCCCTAGTGACCCACTTGAAAAATGTTTACTTCCTGTTCCTGTGACCCTATGCTCTGTTGGTCTATAGATCTTAGTTCCAAGGGAAGGCATGCTCCCATCTGGAGACACAACATGGATTCCATTGAATTGGAAGTTAAGAATGCCACTTGGCCACTTTGAGCTCCTTATGCCTCTGGATCAACAGACAAAGAAGGAAGTTACCTTACTGGCTGGTGTGATTGATCCTGACTACCAAGGGGAAATCGGGTTGATGTTGTGTAATGGAGGTAAAGAAGAGTATGTCTGGAATACTGGAGATCCCATAGGATGTCTCTTAGTGCTATCATGCCCTGTGATTAAAGTCAATGGAAGACTACAACAACCCAATTCCGACATGACTACTAATGGCTCGGATCCTTCAGGAATGAAGGTTTGGGTCACCCCACCAAGCAAAGAATCATGACCAGCTGTGGTGCTTGCTGACGGTAAAGGGAATACAGAATGGGCGGTGAAGGAAGGTGATGCTAAATACCAGTTATGACCATGTGAACCAGTTGCAGAAATGAGGATTGTAATTGTTATGAGTATGTCTTCCATGTATGTGTGTATCAGATATTTTTGTTTTCTTCACTTATAAAACATAAGATGTAAACGAGGCTAGTGTGTTTTTGGTTGTACATGTGTTAGTTGAATAATACTAGGCGCAACCACAACTTTGTAATTGTCTTTATTTAGAGATTGTGTATGGTTTGAGAAGATGTGTACAGGTGCCATGCAGACAAGGGGTGGACTGTGATGGTTAAGGTTGTGTGTCAACTTGGCTGGGCCATGATTCTCAGTGGTTTGGCAGTTATGTAATGATGTAATTTGGAAGTTATGTAATGATGTAGTCATCCTCCATAATGTTATCTGATGTGATCAGTCAATCAGTTGTAAGGGGGGTTTCCTTGGAGGTATGGCCTGCATTCAATATATATATATGTGGACATCCTGACAAAGCTCACTTGCTTGCTCTGGATCCTGCGTCTGGCTCATCATCATCATCTGACATCCAGTTATTGGGACTTGAGCCAGCGGCCTGCTGTATTGCCTGCCAATCTTGGGACTCGTCGATCTCTGTAGCCTGTGAGCCAGCAGCCTGCTGTCTTACCTGCCAGTCTTGGATTTGTCAGCATCTTCAGCCTGTGAGCCAGCAGCCTGCGGTCTGACCTGCCAATCTTGGGTTCATCAGACCCTGCAGTTATGTGAGTCAGCAGAAGCCTCCAGCCAGATGCCTGACCCACAGACTTGGGACTTACCAGCCCCTACAACCACGTGAGCCATTTCCTTGAGATAAATATATATACACATATACACATATACGTATGTGTGTGTATATATATATATATATATATATATATATATATGGTTTTGCTTCACTGGTTTTGCTTCTCCAGAGAACCCAGCCTAAGGCACAGCCCAAGATCAAAAATCCCAGGGAAGGGCTCTGATTGGACTAGCGTGGGTCATATGCCCATATTTAGACCAATCACTACAGCCAGGGGATGAGACATTATGATTGGCAGCCATCATCAGAAGCATATGTTAAGAAGAGGAAGAACAGTTGCCTGGAAGCAAAGGGAGTTTGAGGGATACATAGTAGGCAGATAGAAACCAAAAGTCCTGCTCTAACTCTGCTTGATACGCTCCAGTTCTGCTTGTCCCATATGACAGATATAGACTCTTGAGGCTCCATAAGATCAAGAGACTTGCTTAGGTCGCACAAGAGGAAAATAAAAAACCAGACTTTTAAGTCCCACGCCAGACACTACGTGATGTCTCTCGTGCCCAAGCAACCCTGCTCAGCACCTCACCCAGTCTGGCCCAATTCCCCTGCAGCTTGGTCCCTATCCATGTGTCCCTGGCAAACTCACGAAATGAGCCGTGGCATTCAGTTTCTCATTCCTGGACCCATCACCACAGCCCAGTGCTGCCGGTCTGTTCGGCTGAGTCTTGGAGTCATCAAATGTCTCGGAAGCAGTCGCCCACATATTTTAAATCCAGCCAGGGCAGCCTGCCTGTGTCCAGCACTGTTTTCAGTATATTCCAAGAGAAATTGGATCCATATGGACCAAATTCCTCCACACTCATCTCAGCCGGGCCAGCGTTTGGCACAAAAGGGCTGAGGGCTGCGAAAGGCTTCCCTCCTTCCTCTTGGGACCCAAGCACAGCTGCCAATGCCTTTGGGATGACAAGCCCCAGCCAAAGATATGACCAGTGTCTTCAAAGGCTATACCCAAAGGGTCAGAGCAGGACGAAGGCTGAGGAAGAAAGAAACCTGTCATCTCAGTGCCCTGCTCTCCGGGGAAGGCTCAGCCACAGCCCCTTCAGCTGCTGCCTGGAAGCCAGAGGGCGTGAAGTCCAGAGTTCAGTGCTCAGGAGTCAGGCAAGCCTGGAGCCCCATCCCTGCTCTGCCATTCTCTGGCTGGATAGCCATGGGCAAGCTATTTAGCCTCTCTAAGCCTCAATTTCCTCAGCTGACAAATGGGGATAAAAATGGGCTTGTGGCTTAATAATAATGAGCTGAGAAATTTAAAAGTATATGTTATTTGATACTATTATTTATGCTGTTACCACTGCTCTCACTATCATCACCATCACCATCATCATCATCATCCATCATTATCATCGCCATTATCACCACCATCACTACAACCATCACCACCATCACCTTCAACATCACCATCACCATTAGGCAAAGCCTGGTTGTTAGGCCAGCACAGATAGCTTCATCTAAAAGCAACTGTCCTCCTCCAGGCCACCATCATCTTTAGCCCCGAGCACTGGAAGAATCTCATCTTCCTTCCTGCCTCTTGTCGTACTCCCTTCAAAACCCCTGCTACTGCTCCAAGCCCCTTAGTGAGGCTCCCATCTCTCGTAGACTAAAACCCTTTCATGTGGCACTGGTATCCTTCCCCCTCAGGCCCCTTCCCACTTTATCACTCACACCCTACAGTCCCAGGCATAGCAAGTGGTTCCCCTTTCTCCCAGATATATTATGCTTCCCTATGACTCCAGGACTTTGCCCCAGCTGTTCCCTGCCCTCACAATGCCCTTCCTTATTGCCTGTCAGACTCTCACTGACCCTTCTGGGCTCGGCTTAAATGGCTCCTTCCTGGAAAAACGGCCACTAAATTCTAGGTGGACGCCATTGCCTGCAGAAGGCTCTGGGGCCTCTTTGTTATAAAGGAAGATTATAAGCAAGAGTTGGAGGGAGGTGTTAAAGACACGTTAGCACCAACAGGAGTCTTTCCCAGATGCAATAAAGGAATTAGAAGGAAAGACCTGCCCCACTGGCTATTTCAAAATTATTCACCTCCCATCCCACTGAGGGAATGGCACCCTACACTCCGAACATGCTGGCAGCTATAATTACCAGACGAGGTGCTTGCCCACCATCCTCCCCAAGCTAAGCCGGCCCCTCACTCTGGGGGGACTTGCCTTCCTTGTGGCTGAAGTCACATCATTTGTCCTTCTCTGAAGCAGACATTCCTAGTTCAAATCCCGATGCCATCCTCTCTTAGCCATTTGCAGAACTTAGTTTCCTCGAAAAGAGCCCTGGTGGCACAGTGGTTAAGCGCTCAGCTGCTAACCTGAAGGTTGGTGGTTTGAACCCACCCAGCAGCTCCACAGCAGAAAGACCTGGCTATCTACTCCTGTAAAGACTACAGCCTAGAAAACCCTATGAGGCAGTTCTACTCTGTCAAATGGGATTGCTAAGAGTCAAAATCAACTCAATGGCACCTAACAACAACAGTTTCCTCAACTAACACAACAGGTTGCTTGTACTAAAGGACCTTTTTGAACCTTTCCTGCCCTTAGCAAGGAGGTAACAGCTTGTAAATCTGACAGCCCTGGTTTGATCTGGAAGGTGAGGCATTGGCGGTTTGCCCTCCCCCCAAACCCCATAATGCGGAAATAGGAGCCACCCTGCAAGTTTACTGGGAGCCCCCAACACTCTGCTAGCTGTGAGCATGCTTTGCACTTCAGTATCCCTGGATGAGGAAAACCGTTAAGCGCTCGACTGCTAGTCGAAAGGTTGGCAGTTTGAACCCACCCAGAGATGCTTCAGAAGACAGGCCTGGTGATCTACTTCCCAAAGGTCACGACCTTAAAAAATCCTATGGAGCTGTCCTAGTCTGCACACATGGGGTTGACATGAGTCCGAATTGACTTGACAGCAACTAACAACAACAACATCCCTACTGGGGTGGATAATCCCCTCCC
>NW_004444126.1:1857640-1860090 GCF_000243295.1 Trichechus manatus latirostris | reverse complement strand
GGCTGACCCACCCTGCCCCTCAGGAAGGATGCCCCAGAGGAGCCACTAAGTAGGGAGGGCCCAGCCTCCTTTCTCAGTAGGAGAAAGGAGGGAGAGCAGAGCTGCCCTGGGGACACCATGAGCATTTGATCTGATCAATTCCTGGGTGCTGGGACTGGCCCTGGGGACACCATGAGCATTTGATCTGATCCCTATGCCCCAGGAGGAAGGCAGAGACCCCCAAACCTCAGTGGCTTAGGGCAGTATTCTGAGCGAGACTACCCACTTCACCGACTCATCTCCTACCGCCGTTTCTCTTTCCCTCCGCTCCAGTCACCCTGGCCTGTTTGCTGTTCTTCACACACAAGCACTTCCTGCCTCAGGGCCTTTGCACTTGCCAGTTCCTCTGCCTGAAAGGTGCTTCCAAATGTCACCTCTTCAAAAGGCCTTCTCTGATCACCCAATGCAGAGTAACAATCACCCCTTATTCTTTATTAAAGCACCCAATTTAAGTCCTTCATAACTGTTTTCACAATGAATAACAATGTATCAGTTTATGTTACCTGTTCATTGGCAGGACCAAGTTAGTTTATTCATCAGTGTTTCCCTGGGACTCAGCACAATGCTTGGAACTTGGAGGGGCTCAAATATTTGTAGGAGGGAGGAATAGAATGTTCCTTGCTTGAGGGCTTAAAGAAAACAAGAAAGGGACATCTCAGGAGGGTTTTGAGGATGAGTAGGAGTTTACCAGGTCCACAGTGGGAAGGGAGGAGGTAATAGAGGCAGAAAAAGCAGGGAGATATGAGCATGCAGGCTGTGCAGTGTGGCCTGGTAGTTCAAGGCCCATTTGGTGAGCTTCAAATGACCCGAGCTTAACCCCAGCTCATCCATTCACAATGACCTTGGGCGAGTTACATCAGTTCCCTAAGCTCTCTGTAAACTGATGGGTTTGAGGTGAGGATTTGGTGAAAAGATGCACAGGCTTGGCGCAGTGCTGGACACACAGCCAGGTGGATAAAGAAAGCAGCTGACGTTTTCATGCAGGGGCTCAGCTAAAGGGCTTCCCAGGCCCCAGGTGTCAGAAGGAGAAAAACGTGTCTCGTTTTCCTCCACCTTCAGAGAAAGAAGGACGGTAGGGAAGAAGGAAGGAGAGAGGAGGGAGGAATGGAGGGAGGGAGGAAAGAGAGGAAAGAAGAGAGAGAGAAAGGAAGGAACGAAGGAAGACTGACACATCTAGGCCATGAGCAGGGCCATGAAGAACTTCTTCAGCTCCTCACCAAGAGCCAAGTTCCGAGGAGAAATCTTGGCTAGGGGCCTGGCCCAGAAAACTGACAGGATAAGGGGTGAGAGTGGAGTCACAGGGCTCCTGAGCATCTCCTTGGGAGGCTCTGGATCAAACCTCCACCTCTGCCTTTTCAAGGTTCTAGGCTCTGACAGTGTTTCCCCAAAACCCTGTCTAACTGCTAAGCCTCTTCCTGGAATGCCCTTTCTCTGTTTCTCTAATTTGTTGAAACTCAGCAAATTTACAGCCCATCTCCAATGACACCTTAGTCTATGCTGTTGCTGATGACCCATCTGCTGGCCACTAAGGCAGGGACATTTAGAGTCTTGGCCTCTGGCCTCAGGCTCTGGAAGTTTCTGGAAAGTGTGTTTAGGCTTGAAATGGAGGGCCTACCAGACTAGGAGTCCCTGGGTGGTGCAAACAATTAACAGGTTGAGGGCTAACCGAAAGGCTAGGGTTCAAGTCCACCCAGAGGTGCGTTGGAAGAAAGGCCTGGTGATCTACTTCCAGAAGAATCAGCCACTGAAAACGCTATGGAGCACAGTTCTACTCTGACACATGTAGGGTCGCCATGAGACAGAGTCAACTCAACAGCAGCTTGTTTACTGGCCCACCAGACTGGAAGTTCTTCAAGGGCCAGGGACAACTCAGTCTTGCCTGGCACATAGTAGGTACTCAACTAGCATTTGTTGAATGAATAAATAAGCAATGTTTGAACTACAGGAGGCAGGGGAATGATCAGCCTCTGAAAACTCAATCCCACTTCCGTTCCTTGCCAACATCACATTCCTGTGAGGTAAACCTTATCTCAAATCTAACCGTGGGGAAACTGAGGTCCCAGGAGGGCCTGGTTTGGCCATCCATGACCTTGTTTTAGTTCTGCCTCATTCTGTGACTCAGTTTCCCCATCAGTAAGGAAAACAGTGCTCTTAGAACAGAGCTGGCTTCATGAATGTGCTACTCACCCAGGGCCCTGCAGCTGGTTTAATGTTTTGCTGTTGAGGTCTTGAAATCCTTAATCGTTTTACCTCTGAAGATGTTTTTGTAGGTGAAGTCCAATGGGACAATGGAGCGTGCACTAAAGCAGAGAAGATACATGCCTTGTGTGTGTACACTGCTGGTCCTTGCCACCTCATTCCCATATAGTTTCCGTGATGCCCCATGAGCATGGAATTCCAGTGGTTCCAAG
>NW_004444126.1:1853204-1856308 GCF_000243295.1 Trichechus manatus latirostris | reverse complement strand
AGAGATTTCAGAGGCAACCTGGCTTGCCTAAGGTCACAGGTTGAGCTGGAGGTTTGGTAGAATTCGAACCCAGGCCCATCAGACACCTCCCATGTCCCACACAGCACTCCTTGAGTCTCAGGCTCTGGGGACCACAGGAGACCCAGGTCCTGCCTCATCCAGCTGCAGGCACCAGTGCTGTGTCCCCATCTGCAAGCTGGTCACAACCACAGTGTCCACCTCAGAGACCGTTCACCTCCACCTTTAACACAATAAACCAGTTGCCATCAAGTCAACCCCAACTCATGGCGACCCCACATGTGTCAGAGTGGAGCTGTGCTCCGCAGGGCTTTCGGTGGCTGGTTTTTCAGAAGTAGACACCAAGCCTTTCTTTCGAGGTGCCTCTGGGTGGACGAAAGCCTCCAGCCTTTTGGTTAACAGTGGAGTGTGTTAAGGAATGTACTAACCGTTTGCACCTCCTTAACGCAAAATGGGAGGAGATGCTAAGAAAGCGTGGGCATTGAGGGCAGACTGAAAAAAACAAACAAACCCATTGCCATCCAGTCGATTCCGACTCGTAGTGATCCTGTAAGGACAGAGTAGAACTGCCCCTATAGAGTTTTCGACGCTGTAAATCCTTACAGAAGCAGACTGCCACATCTTTCTCCCGCATAGCGGCTGATTCAGAGCACCGACCTTTCGGCTCAAATCCCAGCTGCATCAGTCCTTAGCTTCTGACCATGGGCAGATCCTTCCCCTCCAAACGTCACCTCCTCATCTGTAAATAAGGTTTGACGACTCCATGAACCCCTGGTACACGTAGATGCCAGTGTAGATGTCACCCCCCACACCCTGGTGTAAGCTCCACTGGCATGGACTTTGCTTTGCTCCCTGTTGGTTCCCATGGATCTGAAGCGAATTCTGACATGTGGCAGATGCTCAGTAAATACCTGCTGAATGAATGAATGAGTGACTGAATGATAGCAGTAAAGGATCCACTCTCTTATCTGCAACCCTGAAATCCAAAACAGCTGTAAAATCCCAAACTAACTGGGCAGCAAAGCCTGCCTGAAGGGTCTTTCTTTATCCCACCTAATGTGAGCATTCTGTTGGTTTCCTGTATTTGATTGCGCCTTCTCCCCTGTTAGGGGTGGGGAGTGGTTACCGAGCACATGGTATAGATCCCACCTTGCCTACCTTTCTAAATTCTCACAAATTCTGGATTTGGAGACACTGCTGGCTCCAGAGTGTTGGGTACAAGATAGTGGCCTCTGTATCTACAGCAACAATATTCGGCCTCAAACATTATAAATATAACAGTTGTGGGTCATAACCAGCCACCTGTGACTGAGCCCTGAGTATTCCCATCTCACAGATGAGTTAACTGAGGTTTCCAGAGACACCAGGGTTGTATAGGACTTGGGTGGCAGAAGCAGGATTTGGACCTCATCCCCAGGAGCTCCAGCCTTGTCAACTCTTGTCAGCTGCTCTACCCTCCCCCTTTCCCCCTTCCAGCCCTCTGCCCGGCCTTGGCGCCTCAATGAGCCCTTTGTCCTCTGAGGGGCTCAGAGTTCCTGAGGGTCCCTCCTTGGTTGGCTGGGACAAAGGCACAGAGGGGTGGGGGCTGCTTGGGGTAGCCAGCAGGGGCTCCGGAGGCACTGTCCAGGAAGAATGTGCTTCTGTGGGTGGGATTCCTGTGGGGTCAGTCTCCCCCGACCCGTTGGGAGGGGCCATAATCGTGGGGACAAAGGCAGTGGCCACACCATGGGCTCACGCTGATCCAGGCGGCCCCAGGATCCAGCCCCCACCCCACCGACCTGACTGAGGGCATCAGGTTCCCACCTCCCCTGGGCAGGGGAGGCTGCCAGGAGCCCCATTCCCAGCTCAGGCCCTCAGCCCCTTCTCAGGGAGGCACAAACAGCAGGAGTCTCCTCCTCCTTCAGCCTGTCCTCCTAGATTCCTTAGCTCACAGCAGCCAGAGGACTAGAGAGGAGTTGGCCCAGCCTGTCCTGGGAAGGGAACAGCGCATTTATTCAGCGCTCACTGCATGTCAGCACAGAGCAGGGTAGAGAGAGCAAAAATAACCAGGTCCCTCGGACCCTGAAAAACCCAAGTTAGGCCATGCTCTGCTACGAGCCGGCTGTGTGGCCTCGGGCAAGCAGCTTCACCTCTCTCAGCCTCATCTGTATCATCCAGTGAGGGCTGCGTATGATTCAGTTGAACCGTCACAGACCTGGGAGGGGAAGCTGCCACCGATGCCCAGTGACCTCTGTCAAGCGGCCTCACCCTTCTGTGCCTCAGCTTCCTCCTCTGTGAAATGGGATTGATAATACAGTCTGCCTCCTGTAACTGTTATGTGATTCATCAAGTGTTCCAAAATGCTTAGAATAGGCCCCGGCACCACACAAGCGTTTCCTATTACTGTTAATTAATAGTACCTTCATTTGGCAAAGGGCGAAACTGAGGCACAGGATCAGAGTCTGAGCCATCAGCTTGTACCCCCAGACTCAAATTCCATGCCTCCTTTCACTAACCCCAACAGTACCCAGTGGATGAAGAGCATTGAGCAAGAAAGAGGGAGCCACCAAAAGCCCCTTTCATTCAGCCCTTGTCTAGTGAGGACCTACTGTATGCCAGGCCCTATTCCAGCTGCTAGGGATACTGAGGTGAAAAAAAAAAACAAATTTCCACCTGTGTGGAACTGCCCTTCTCCCCAGTTACCTTGGAGCTGAATCTCGGGACAAGTGACAGTTAGTGCGAGGAAGGCAGTGTATTTGGTTCTAACCCCTGCTTTGTGGCTGACGTGCTGTGTGACCTTGAACAAGACACTCGATTCTCTGAGCTTCAGTTTCCTCCTGTGGAAAATGGAGAGATAGAGCAGTATTTCTCAGAGTTTAGGGCAGGGTGGCACACAAGAGTCCAAATGGGGCCTTAAGTGATTCCCAGCCTCCTGGCAATTTAAGTCGCTTCCTTTTCAACTCTTTGCAAGCCTTTCTGTTACTAGAAGGAGAAAGTCTCAGTTCAGTGGTACTAGGTCTTTAACACCTCTCTCAAACATGTTAATCTCATTTTCCAACAAACAGAGCAGGCATCAGGCTGAGGGCCTTTGGCAGGCAATAATGACA
>NW_004444126.1:1825304-1852082 GCF_000243295.1 Trichechus manatus latirostris | reverse complement strand
TTTGTGGCTCAAGGCTTGAGGGCATAGGGTCCAGATGTTCACGTTTAAGGGGCCTTGGGCCACCATATCCTCACCACCAAGGGACCATCATGGTACCACCCACCGTAGAGAAGGAAAAACTGAGGCCCAAACCGACCTCTCCCCAAGATGTAGTTGGCATTACTCAGTCCAGAATCTTCCTCCAGAGAACACTACCTCCTCTGAGGCTGTAAAAATGAAATTCTCTCCACACTCACCCACCATGGATCAATGGCACACCACCCCAGTGTCCGGCACTCTGTGTGGGGCTGGACAACCTGCCACCCTCCTAACCCAAGCTGGGCCAAGGTCCCAGGCTGCCTCTGGCCCTCGGCCCCCAGAATTGTCAACCCTAGGTGGAAGAGGTGGCCATTCTGAGGTATGAGATGGGACATCTTGTTAAGATGGTGTTTCTCTGTAAATATGGAGAGACCTGGCCTGTGAGGTGGACCAGCCTTTGCTGGACCCCTGCCTGGTCCTCCCCAGGCCCAATGTACACCCTAATGTTGTGGTCCCCATGTCATGTGTTCCTACCCATCCCCAGTGATCTGCCAACCCGTGGTCCTTTTGGTTCTTGGGACCCCTCATGCATAAACACATTCATTCATTCATTCATCCATTCCACTCCAATCTGAGGTGTCCCAGATGCCCGTACTCAGCTTCAGGCCAGTCCAGGAAGCTTCCATTAACTGCTCTGTTAGCATCTCAGGGGTGGAATCATTGCAGAGACGTATGTGGACCTGTGTGCTCTATTTGCCCCCACACTGAAGGGCCTGCTTCAGTTCTCAATTTTGCCGCATCTTCCCGCTTCAAGCTGGCATTGGGCTTATCTACAGTAGCCCTGAGCTGGGAAAGAAACTGCACCTGTTACAATGATGTGTAAAGTAAGATTTCAAAGGTTCTGATTCAGTAGTCTAGAGCAAGGCCAGAAATCTGCGGTTAACAAGTATCCTTTAGGCGTTTCTGCTGTTGCGGTCCTGTGGACCGCACTGAGAGGTGAAGGGTCAAAGAGAAGGGGCAGGGGAAGTTTCTGCCACAGTCTCAAGCCCGAGGCTGTAGATGTGTTTACAGGGGCCAAAGAGTAGCGCTCACAGTAACGCTTCAAGCTAGATGATTTGTTCCATTCTAGAGACAAGAGAACAGAGGCTAGGGTTAAACCACTTACCCAAGCCCATGGCTATTAAGCAGGGGAGGAAGATTTAACCCAGCCAGCCCAACTCCAGAACACTGTCAGCTCCACCATGGTCCAGTGATGACGAGGACAATATTAACAGCTTACCCATAAGAAGCCCTCCACACACACTGCCTGCTATATCAACCCCACATGCTAGACCCATTTCACAGATGAGGAAAGGGAGGAGCCGAGAAACTACGTGGCTTGCAGGAGGTTACCAAACTCACCTAGTAAAGCTGAGATCTGGAATTGGATGTTGATAACGCAAAAGAAAAACCACCACATAACACGGTCACCTGGCAGCCTTCCCTTACCATCTCCCTCTTTCACCAATCAGATACCAGGGTTCTCAGCCCAGGGTGATCTTGCCCCCAGGGGACATTGGGCAATATCTGGAGATATTTTTGGGTATCACGACTGGTAGGGGAGAAGGGGTTCTGCTGGCATCTAGTGGGTAGAGGCAAAGGATGCTGCTAAACATCCTACAATGCACAAGACAGCCCCCACAACAAAGAATTATTCAGCTCAAGATGCCAAGGCTGAGAAACCCTGACATCAACTGACTTAAAACAACATGAACACATGCATGAGCACACAAACACACACACACACACACTACAGACCTACACCCCCATTCCCCATGGGAGCCACGGTGGTATAACGATTAAGGGCTCTACTGCTAACCAAAAAGGTTCATGGTTCAAACGCACCCAGCGATCTGCTTCCATAAAGGTAACAGCCAAGGAAACGCTATGGGGGAGTTCTACTCTGTCACACGGGTTCACTATGAGTCAGAATCGACTCGATGGCACCCAACAACAACAACAGAAAAGAAAAAAGTGGAGAAAAACATAAAGCAAGGCCCACCCACAAAAGTACCACAGTCACCATTAACGTCATATTTATTGTTATTTAGCTGCTCAGGAAAACATATACAGGTATATACAATATGCATGAATACAGAAGACTGCGCTTTACATATTTTTTTTTAAAAAAAGAAAGAAAAAAATAACACTCAATTTCATGAGCTATTGTCACAGTCTTCCAACCAAGCATTTCAGAAATGAATTTTTTTTTTTTTTAAAGAGTCAAAAAAGGTTACAGGATTGCTTAACACACAGCAGAGTTAAGTTTTCATATTTTACATGTGCAATAAACGTTTTCATTTCCTTTCCAGAAGACTTTGCTATGCAGTACCGCTTACCAGTGTTTGGAGTCTCGTGTGCTGGGTGTGTTTTTAATTTGCTTTGATTCTTCCCATTAAACCAAATTTTATGAAATAACATCCTTTTGCTTAAGGCTATTTTTAAAGCTGTTCCATTCTGGGGTCGTGGGGAGCGAGAACATTGAAAACGTCAGGGGTTTCCGAGGTTGCTAGGACCATGAGCTGATGATGGCCAAATGGTGATGGACTCAATGCTGGGCAAGTGAAAGACAGAAGTCGGGACACCGTGCTCCCCAGCCTTAAGCAATTAAGGAGAAATCGTTACCATTTCCAAAATAAAACAGTGATGCTCTCAAACAGCTGTACATTGGGGAATCAGAAGGGGCGTTGAATTTCCCCTAGAATATGGCCGATTCCCCCACAGTCAATGGCGGGGTAAATTTCCTCCCCTTTTCTTTCATTGGGTAGCAGAATGCCAGGAACCACATCAGCACACACCTTCTTGCTGAGAAATCCATGCCACCTGTGGGCCGAGGTCTGCCGCTGGTCAGACTGTCCAGGTAAGAACTACAGACTGTCCAAACACAGACCCAAGCCCAAAGGGCTGGCCAAAGGAAAGAAGAGGCGGAAGAAGGGGAAAGAGTGAGGTTTTTCTGGACGCTCTTCTCCTTCGGCTGAAAAGTTCCTTGAAATCAACACTGGGGCATTGTATGAGAAGCCCAAACTTTGGGGGCCTGGGGAGAAAGGGGGGGCTTGGAATGGAGCATTCAGTAACAAAAATTTAAATAAAATCTCAGAGTCATTGGTTTGGTTGAAATGAGATCAGTCACTTCTTGTCTGACCCACCCTGGAATCTACAGGTCCCCGACCGCCCCCATGAACCATCAAAGCCTTTTGGAGACATCAATTGCACCCAAAGGTGCCTGCCCCTGCTAACGCTGGGAACAGGCCTCGACCAGGCCCCTGAGCCCTCCTCCCGCAGCCCTGCTCACCCAGCCACCCCCTCATCTCTGCTCCAAAGGAGAAGTTATTCCTTCGTGAGATGTGTGGGACGCGGCTCCGGGTTTGCAAAAGGTGAGATTAAATCAAAAGGAGGAGGGGGGGGGGAATTCCAGGGTTTGAAAAATAAAAGGCCCAGAAAGCCAAGTCATTACTTCTATTCCCTTTTTCCTTTCTCTATCCCTCAGGAGTCTGCAAACCTCTACAAAACAAATAAACCAGGTTCTGAGGTCAGGGGCTTTGCAGGCTGAGCCCAGGGGATCCTTCGCGAGAAGAGCCCCTCGAAAAGTGCTGGCTGAGGCTTCATTCCTCCCAGGGACGGGTGCCTCTGCGGACTGCCCAGGTTGGGGTGGAATGAGAAAGGTGGGGGAGATACACCCAGAACCTCCTTCTTCCCCAGCGCCGCCTGGCCTGTAACAGCTGTCAGGAAAGGTCAAGGGCCAAGAATTCATCCTCCCCCCAACTTCAGGGCTTGAGATGGGAGCCAGAAGCTCCCAGAGACTCCCCAAGCTGGACGGGCACCATGCCCCGTGCAGACCAAGGCTGCTCGGTATTGTGTGAAAATTCAGAGCCCAGGCATTTGCACGGAGGCCCAGAAAAGAGGAGAAAATACCACTGCCGAACATTCCAGCTCCGTCCCACAGAGCCAGAGGGCCTTGTCGTCACCTCACTCCGGAGAGGCACCGTTTCCAGCAGAAGAAGCAAGAATGGAACCGAAGGCTGTGCGCGTGTCTGGAGGAACGAAAATGTATCTATTTTTTTAGGGAACAGACAAAACCAAGTCCCAGGCAGAATACCTAAGGGGGGCATTCATTGTTTGGCTCCTGGCTGACTGATGACAGTTGGGTGTCAATATATAATATTGTGATGACAATTTGACTTTCACCCGGCAATATTCCAGAACTACTATTCTCCAGGATTTCCATTTTAATAAGCAGTGAACAAAGGAAAAAAAAAAAAAAGCGTGGCGAGTGGGGGTGGGGGGGAAAGCAGAAGAATCAAAGAGAATAAAAAAGGAAAGCAACTCTTGTCTTATTATGAAATAACAATACTTGGACATACAGCAGCATGAAAATAAAACAAGGAAAGAGGTCATCTAAAAAAACGTATGCCAAGATACAGAAACATGAGGAATTATCTAGCAGGAAAAAGGCTTAAGCAAAAGTTTGCTAACTGCAGAAGGGTTAACACTGGTAACATACTGTGGCAGACAAGTTTCTTTTTTAAAAAAAAATTTTGAGGTTTTTTTTTTTTTTTTTTCCCCTTTAAATTAACCCTTTCCGGTCCATTAGCCACTAAGCAGGTACCAACCTAGGAAAAAAATCATCCACTCAGCAATAGTGGCCCTTTCAAATGAACAAGGGGTTGGGGGTCAGGCTGGGAGAGGGAGTGGGGGAGAGAGGAGGAGAGGAGGGGAGGACTTGGTGGGGGAGGGGTATTTCTTGCTGATTCAAGTCAGGGCGGCCACGAATGTCCCGAATCTGTTGGAGATGTCGGAGTGCAGGGACCGCCAGGTGGGCACGGAGGTGCGGGCCTTGGCATCGCCTACATCGTCTGTGCAGTGGACAGACAGGCACTGCAAGTGGCTGCCAGGCTGTGTCGCCAAGGCCTTGTTCGCGGGGAGGTCGTGGGCTGCCAAGAAAGAAGGAAGAGAGGGCGTTAGTGGCAAGCTCAGTGCTAAGAGGGGCAATAATGGGGGGGAGGCGGTATGGAGTGGCAGAGGCAGTATCCAGGCCCACTTTTCATGGCTAGAGATGGTCTGAGGGGCTATAGAAATGCTTGGTTCAAATTCCGCTGCTGCTGCCGCTGACTTGGCTGAGAGGCTTCCACTAAGGGAAGATCCCCTACTGGGCCTCCACTTCCACCTTGGGTGATAGGAGAGTTGGGCAGGATAAACTCAGGGTCTGCCCATTTCTGATGGATCAGGGTTCTGGGAGACATTTCAAGTGTGGAAGAGATGAACCAGACCGCAAGTAGGTGGGGGAAGGAGGGGCATCTAAACTGGGTGTTGAAGGATGTGTAGGAGTTTGCTAGACGCAGTGAAGTGGTAGAGGGCAGGCTTGTTCTCTTTCACCCTCCTGACAGACATTTGCTGAGGGCCTGCTATGTGCTGGGGACATCCTCAAACAGTGCCAAACCACACACCAACCCCAGGAGGTAGAGATGCTCATCTCCACTTTCAGAAAACTGGGACTAAAGAAGGGAAATGACTTGTCCCAAGTCACACTGTAAAAAATATGCAGCACCCTCCTCAGAGGAGCAGGGAGGGTGGAGAAAGCACCTGTAGGTACCCAGCTCAGCACAGTTGGAGGGTGGCAGGGGCCCCGCAGTACCCCAAACCTTGGCTGAGAGTGCTTCCCCAACACTCCCCTTTCCGCCCCTTCCTGGCCCAAGCAGGCTCCACCTCTCCTTGGCGGACAGGGGCCAAGACTCAATCAGGGCAGCTTCAAGGGGAGGGGGCGCAGGAAGGGAGGGGCACTGTAGGGTATCTGTCTTTCACTCCCTCCTACCCTCTGAGCCCAGACGTCCAGTCCTTCATTTTATAGATGAGGAGCCCAAGGCCCAGAGAGGCACAAAAACTTTCCCGGGGTCACACAGCTCCAACCTGAGGGCCGAGAGACTTGAGTTCTAACCTCACAAAGGGATGCAAATGTCCACCAGTCCCATAGGCTTCCTCATGAGGGTCAATGAGGCCATTAATATGTATGAGGGGGTTTGTGTAAATTGTAAAGTGCTGTCCTCATGAGGACAGAGGGGGAAGTGCTCAGGGCAGTGAACACAGAGTCTGGACTCCCCAACCAGACCAGTGCCCTTTGCCCATCTCCAGCTGTTGCATGAAGGAACTCTGGGTATTGGGTAGAGGGGAGTTTATTCCTCCCTCATACCCTCAATGAAAATCCTCTCAGTTTTCTTCTCACTCAGTCACAGAACACCAAGAACACCTCAGCTCACAGTGATGTCTGTGTTAGATGCCCCTGAGGGGATGGGACTCTGACAACCATTCACACTTTAGTGTGAATTAGACTAGAAGAGTGGCTGGGCTAAACAAAGGCAAAGGGGAGGACTTTACTCCTCATAGCTGCTGGTAGTGAGAATTGGGAGTTCTGAGACAGGGAAGGAATAGAACTGTTATTTTGAAACGCTTCTAATTCATTGCTGCCAAGTGTATACTGGTTCCTTTCTCAGACCAACTATGTATTCTCTATTCCCATTATTCCTCTTTGTTGGAGCCTGACTCTCAGAGAGAAGAGGTGCCTTTCCCAAGGTCACACAGCCAGAAAGGGGCAGAGCAGGGTTTGAAGATGGGCTGACGGTGAATATCTGACTCCACAGAAGTCAGAAAAGCTGAAATTGAAGGTGAGGGGCCCAGCTCCGGCTGAGGGAGACACCCAGATACTGAAATCCATGACCGACCCGCCCTCCTCAGCGTGCCTTGTGCAGGCCCAGCCGGGAGCCACCCGCCCGCCCCACCCACTGGGATTAAGTGGAAGGCCTCCCCCAGGAGCTGAGCCACAGCCTGCAGAGAAAATTCTCCCAGAGGGATGGGCCCAGGCAGCCACTAACTGAGCTTGGGGCCCCCACCCTGGAGCCCGAGACACCTAGCTTTGGGACCTGCATGCTAGGAGGAACCAGGCTGGGGAGGAAGTTTGCCTCCTTTGCACCTTCTCTCATTCATTCACTTAACAAGCCTTTATTGAGGCCCTACCATGTGCCTGACTACTAGCTGAAAGGTCGACAGCTCAAACATACCCAGAGGCACTTTGGAAGAAAGGCCTGGTGATCTGCTTCCGATAGGTCACAGCCTTGAAAACCCTATGGAGCAGTTCTCCTCTGCACACATGGGGTCCCCATGAGTTGGAATCAACTCAACGGCTACCAACTACAATAACTATGTGTTCGGGGTGGCGCTAGCCCTGTGGACCCGGCAGGAAACAAGACAGGCGTGGTCCCGCCCTCTGTGGAGCTGATGGTGAGGGCCGGAGAGAGTGTCATAGCACTGTTCCTCAGGAATCACACACTGGAGCTTGAATCCTAGCCCCAGCACTGTGCAGCAGGGGGTCCACCACTTGCCCTCTCTGAGCCTCAGTTTAATCATTGGTAAAATGGGGATAATGCCATCACCCTTGGGACCTCGCGATGGTCTGGCACACAGAGGGAGCCCCAGGCAGGGCTGCTGAGACTGTCATTAGTATCTGAGGGGCCAGGGTAAGTAGGGGTAATTGCAGGAGGCCCCCAAGGCCATTGTAAAGCAGCCCCCTTTCCAAGGACTGATCAGGTGGGTGTGCTTCTGCCCATGAAATTGGAGACTTTGCCCCATTTTATGGAAGGGGAAACTGAGGTTTCAAAGCAAAACCTAGAAGTGGTGGAGCTGGGATTCTATACCAGCTTTCTCTGCCAATGCTGCATCCAGGGCTTCCTGGGGAGAAGGTACCCCCAGGAAGCCCAAGGATCAGATTCAGGGCCCCCAAGCAAACAGCAGGCCCTGGATTCTAGTAAAAACTGACCTGTGGCTCTTGAGCCCAAGCTTGTCTCACTCCCAGCAACATCCCACTGCTTAATCTCCCCGAAAGGAATTTTATTCCAAGCACTGCAAGACTGGCGTGGGAGGGCCTTAGTACTTGCCAGAGAGAAATTGGGAAAAGGTGTTTCTTACTTTGCTTTACAAGAACTATCTCAAGGAGCCAATACCACAATACTTGTGCCCATTTTACAGATGAGAAAACAGAGGCTCAGGGGTATGAGATCCCTTGCCAAAGGTCACACAACTAAAGAGACAAGACTGAGACCCAGGAGGGTTTGACCTAAAGTCTGAGCTCCTGACACCTGTCTTCTTGCACCGTGGCTGCAAACAGCAGGAAAGTGAGCGACATTGCTGGGACAGGTGTCCCTGGGTGGTGCAAACGGCTAAATGCTCCACTGCTAATCGAAAGGTTGGAGGTTGCAGTCCACCCAGCGGTGCCTCGGAAGAAAAGCCTGATGATCTACTGCTGAAAATTCAGGCACTAAAAACCTAGGGAGCACAGTTCTACTCTGACACACAGGGGGTCACCATGAGTTAAAATCGACTCTATGGCAACTGCAATGCTGGGACAGGGACTGGGGGATTTGCCTGGGAGCTGGGTTTGCTATGTGATGGTTACAGACAGACCCAAGTGGCCAAATTCCCTAAAGATGTTTTTATTCCCAAGTTACAGACAACTGATAAACTCTTCTTTGGGGTGGATGTCATGAAGGCGTACCAGGCACACAGCTGAACATTTCCATGTATTATCTGATCTCATCACCCCCCACAAACCCAGCATCTGGGTGACCCTCTTCCCACTTTTGAGGGGGAACCTGGGGCTCAAAGAGGGTGAGGGGTTGGCCCCCCATCACAGACCACAAACGCAGGGCTCCCCAGCCTCTCTGCCTCTGACAAGCAAGAGAGACAGACTGGCTGGTATCCACAGGGAAGATTTTTCAAAAAGAATATTATTCTCTGGTTCTTGACAACCCAAGCATGACCAAACTCATCCTCCTCCCGCCGGATTCATTCCAGCTGGGGGGACCCAACACGCCCTGGGACCGCGGTTCCCTCAGGCTGCGGAGTCGCTGCCGATAAATCAGTCCCACGGAAGCTGGCCTCAAGTCAGGGCCTGCCCAGCTCGAGGAAGAGGCCCACAGTCCCCCACACCAGGACCGGGTGATAAGCCCCCCTCCCGAGCTCGCAGGGTGGGTGAGGGGGCCCTGGAGTGATTCAGCGCCCGGCACTGGCAGACACCACAGAACCCGGGCAGTGTTGTCATTTTTTCCGCTTGTGAGGTGTCTGTCTCCCCCATCAGACTGCGGCTGCTGCATGGGGGTGGGGCAGATCTGCTCAGTGCTGCCTTTGCACATAGCAGGCACTCAGGCAGGGTATGGGGCCTG
This sequence comes from Trichechus manatus latirostris, assembly GCF_000243295.1. Taxonomy (NCBI): domain Eukaryota; kingdom Metazoa; phylum Chordata; class Mammalia; order Sirenia; family Trichechidae; genus Trichechus; species Trichechus manatus. The sequence goes on along the minus strand of NW_004444126.1, from coordinate 1,842,819 downwards.
TGCACTGCTGTGAGTGACCCTCATCCCTATTTGACAGATGGGAACACTGAGGGCCCGAGGATTAGGGAGCTACCCAGGTCACCAGCTCTTGACCCAGCCCTCTCCTTTCAGCACTGGTCAGCCGGAAGTCAGGTCCCGGATTCCTCATATGTGAGCGTCTTACCCATCTCGCCCCCTGCCCATCTACTGCACCTCCATTTCCTCATGGACAGGTTTTAGCACAGCTTCCAGACTAAGGCAGACTAGGAAGAAAGGCCTGGTGATCTACATCAGAAAATTAGCCAAGGAAAACCTTATGGATCACAACAACATTTTCTGACTCACTTGCTTTGGACACATCATCAGGAGGGATAGATCACTGGAGGAGGACATCGTGTTTGGAGAAATAGAGGGCCAACGAGGGTGAGGGAGACCCTTGGTGAGATGGATGGGCACAGCAGCCGCAACAATGGCCTCGAACATGCCAGCAGTCATGAGGATGACCAAGCAATGTTTTGTTCTATTGCACATCAGGTTGCCATGAGTTGGAGTCAAGTTGACAGCATCTCTATCATCTTTCAGTCTACCCTGGAGTGGTAATTGCTGGCTGGTGGGACTAGCTCAGAGCAGCCTGGGGGGACCTCAGGACGGAAAGGGCTGTGCTGCTGCTGTGCATGTGGGGATCAGTCCCAGAGACTGGGGCATAGTCATCTCGAAAGGGACCCCGTGTGTGCCTTGCCCGATGCAGACACACAAGGGGCCGAGGTGAGGGGTCTGTGGGTCATGGGATGTGACAGGCATGCCTCCCAGCAAGGAAGCGCCACACAGCAGCTTTGAAGGACAACCCCTATTGGTCAGGACAGACCAGTTCACTCCCACACGGGCTGCCCTGCTGTCCCTTCTCCCAGAGGCCCTTCCCTACTTTTTCTTCTCACGCAGAAATCCTCACTGATCCTTCAAGCCCCTTCCCGCCACCCTGCCACCTCCTCTTTGAACAAGCACCCTCTTCTGTCATCGTTTTGCAGCCAGCTTAATATCATGCTATCAAGGTACGTGCTTACCCCACTGGGATCACGAAACCCACATCAGATTTTGCCTTTGTGCTTCTCAATCCGCCACGAGAATAATATATTCCATTTATGGAAAGAGAGAACCACAAGCCAATGCCCAGAAAGTGATGGTGTGAATAACAAATGTCATTTTACTTCTTTTACAGGGTTCGGCAATGAGCCGACCCTCTGAATTATGGTGGGTCCGTGCACAATGGAATGAAACACTGTCCGGTCCTGCGCCATCCCCATGATCCGTTGTGGATCAGACTATTACGACCCATACGGGTTTTCACTGGCTGATTTCCAGAAGCAGATCACCAGGTCTTTTCTCCTAGCCAGTCTTAGTCTGGAAGCTCCACTGACCTGTTCAGCGTCATAGCAACACGCAAGGCTCCGTTGATGGATGGTGGCTTTGCATGAGGTGCGTTGGTCAGGAATCAAACCCAGGCGAGAATTCTACCACTAAATCACCGCTGCCCCCTGCAACAATGCTAGCAGCTGCCCCCTCAACAATGCAGCTACCGTGTAGGGAGCATGGGACTTTAGTCCACATCCCTGCAGCTCTCAGAAACTCAGTTCTAGAAAATGGAAAGAGTAACAGGACTGGCCATTACGGAGGCTGTTAGGAGGATTGAATGAAATGATCTATGTAAAGTGCTTAGCGTGAAGCCTCCCATATGTGAGGCTCCTGGGCAATGCAGGCTATGGTTACTGCCCTCTGTCGTCGGTGTTGTTGATGAGCCTGCAGGAGTGAGTGAGGAGGAATTCCAGCCGGGACCCTGAGCGACCCCTGTGTGCCCCACGACTGAGGTGGAAGGGGAAGGGAAAATATATGTGCATCTGTTTACGTGGGGAAATTCCACTTTTTATTTCACTTCTGCAGATGCTGTCCATGGAAGAGGTCAAGTTTTCTGGGTTTTTTTTGTTGTTTGTTTGTTGTAACTCAGCCAACAGTCCTCATCACCACCCTACTCTATACTGAAAATCTCCGGAACTGGGTTCCAATTTTTCCAGAACTGAGCTCTGATGTCATGGGCTCTGTGGGAGCAGTCGCCACCCCCTTCGGCAGCCGAAGTGCAGCCTCCTCGGCGATTCCTCCCAGCCACCTCACACCCTCAGGCAGGGAGCTTCTGGTCCAGCCACCTCCTTCCTAGTCCTGCTGCCTACCAGGGGGAAGGCCAAGGACATAGGGGAGGAGCACTTCGGGGTCCAGGTGGGCTCCCGCTAGTGCCCAGATCAAGGGCTGCCTGGGTGCTCAGTCCCTCTCTCACTTCCTGCCTAGGCAGGTTGCTAAAACAGGGACAAGAAGAGAACCTACCTCACAGGTTGCTAGGAGTGTTATACGAGTAAAGGCTTTAGCACACGATCAGCCCTCAAAAGATAAGCTGCTCTTACGATTATTATGCAGGGGCAGTGGTGGTTCAGTGGTAGAATTCTCCCCTTCCATGCAGGAGACCCCAGGTTCAATTCCCGGCCAACACACCTCATGCAGAGCCACCACTCATCTGTCAGTGGAGGCTTGTGTGTTTCTATGATGCTACACAGACTTAAGACAGACTAGGAAGAAAGGCTTGGCGATCTACTTCTGGAATCAGCCAATAAAAACCCTACGGATCACAAAGGTCCATTCCACAACTGATCATGGGATGGTACAGGAGGACTGGGCAGCATTTTGTTCCATTGTGCATGGAGTTGCCACGAGTTCGGGGCCGACTCAATGGCTGCTAACAGCAAGATTATTACTATTATTTAACAGCCCAGAGTTTTGGAAGCAGCCAGAGCTGGTACGTGGGGGCAGTTTCTGGTCTCCATAGGGGATGAGCAGGGGTACTCGGGGGCTGCCGAAAGGCCTGCCCTGCGCCAAGGCTAGGGGGCTGGGGTGTGGGGCCAGGGTGTGATCCCTGGCAAAGCAGGCAAATTAGAATTCCACGCGTATTTTTAACTCGGAGCTTATGTAAGGAGCAGTGTGGGCCCCAGAACACAATAGCGAATGACTCGCCCGACTCACCCTCACGGGTTTCCGACAAAGGGAAATGTATTTTGGTTTTTCCTTTATTTGGACCTGCTAGCGGGAGATGCTAGTTCTGTGACAGCTGCCACTCAGCTGCTGCGCTGGGCCTGGGAGGCTTGGTCACCCTCCTCTCAGTGCCCTTGTCCTGCAGCCCCAGAGTCCCTGTGTCCCCCCAGATCCTCATGGCTCCTGTTCCCCAAAAGGCCTGGCCATGGTACCCAAGCTACCCCTGGGCATCGATGCTGCATCCCTAAGGAGGGAAGAGGCCACCTCCAAAGTCTGCCCACTTCTCTCCTACCCCCATGCGCACCCCGGCCCAGGCTACCACTGTCTCCCACCAGCATCAGCCACCTCACTTTTCTCTCTACTTCCACACTGGTCCCTGAAGGTCATTTTCCCTGTGAACTGGGTGAGCTTACTGCAGCACCAACCGGAGCAAGCCCCCTTCCCACTTAAACCTTCCATGGCTCCCTAGTGTCCCCAGGATAAAGTCCTTGGTCTCCCATGACCTGGCCTGCTTTCTCCTCGGGCCTGAGACCTCATCTCTCAGAACCGCTCCTGTGCTGTGAGCCCCAGCCAGAGACCTCCAACACAGCTCTGATCTTCCTTCCCCACCTGCTTCACATCTTTGCTGCTGATATTTCTTCTGCCTAGAACATCCTCTGTTCCTCACCCCTGCTGACTCCTACCATCCTGCTTGGCTGAGAAGTCTCCCCAGCCCCCCTACTCTGAGTGCCCCTGTCAGCTGGGTGAGCTTCCTGCAGCACTAAACAGAGTAGGTCCCTCTCCCACTTAAACCTTTCACAGCTCCCCAGTACCCCAGGATAAAGTCCTTGGCCTCACATGACCTGGCCCACTTCCCTCCCCTACACTGTAAGACCCTCCTCCCTGCCCACAGATGGTGCCCCTGACCACAGCCACCATCGTGACAATGATGCCGCTAGTTACCGCTGGCTGGCTGCAGGGAAGAGCTGACACTAGCTCAGAAGGGGAGTCTTCAGTTCAGAGCCCCTTGCAAACAGGCCACCAAGGATGGAAAACACCATGGCGAGACTCTGGAGTCGGCTGGACCAACGTCTGACTCTCAGCCCCTGATATTTTTCCCAGCTGGGTGACCTTGGGCAAGTTGCTTTCCCTCTCTGAGCCTCAGCTTCCATCTCCATGAATGGAGACAAGAAGAGCACCCAGCTCCTCGACAAGTTATAGCGGGTTATATGGTGCCTGGTAGACAGTAGGTGCTCAGGGGATGCTGCCAGCTCTCAGAGCAGACGGAAGTTGCAGGAGTAAGCATCCCATAAGCAAAGTCACAAGGCTTTTGTCCACACGGGACCAGGGTGGGCACGGGGGCAGGCTTTTGAATGCAGCACTAAGGCCTGTCTCCAAAAACCCACCACCAGGGATTTGGGGGCCTGACCCCAGCAGAGTTGGCCCCCAGAGATGCACCAGAATCCAACGGGAATCCTCCTGCATGGCCGCACAGCCCCAAAGAGGACCCCATCTTGGCTCCCTGTCCATATTCAACCCCTCAGCTGTGACCCCTCCAACAGGGAGGTAGGTGGGCCTGGGGGACTCACAAATTCTGGGCTCAAGGGTGGGGAACAGCAAAACTAAGATAGATACCAAGTGGCAGAAAAGATGTCCACCACCGCCAAACAAGCAATAAAACAGCAAACCCAAACCCTCCCCTCACCCCAGCACCTTGAGGTGAGCCCCGACTCTGGGCTCAGAGACCTGGATTCAAATCCCAACTCAGTTTGATCACAACTCTGCCTCTCCTCAGCCCCATGACCTTGGGCAGGTCAACCTGCCGAGCTTCAGTTTCCCCATCTGTAGAGAGGGTAACAATCCCTCCAGTGAAGGTCGGAGAGGCCCAGCCTGGAGGCCCGGAGGGCAACCCTTCCTGTGCGGCTCCATACCCCTGGCACACAACAGGAACCTGATAAGTGTTTGTTCAGTGTTTTAAGGAATAACTCGCATTCTCATCCCAGCTCCCCTTGCTGTGTGGCCTTGGGCAAGTCACTCACCCTCTCTGGGCCTACTTGCTTCTCTCTAAAATGGCAGTGGTGGGTGGACATACAATCTCACCACCCCCAGGTCCCCTCTATCCATTTGGGGCAATCAAATTTTACATTCCATGCAGGCAGGAGGCTGGGGCAGGAGACACCCCAACTAAGCAAGGAGCCCAAGGAACCACCCCACACCCTCTATTGATCAGGAACTGGGGATGGTGGTGGGCAGCCTCGGTGACACTGCACCTGGGATCTCAGAGGGACACCGCAGAACAAGGCAAACCAGGAGAGTAGCCACTCTGCCCGAGACTGCTGCCCCTTCTCTGCCATCCCACCACCGCCAACCTCTAGCACTTGGTGTCATCAGGAAAAGAAAAAGCTGACCATGTATACCTCTAAGTCCATCAAGTCCAAGGATGTAAAAGCGGACATTGACCACAGGTTCCCCATGGGCCAGGCCTCAGCCGAGCTCATCAGATCACTCCAACACCCAGGGAGAGAGGGCCCGACCCTTGAGCCCATTTTACAGGGGAGGAAACTGAGGCTGTGGGAGGGAGCGTCACACAGCTGCCCAGCAGCAGAGGCAGGGTCACTTCTAGGTCTGTCTGATGCCAAAGTGGTTTTATCGGAATCACACAGCAAAGTCAAAGGCACCACCTCTCCCTCACTCTCTGTCTCTGTTGGAGATCAAAACGCTCACTGTTTAGAGAAGGACCCTGAGGCTCACAGTGGGGACACAGCAGCTGAGACAACCCCCATGCCCTGTTCAATGCTTTCTCCATCAACCGCCTGAGAGGCTCAGATGCAACAGCAGCCCCATCAATGGCACAGACGGGGCCCCTGGCAGAAAGGAGGACCTGCATTCCCTTTCGGCCTCGACACTAACAATCAGGGGGCCAGGCAAGGTCCCACGAGGGCTAAGCCGGGGATGAAAAAGGGCTGGCCCTGGCCGCTGCTGTGGCTCAGGCTGGTGAGAGGCTCTGCGGCCCATGGAAGCCTTCAGAAATTAATGTGAGCTGACTTGGCTGAGAGGAGCTGTCATTTAGATTGAGAACTGGCTGTGGGCTCCAGTGGGGAGAAGCAGCAAGGGCATCGTTGGCAGAGGCCTGTGGAGGGAGCTAGGGTGGGACTGGGGGATGGAGGCCTGGATTCTGGGGACCTTCCAGCCCCAAAGGACCCGTCTGCCACCAAGGATGAGGTGGGCTCTGTGCCCCCAGCCTGATCAGCTCTGATTGGTTCCTTGTCCTGGCACCTCCAGCCATGTGGCCAGTGACCTGTGACAGATGCAGCCCTGCATGCCTCCCGGGCCACTCCTGGCCTGGGTGCTGCTGAGACATGACAGGTCACAGAGGCTAGGGGTCGGCCCCTCAGCCTGCACCCTCCTTCTGGCAGTATCCACAGTGGGGGCAGCAAGGGGGCTGTGGTCACAGCAGGAAGAGCACTGCACTAGGGTCTGCAGTGCCAGTGTCAGCCTCAGCTCTGGGGAAGTCACTGAACCCCTAAGCCTCAGTGTGCTCATCCATGAAATGGGAATGGGAATGGCGTCATTCTCATGCGGCTGCTGGGAGGACCCATGAGATAGTACATGCAGAGCACTTAGCGCAGTGCCGGCCACGAGGACATACCCAATAAATAGTAGCTTCTGTGAGTCTTACTGCAGGAACCCTGGTAGCACAACAGTTAAGCACTCAGCTGCTAACCAAAAGATTGGCATTTGAATCCACCTAGCAGCTCCATGGGAAAAAGACCTGGCGATCTGCTTCCATTAAGATAGTAGCCAAGAAAACCCTATGGGGCAGTTCTACTCTGTTACATGGGGTCGCTATGGGTCGAAAATCAACTCAATGGCACCCAATAACAATATTAGTCTTATCAGGAGTCCCTGGTGCACCTACTTCCAAAAAATCAGCCTTTGAAAGTCCTACGAAGCACAGTTCTTCTCTGACACACACAGGGTCGCCATGAGTCGGAACTGACTCAACCACAACTGATTTATTAGTCTTGTTATATTATCATTATATTTGAGATTCTCTCCAGCTCTGTCTTGGATACGGCCCTTCCCACTCTCAGTTTTCTTGCCTTCTCGCCCATAATTCGTCACCATGGTGTTAGACCCAATGTTGGGTGGCCCTAGGCAAGACACCACACCTCTCTGTGCCCCAGCATCCTCACCTCTATACTAGGTTGTTAGGTGCATCAATTCTGACTCATGGCGACCCCATGTAAGAGAATAGAACTGCTCCATTGGGTTTTCTAGGCTGCAATTTTTATGAGAGCAGATCACCAGGTCTTTCTCCCGTGGAGCAGCTGGTGGGTTCGAACTGCCAACCTTTGGGATAGCAGCTGAGTGCTCTCAACCATTGCACCACCAGGGTTCCTTGTAAATGAGGTACAACCTAACAATGAGATCCATACCTCCCTGAGCTCCCAGCATTCTGCCTGTCGTGCAGGAAGCTGTTGAACTCATAATTATTTTTATAAAATAACACATATATGCACACACGTTTATGCAGAATTAGAAACTCATTGCTTTCAGCTTAATTAGAGGAAAGACTGGATTCAAGGATGTTATCAACTGAATCCTAAAAAGATATGCTGAAATCCTAACCCCCTTCACCTGTGAGTGTGAGCCTGTTTGGAAACAGGGTCTTTGAAGATGTAATCAGTTAAGTCAACATGAGGTTAAACCAGCAAAGGATGGGTCCTAATCCAATCTGGGTGGCGTCCTATAAAAAAGGAGAAGACACACAGACACAGAGGGAAGACGGCCATGTGATGCAGCAGCTGCAAGCCAAGAACGTCTGGGACAGACAAGAAAGGATCTTCCCCTAGAATCTTCAGACAGAGTATGGCCCTCTCAGCACACTGTATGTGGACTCCTAGCCTCCAGAACTATGAGACAAGAAGTTTCTGTTCTTAAAAGCCACCCATTGTGTGGTACTTTGTCACAGTGGCCCTAAGAAGGTAATGCAAGTGATAAACCTAAATTTTAAAAAACAAAATTTCAAAACCCAGACGCTTTGGGTGGAAGTATTGGGGGCATCTGCCAGGAGCTCTGTGACGCTTCTGGGCTGAAGGGGGCTGGGGCAGCAGGGATGGCAAGCAGCCTGCTTGATCACATAAGGTCTCCATAGTGCTGATCCGTCCCCAGAGACGGGGTCTGTGTGAGGGTCGGTTGTGGGATAGTTGTGCATGTTGGAGACAGAGACCTGAGTTCAAATCCTGTATGACCCTGGGTCAGGTCTGACCGAGTCTCCCCAACTCTTCATCTGTAAAATGGGTTCAGTTATTCCAGCCTTACTAAGAGGGAGAGTAAGTGCCTGGTACCTAGCTGATCCTCAATATCCTGTTACTATACTCACCTCCCCAGACCCTGGGCCTGTTGCCGCCTCGAGGAGGGGGATCCTTGTGATGATAGTAACAGCAGGGCCATGGGCTAACACATCACAACCAAATGTGTGTCCCCTGCCATGTGCTGGGCACTGGGCTCAGAGCACTGCCCTCAACCCAGGCCTGGGGGAGAAATGGTCTGGTAAACAGGTAACTGTGAAAGCAGAGAGCAGTCCTGCCAGAGTTCAAGGCTGCTCTGTGCTATGAGACTCTGGGGTAGAAGGTTCTGGAAAGACTTCACAGAGAGGGGGTGCTCAAGGGAGCTAAGGATGAGTACACAGCTTTGTAAGGTCCCTGGGTGGTGCAAATGGTTAAGTACTCAACTACTAACTGACAGGTCCCCAGTTTAAGCTCACCCAGAAGTGCCTCAGAAGAAAAGCCAGGCAATCTGTTTCTGAAAGGTCCCAGTCTTGAAAACTCTATGAAGCAGTTCTACTCTGTACACATGGTGTTGCCATGAGTCGGAATTGACTTGAGAGCAGCAGGTATGCTTTTGCTATAAAGCTTTGCAGGGAGAGAAAGTGAGAGGAACACTCCAAGCCCTGGTGTGACTGTTTTGGAAGAATGATAAAAGGCCCAGTCCGTGGGGCCCTGCTCTGGGGCCTGGCGGGGGCGTGGGGGGTGGCGGAGATGGAGAGGAAGCTACAAAGTTTGCACGTGGTCAGTGATAGAGGACCCTGGAGGCCCCAGGAAGGAGTCTGGTCTTGTTACCGACAGCAATGGGGAACCAAGGAAGGCTTTTGAGCAGGGGAGGGGCACAGTCAGACATGGCATCAGCAATCTGTCAAAACTAACAAGACGTTTGTACATCATCCATTAGCGTAGGACACCTGACTTAGAAACACGCTCCCTTATTCGGGACAAGGTCCCTATATTCTCCAGCTTCAAGCATGTAGTTGGGGAGTGGGGGTCAGTTAAAGCTCCATCCCCAAGGGAACGGCACTCTGAGAGCTGTGGTCTAACAGAACCGGCCATTCATCCCGGACACATGGCTCCAGTAGGCGGCTGTGGGTCGGCCAGGTACCCCAGGTGCCTTCTGAGTCTGATGCCTATAACTCAAGTCCGCAAGAGACCTGCACTCAGGGGCATGGAGGCACAGGCTCGGGTCCTAATCCCAGCCCTGCCTGTCTCAGCCGGCGACCCCTGCAAAGCTTTCTGAGCCACCACCTCAACCCCCACCCAATGGACATGGTCATCACGCCCTATGCATTTACATTGAGTCTTCTGTGAGGTTATAGGTGGGCAAACTGAAGACTGAAAGGGGGCAGTGACACATGCCAGGGCATCCAATAGTGAGCAGAGGGGGTGAGGGCAAGTCACTTAACCTCTCTGCACCGGTTCTGTTAGACCACAGCTCTCAGAGTGAAATGGGACCATATGCCTCCTGGGCTGGGCTGCTGGGAGAATGAAATATGACAATATTATTAATAATAATAATAAAACAGTTGCCATCAAGTCAGTTCTAACTCATGGCAACCCCATGTGTATCAGAGTAGAACTGTGCTCCATAGGGTTTTCAATGGCTGATTTTTTGGAAGCAGATCACCAGGCTTTTCTTCCAGTGCGCCTGTAGGTGGACTAGAACCGTCAACCTCCCGGCTAGCAGCCGAGCATGTTAATTGTTTGCACTACCCAGGGACTCCAATATTAATAAGAACAGATGATAATGATAGTTAACACCTATCACATGTTCATTCTTTTGAATCCATTAATTCCTTACCATAACCCTGGAAGGCAGCCCCATTTCACAGATGAAGAACCTGCCACCAGTACCAGTTGATTCAAACTCATGGAGACCCCGTGTTTGGCAGAGTAGAACTGTGCTCCATAGGGCTTTCAGTGGCTGATTTTTTAGAAGTAGATCTCCAGGCCTCTTCCAAGGTGCCTGTGGGTGGACTCGAACCTCCAACCTCTTGGTTAGCAGCCAAAAGTGTTAACCATTCGCACCACCCAGGGACTCTGAAGAACTTGCCAGGGTTGGCAAATTATGGCCCATGGGCCAAATCTGGCCTACCTCCTGTTTTTGTAAATAAAGTTTTATTGAAACACAGCCACGCTCATTTGTTTACGTTTTGTCTATGGCTGCTTTCGTGCTACAATGGCAGAGCTGAGTTGTTGAAACAGAGACCACAAAATCCACAAAGCCTAAAATTCACTATTGAGCGCTTACAGGAAATGTTTGCCATGAGGTGCTATCCAAGTCCACACAAGCAGAAAGTGGTAAATGCCCCACCAGGCACGCAGTAGGTGCTCAACATATGCTCCTAGCAGTGTGTTTGTATGTGTAAACAAACATCACTAATCTGTGAAGACTTGCACGATGACCCTTAAGAAACCAGAAACGTCCTTATTCACAGTGGGCTGGTCTTCCATCTCAGGCTACTGTGGAAACCTCCCTGCCTTCTTACTAAAAATCAATAAAACATGAAAACATTGGGGGAGAGGTTGTTGTAAAATATATATATATATTCCAGAAGGTGTCCACAAACTCAATGAAAGGGGAGAAAAATGGGTTCTCCAAGGCAGAGGCGAGGAGCTAGGTGGCAGAGCCTGGAGACTTCCAGTGGGTCACTCCTTTGTGGCCTGAACAAGCCAACAGCAGTTCGGCCTTCACTCACAGAAGGACAAGGTAATGGACAAAGTGGACGGTGAAGGCTAGGAGGCGGGGTCCAAGCAGACAGTGGAGGGAAGCATCGACCCAGGGCCTGACCCAGGATTCTCTCGCAGGCTGACCTCGTTTATCCTCTTGACAGCCCTAGGAGGCCCAAGGTCACCAGCTAGAAAGTGGCAGAGCTGGGATTTGAACCCATGTCTGTGTGAGTCCTGAGCCTGTATCTTCTGCCAGTCCTTGGAGAGAGAGTCGGGTGCAGCAGTAGAAACTGGTTTGAGCTTGGAAGTTACTAGCTGGTCAATCCCATCGAAACAACTGGAACAAAGCTCCCGGCATGCCCTGAGCCTGGCACACCTGTCCTCAGCTCCCACCTCCCCAGGGTTCGAATAGGCCCCACCTGCGGCTTTCTGGGGAGAGGTGCCTGAACTCCTGGAACAAATAACCTCCAACTTGCTCTCCTTGCAGGCTTCATTCTTGTCTCCCGCCCCAGGAAACCAAGAGCTGGCTGTGTGACCTCAGGGGCGTCGCTTGTCCCATCTGGGCTCACCTCCACTTTGTAAAGGCACGAGTCCCAGCTGCCAGAACCAAAACTCCATAACCTGAAGAGGCCATTGAGCAGGTGTTCCCCACCCCAGGTTATCCTGTGGACTGATGGGAACTGCTTTGCTTTAGGGGTGGGAGAGGAGACTGAGTGACACAGCTCGGCTCAGCTCTCGGTGCTCTCACTGGGCCTGCAACGCCCGCAATGCGTCTCCGGCATTGACCTGGGAAGGCAGGATGTGGCCAGTCAGGCATGGGCATGGGGGATAAGTGACTAAGTTGACCTTGGCCTCACCTTCTGCCAAATTTTCCCCAGATGCAACACATTTTTTGCAACACTAACACTCCACCTCTCAGAAGGCTTTTCTGGATTTGACCTGCGTCTCTGGTATGGAGAAGTGAGATTAAGACTCAGCACCTCTTCTCCCGGGGCAGAGGTCACAGTGCCTTGTCCCTGTGGGCCTCTGAGGAAGGCATAAGTGGACCCTGGGAAGACTGGGCTGGTGGGTGCTATACACTGGGGAAACCGAGGTCAAAGAGAAGCGAGTAAGGGGCAGAACTATGACCAGATGCAAGGATTCTGGCCTGCCTGCCCAAGACAGTAACTGATCCCTCCTCATTCAGAAGGCTTGCTTGGTCCCCTCCTCATTCAGAAGGCTTGCCCATGGAGTTTGCAGTACACTGTCACCAAGGGATGGTGACTCCATTCCTGCCAGCTGTACCTTTTCCTGGACCACTATTGTCCCTTCTCCCTTTACCTGGCTAACTCTTATAATCCTCCTTCCTCAGGGAGGTCTCTCCAAGCCCCTCTGTGGACTCCAGTATCCCGCATGCTCTTGTAATACCCAGTGCTAACCCTGACTTCTTGTAATTGTCCTGCTCTCTGCCATGGCCCCTAGAATGTGAGTTTCATCAAGTCAGGGGCCTTGTCTCTCCTGTTCACTACTGTGGCCCTGGCACCAGGCACAAAGTAGACTCTCAACCACTATGTGCTGACTGCATGAATTCCTAAAGGCAGGAACAAAACCCCAAAGAACAGCTAAAATGAGGAAGACTCAAACCCCATCATCTGGGCCTCCAGAGAGACCCGAGCAGTAACTCTGCAAGGCTTCCCAGTGCCACTGATAGAAGTCTTTTCACTGGGGGGCTGCCCACTGCCCCACCCCCAAAATTTACTGAGAGAGGGCACACACCCCCACAGTGAATTTTATCCACTCACCCCCTCAGGGCCCCAACCCAGCCAACAGACACCCTTCAAAGTCTGGAGGTAGAATTCTCCCTGTTTATTTTAGCCCCTACCAATGTATGAAGAAACCCCAAAATGCAGGTGACTTTCATGGAAGCCAACTCAGGGGGAAAAAAAATACTTGTGGGGGAGGACCCTGGCATGAACTGTTTCAGCTGCCAGCACTTTATTGGTGACAAATGTCTGTAATTTCTTCCTGTTCAGGGATGATGACCAGGGAGGGCCCCTCTCCCATCTGACACCCTCACCTAGCCCACCCTCCTCCCAACTGACCCGAGTCTGGGCCCACTGGGGTAACCACTAGGTGAGTTTTAAGTCAACACCAGGCACAGGAATGGGTTGAATTACCGTCCAACAGTCCATCACCATCTCCCTTTTTTCTTTCCTTCCAAAGAAGGTCAAAGAAGCTAAATGCTGCCTGTAGCTACTGCTGTACCAAGTCATCATGATTACCTACAGAAGGAGGCACTGCAACAGCCTTTCAAAGGGCAAAGGGAGAAGGGACAACAATAGTGGTCCAGGAAGAGGGACAGCTGGCTGGAGTGGTGTGGCCACCCCTTGGTGACAGCGTACTACAAACTCCATGGCCAAGCCTCCTGAATGAGGAGGGCACCAAGTACTGTACTATGTAGGCAGGCCAGATTACTTGCATCTGGTCACAGTTCTGCCCCTGACTTGCCTCTCTCTGACCTTGGTTCAGAGTCATAGGGTGATTTGCCTGACGCCACAGAGCCAGAGAGTGGTAAAGGGAGGGTGAAGCCAAGGCAGCTTCCAAAGGCCCCTCTGCTTTTCCTCCAAGCCAGGAAGAGAAGGAGGGAGAGCAAGTGGGAGGAAGGGAAAGAAGAGAAGGGAAGGAAAGAACAAATGATTCCCACTCTCCCAAACACCCGTCACCCTGCCTTCCCTCTTGGCCGCCCACTCTGCGTCTGCAAACACCTGCCCATTTTCCAGGGTGCTGCAGGGTGATGGGGGCCTGGCACTCATGTCATCTGAGGGGGTAGGGGTCTGATGCAGGCCAGGCCTTGCCCACCTGCAGCATCTGAGCCCTGGTAAGCAGGCCTCTGGGGAGGCGTGTGATACAGAACGGAATGGCATTCACCCTCCTGTGCAGAGCTCACCCACCTGAGCAGAACTCCTGCAGAGGTGGTTTCCAGCTGCCTGGGAGCAAAGCCACAGAGAACACAGCCTCCAGACTGTCACTGAGAAACATGCTTTCACCCAATGCCCCAGTCATGGCTTGGGGTTCAATAAGTTGATGACCTTGGGGCCTCTCCAAGCTCAGGAGCTCTATGAGTCTACAATTCTGTTGTCTACTACAGTAGCCACTAGCTACATGTGGCTTCTTAAATTTAAATGAATTAAAATGCAGTAAAATTAAAAAACCGGTGTTCAACAGCCGCGTGTGGCTAGTGGATACTGTATTGGACAGCGCAGGTACAGGATATTTCCATCGTCACAGAAAGTTCTAGTGGACAGTGCTGGTCTAGTTCTAGGAGCCCTGGTGGCACGGTGGTTAAAGCTCTTGGCTGCTAACCAAAAGGTCAGCAGTTCGAACCCACCAGTTGCTCTGCAGGAGAAAGATGTAGCAGTCTGCTTCCGTAAAAATTTACAGCCTTAGAGATCATATGGGGCAGTTCTACTCTGTCCTATAAGGTCACTACGAGCCAGAATCGACTCGACAGCAACAGGTTTACAGGTCTAGTTTTATGATCTACAAAGTCTGTCTCAATCCATGTCAGCAGCCACCACCACAACTAGTTTTCTTACAAAAGGCAAGCCCTTCGTTTTCACGTAGGAAGGTTCTATAGATTGAGGTAGAATTTGGGCTGGAAGAAGCTGCAAGATTTATTAACCACCTGGGACTCCCACCAAAACGCCTGTCCTCTTGAACCCATGGCAGACATTACTAATCAACCACAGCATTCCTTCCCTCAGACCCCAGACATAGCCTCAGAGTCTTTCTCAACACAATGCTCCAGCCGGCCAGAACTAATCAATCCAGATTAGCACTTGACATTGACCCTGCAAGTCTGACCTAGTCTAATCGCAGACAGGAAGAAACTGGGACCCAGTTAAGTAAAGTGACTTGCCCGAGGTTGCACAGTAGGTCAAGCCAAGGCCAGGACTAAAACTCAGGTCTCCTACCTTCTGTTCTCCTCCTCATGCTTCCCCATTAAAGCTCTGGGTGGTGGGAGTTCAGAATCCTCAGAAAAGAGCTCGGGAAACACAGTGACTGAGAACTAAGATGAGAGATGATAATAACAGCTATGTCAATTAATTGATCACTTGCTATGTGCCCGGCCCCAGGCCTCGGTTTTCACTAGTACCTTCCTTTATTCTCATGTCAATCTAAAAATCTATGTGTTATTATCCTCGTTTTCTAGATAATGAGTAAAGGGGGATTCGTAGAGCCGGGTGGTCCGGCCCATGGTCATGCGGTCGCTAAGTAATGATCACAATCAGATCTCAACAAGGAGCATCCGGACCATTCAGCATGAACCACGTGAGATTTCACGTACTCCTCACTAACCCTGACCCAGGGAGCAGCAATCCTAGCCTCATCTTACAAGAGGTCCTCTCCCAGGTCCCGTCCAGCCAGGGCAGGAGATGGGTCCCATAGTCCTTAGCCACAGGTCAGGTGCAGACATCAGTTGGGTGGATTCTAGAACCACAGAAAGGAAGATGGGAAGCCAGTCTATATACTCACCACCCAGTCGGCACCCAGAGTCGGAGACTCTGGTAGACAGACTGGGATCTAGAGGGCGGCTATCTCCAGGTGGAGGAACTGAGGCTTGGGTAAGGAAGGACTCCAGCTGCCAGGCCAGTGTGCTTTCCGACACATAAGTTGCCAGAGGGGACCCTGTGACCCTCCCAGGCAGGGCCCTGGGCCAGGCAGAGACCCACATGAGCCCAGGTCCCGCCTCTGCCTTTTCCCAGCTGTGTGACCTTGGACAAGGCACTTTCCCTCTCTGGGCCTTGATCTCACTGCAATGAGAATAATAGGTCCTGCCTTGGTCAAAGAACACAACAAAGTGAAGGCACTGTGTAAACAATAAGAAAAGATGACTATCACCATCATCCGAACTTCACAGTGCAAACCTGTTTCTAGCTTACGCTTAAGTGTACACCAAAATGGTACAGTAGTTTGGGTGTAATAGTTGCTAGTATTTATTGAGCAGTTTCTCTGCCTAGCACTGTGCTAAGCACTTTCTAGGCATTAACTCGGAGGTCAGCAAACTATGTCCCACCAGCCAAATCTAGCCCACCATCTGTATATTTTTGAAACCCATGAGCTAAGAATTTTTTTTATATTTTGAAATGACTGAAAAAAAATCAAAAGAAGAATATCTCATGTCAAATGAGAATTACATGAAATCCAAATTTCAGCGTCCACCAAGTTTTATTGGAACACAGCTACACTCATTTGTTTGTATGTTGTCTGTAGCCACTCTTGCCCTACAAGGGCAGAGCTGGGTCGGTGTGACAAAGAACTTATGGCCCACCAAGTCCAAAATATTTACTATCTGACCCTTCACATGGAAAGTTTGCCGATCCCAGCAGTAGCTTGTTGAACTGTCAAAATTACACCCATTTTACAGATGAGGAAAACTGAGGCTCACAAAGGGGAGATGACTTGCCCAAGGTCCCACAGCTAGGAAGGAGAAGTTGTTGGGATTTGAACCCTGGGGAGGAAAAAACTAAACCTTGGATTCCATTCCTGGAGGTCGACTATTGAGATCCACTGGAGAGATTAGATACATTGCTAACAAGAGACAAGATACAGACTGGGTCACCTGCTGGAAAAACCAAGCCAAGTCCTATTTGCTGAGGCTCCTCGGATATACAATAAGGAGAGAGGAAAGGGGCCGTGGGTGTCTTTCTGCCCAAGCACTCTGTCTCGGGAGGAATCGCTATGGCAGCTTTAAGTCCCGGTGATGGGACATTCAGAGAGAGTGCACCCCCGGCAGCCAACACACCCAGCACCCAGCCCAGCGGGCACCAACTCCATCTGTTCTCACCCCACTGCCTTGCCGCCTCTTGGTAGAGAAATTGCCCGAGACTAATTGCAAGTGATATTTAATTTTATCAGGGATAATTACATGAAATTAATTTGGCTTCTACCTGGAAGCACTTTGTTACCATTCGCCTTGAAAATTGAGGTATGAAGGTGCAATTGGGGTGGGGGCAACAAGGGAGACGGCCACCAGGCTTGAACTGAACAGGCAACAGGCGTTACAAGGTAATCAAGTAATGCTAGTGCTCGTACTTAAATGAGCACCCACGGTATGCCTGTGCTAAAGGCATGACGTCACTGAACCTCAAGACAATGGTGAAGTGGGCATGTGAGCCACATCCCCCCATTTCAGAAGAGATCACTGACCCCTAACGGATCAAAGGCTGTGGCCTCAAGGAACGCGGTGTGGCAGTTGAGAGCTAGGCTGTGGGTTAAAGCCCTGTTTGGCCACTTTCTAGCTTCATGATCTTGGACAAGGCAGCTCGCCTCTCGGGGCCTCAGTTTCCTCACCTGTCAAATGGGAATAACAGTAGGAAACAGCCCCAGTGGTTTCAAGGAGTCAATAAGGTAACGCAGAAACATGCTTAGCTCAGTGTCTTACAAACGCTCAATCAGTGCTGCTAACATTATTGTTATTATTATTTTGCAGCCTGGGGTCTCCT
>NW_004444126.1:1795605-1825204 GCF_000243295.1 Trichechus manatus latirostris | reverse complement strand
GACCCTTCACATGGAAAGTTTGCCGATCCCAGCAGTAGCTTGTTGAACTGTCAAAATTACACCCATTTTACAGATGAGGAAAACTGAGGCTCACAAAGGGGAGATGACTTGCCCAAGGTCCCACAGCTAGGAAGGAGAAGTTGTTGGGATTTGAACCCTGGGGAGGAAAAAACTAAACCTTGGATTCCATTCCTGGAGGTCGACTATTGAGATCCACTGGAGAGATTAGATACATTGCTAACAAGAGACAAGATACAGACTGGGTCACCTGCTGGAAAAACCAAGCCAAGTCCTATTTGCTGAGGCTCCTCGGATATACAATAAGGAGAGAGGAAAGGGGCCGTGGGTGTCTTTCTGCCCAAGCACTCTGTCTCGGGAGGAATCGCTATGGCAGCTTTAAGTCCCGGTGATGGGACATTCAGAGAGAGTGCACCCCCGGCAGCCAACACACCCAGCACCCAGCCCAGCGGGCACCAACTCCATCTGTTCTCACCCCACTGCCTTGCCGCCTCTTGGTAGAGAAATTGCCCGAGACTAATTGCAAGTGATATTTAATTTTATCAGGGATAATTACATGAAATTAATTTGGCTTCTACCTGGAAGCACTTTGTTACCATTCGCCTTGAAAATTGAGGTATGAAGGTGCAATTGGGGTGGGGGCAACAAGGGAGACGGCCACCAGGCTTGAACTGAACAGGCAACAGGCGTTACAAGGTAATCAAGTAATGCTAGTGCTCGTACTTAAATGAGCACCCACGGTATGCCTGTGCTAAAGGCATGACGTCACTGAACCTCAAGACAATGGTGAAGTGGGCATGTGAGCCACATCCCCCCATTTCAGAAGAGATCACTGACCCCTAACGGATCAAAGGCTGTGGCCTCAAGGAACGCGGTGTGGCAGTTGAGAGCTAGGCTGTGGGTTAAAGCCCTGTTTGGCCACTTTCTAGCTTCATGATCTTGGACAAGGCAGCTCGCCTCTCGGGGCCTCAGTTTCCTCACCTGTCAAATGGGAATAACAGTAGGAAACAGCCCCAGTGGTTTCAAGGAGTCAATAAGGTAACGCAGAAACATGCTTAGCTCAGTGTCTTACAAACGCTCAATCAGTGCTGCTAACATTATTGTTATTATTATTTTGCAGCCTGGGGTCTCCTGTCTCTGCCGGGCCCAGTTGGAGGCTAGGTGTGGGGGATGATCTGAAGAAGAATTTGGGGAAGGCCTAGCTTGCCCCAGGCCTTTCTGAGCTTTCTCATGGGAGACCCCACACACCGAACCTCTGAGCCAAGAGGCACAAACGAGGCCCCGCATAGGCCGGAGAGCCCAGGCTGCCCCTCCCCAGGCTCCAGCCCCCACCAGGCCCTCCAGGAGCCCCATCTGGGAGCACAGGCGCCCCCAGGGAACCAAGAAGAAAAGGGGGCCCCTCTCCCACAGCTGCTGCCATTGCCAACCTCCTCAGGGCCCGAGGGGGGTCCGAGGCACTCTGAAAGGCCGCCGGGCGCTGGGGGTCCATTCAGCTGTTTTCGGGTGGCTCCAATGAGTTCATTTTACCACGGCAGAATATTAAACAGCTCCTGGGGAAATATGCTGGGCTTTGGTTTCAGTGCGAGGGAGGAAGGGAAGCCTCGGGCCCGCTGGCCAGATGAGAATTTGAGTTCGGTTTCAGGCAGCTCAGAAGCCCTTTCTGGGCCTCAGTCGTC
Source organism: Trichechus manatus latirostris (assembly GCF_000243295.1). Classification (NCBI taxonomy): domain Eukaryota; kingdom Metazoa; phylum Chordata; class Mammalia; order Sirenia; family Trichechidae; genus Trichechus; species Trichechus manatus. The sequence goes on along the minus strand of NW_004444126.1, from coordinate 1,823,510 downwards.
GCCACGGTGACCGGTGGCCTTGATTCCTGGAGTCCTCACAGCCCCCCCCAGGAGGTAGGAGCTCTACTACACCCATTCAATAGACGAGAAAACTGAGGCACACAGTGGCAATGTGACTCGCTCGGGGCCACACAAAAGAGGGGGTCAGGATTTGAACCCAGGCCCCGAAACATCATCTTGTCCCTCTTATCTACTTGCATAACTATCTCTCACCACCCCCATGGTGTCCTCTCAGGGGCAGACACTGGACAAACAGACTCCAGACAGACCTGGAACTGCCAATGGCTGTGCCTTCCATGTGCTCAGATTTCCCTGGCCTCCGCCAAGAAACGATCTCATTTTCTATTATTCTAATAATAATCCCTGACGTCTGAACATCTTTCTTGGAGGCTACAAAACATGTCTGGGCATATCGCTTCCTCAGAGCCTCACCACAGCTCTGTGGGGCAGGCAGGGGCCCCATTCCACAGATGGGGAAACTGAGGCCTGGCCAGGCTGGATGGAAACTTAAAGCCACCTTCCAGTTAAGAGCAGTGAAGGTCATGACGAAACCCTCCTGCCCTAGGCAGACTCGAAAGCCAGGCTCAACCCACCACCTACCGAGGAAGCCAAAGTTCCCTCTCCACACCGGAGCACAAAGAGGTGAGGCCACTCACCCAGTGTCACAGAGCCTCGGGTCAGAGGCCACCCCCAGGGCTGTACTGGAGCAGAGCCATGCCCAGGTCTCACTGGCCCTCACTGGGCACCCTCATGCTCTTAGCTGTGCCTGGAGTTGTGGGTCATAAAAAGGAGGTTCTTCCCTTTGGGACATCATCATCATCATACATTTGTTTCTCCAATAGAAATTGTTGTTGTTGGGTGCTGTGGAGTCAATTCTGACTCACAAAGACACCATGTGAAAGAGAAAAACTGCCCCATAGGGTTTCCTAGGCTGTAATTGCCAGGTCTTTTCTCCCACGGAGCACTGGGTGGGTTTGAACCACCAACTTCTCAGTTAGCAGCTAAGCGCTTAACCATTGCACCATCAGGGCTCCTCCCGATTAGGAACAAATAATAATATAAATGACAGTGGCAACTGGTGGTGGTGGTGGTGGAACGTGTCTTGAAGCTTACCATGTGTGAATCACTGATTTTAAGACTTGATGTGTATGAACAGGCTTAATCCCACAGAACCCCGTGAGGAAGACACCGCCACTGTCCTCAGTTGGCTGGTGAGAACATAGAGGCTTGGAGATAGTAAGATTCATGATAGCTCTGCAGGCCCAAGTTTTGTGCTCTTTTTCGAAGACCTGCTCCCAAGATCTAGCATCGTCTCCATGCCGAGGGCCACCTGGCCCAGTGGGCAGGAAGAGTCGGGAGCAGATCTGGCTTCCCCCATTGCTGACTGAGACTGCAGGCAGGTAGCTTCCCCTCTGCACCTCACCCTCCGCATCTATAAACCAGGTCTACAACAGTAGCTGCTTCACAGGGGTGTGAGGATGTGGTGGGTGAGGCTCACTCTCGACCCTCAAAAATGGTGCTGGTGTCCTTTTAATGGCTATCAAGTGGTCTGAGAGTCCAAACACCAGACATGAGTCAGCACCTCTCCTCGTACTGGGCTCTGGGGGGCTCTGGTACACAGAAATCTAGGATTCGGTACAGGGAGGGCTGGGCCTCAATCCCACCCCTACCCGTTACCAGCTGGGAGCGCTGAGTAAGTCGCCAGGCCTCTCTGTGCCTCAGTTTCCCCATCTGTAAAGAGGGCTGTCTCCTGGGATGTTGACAGGCTTAAAGCACGTAAATGTGGCTGCCCCTTCAAATGGGCAGCATCTTGAGCCCAGATCCCAGCACACAGTAGGTGCTTACTATATGCTGCTGGAAAACAAAAGTCCAATGTGACTCTTTCGAGTGATGCAGTCACTTAGACTGCCCTGCCTCCACCATCACCACAATAGAGTGGTTTTTAGACCTCCAACCCTAAAAACGGAGTCCCCGGGCCAGAGTGGGAGGAGGCGCCCGCAGACAGGGGCTGGGCTCCAAAGGGTTAACTCAGCTCTGCTTTCTCCGAATGGCACGGACTGCAGCTGAGGCTGCCCCCTGCTCCCGGCTGCCTGCTGCCTGACCCCTGACATTTCCACTCCCAGCCGCACTTGCCTTGAAAAAGGGGAAGGAAAAAAGATTCAACCATCCACACAGCAAAAACAGGTTGAGGAGGGGCAGGGGAGCGGGCGGTAAGGAAGGTGGGGGCTGCAGATTTCCTTTAGTGGAGCTCAGATCACCCAAAAAAATTAAAGAGGAAAAAAAAAAAAAAAGACCTAGAAGGTTCAGCAGACAGAGGGGAAAGGTGGCAGGCAAGTTCTCCAGAATCACCGAGCACCACTAAATTTTCTGATTAATTAACCCTGCAAGGGGCCTCTCTCCTAGCCCTTCCTGGGGGTGAGGGGAGGAAGGGGTTCCAGCTGGAAGAGCCCCATTTACAGAGCAGGGGGCTCCTCTGGGGGGATTCACTTAGAGGTCCCCGGGGGAGCTCAATCCCATCTCGAGGACACGAGCTGTAGTTAAAGCTGAGGATGATAAGGAATTTATCAAATGAGATTTACACAGGGAAACCCTAATTAAGAGGTTAGTCTCCAGTTTAATTGCCTTCAAACCTAGGCAGGCAGACCCAGGCAGATGGATTTTCAGTCTGACCTCATTAAAAAATAATAATAACCAAATAGAATACACAGTAAAATACAAAATCCACCACGGGGCTAACGGGGCGGGGTGCGGGTGGGGGGCAGTTATGAAGAGCCCAGCCCCGGACTGACCAAGGAATCCACTCGCTGCCCCTGCCCCCGAGCCTGGCCTTGTACTGCCCAGACTTGCAATTCTTCCGTCTCTCTCCTCTCTTGAATTTGGTGGTTCTGGGCTCCCCTCTCCTCCAGGCAGCTTTCCCCCAGCCCTTTCTCCCCTTGAAGCTGGCATGCAGGAATATAAATTGGAAGCATGCGTGGCCCTCCCCGAGGCAGACGCCACATACCAGACAAAACGACTGCAGGCCTGGTCATCTGGGGTTAAGAATGGTTTTTGTTTTTTGGCAGGGTATGTGGAGGAGCCCAAAGGAACTCGGCTGGGACGATTGTTCCAGGAATGAAAGGGAGAGAAGGAAAAAGAGGAAGGGGAGACAGTGGGGAGGGGACGGAGACAGAGCAAACACCTGGGGAACCACAGCTGGAGATATTTTTCTATCCCCCAGGGACTGGTGTGCAAAAAAAGTTTTTGCAAAGGTCCTTAAAACACACACACACACCAAAAAAAAAAACATTGCCATGGAGTCAATTCCGACCCATAGGGACCCTATAGGACAGAGTAGAACTGCCCATAGGGTTTCCGGGGGCCTTAAAACATAAGGAGGAGACCATCTGTATACATCACTCCCTGCAGATAGGATTTTGCCCCCTCCATACCTTCCTCAGGACCCCTACCATTATTTGATTAAACCGTAAATTAATGCTCGAGGCGGAGAATCCAAAGAGATTTCTTTCAAAGCGAAAATCTTGAAGAAACCTCCAGCCAGAGGCGCTTGCTCCACATTGCATGGGCTTGGGGAGAAACAGAAGCAATAAGAAAAGTCCTACAAGGGACATCTTTCTGTCCCAAGTTGGTGACCCAGGCTAATGACAGAGCAGCAGGTGACAATTATTGGGGCTTCCTATGAGGCTGGCACTGTTTTGCCTGTGTGTGTGTGTTTTCAATTGTGATACATATATATGTAACAAATCATCCGCCTTTTCAACATTCTTCGCGTGTACAATTCAGTGACTCTAGTTATGTTTATCGTGTTGTTCAATCATTGCCATGATCCTTTTCCAAGCTTTCCCATCACCCTTAACAGAAGCTCAGTGTCCCCTAAGCATCAAGTCCCCCTTTTCCTCTCCCTCACACCCACTCCCGATAGCCACAAATAAACTTTGGTCTCTATACACTCCAGTCACTGGGTTTAAGGGCTACACATGCTTTATCTCAGAATTGCCCAATGAGAACATGTCATCTTCTACATACAGAGTAGAAGGAAGCTGGTGTGATTAATGTTCCTTTTAATGTTATTAGCATTGTTGTCATTATTTTTAGAAAAGTTTCCTAACACTAGCCAGGAACTAACTTTCCAAACCCTACGCAAACAGAGTCTAAGGAGTGGTACGTGGGGCCAGGGTATTTAAGACACTGGGAGGCTCCGGAAAATCCACCACTTCATCTCAGGTCCACAGGCTCGCTGACTTGCATTCTAAAAGCTCTTGCCATCTGGGGAATTTCTGCCGGATGCACCAGCCACCATCTTTGCCCTCCACAGCACCCAAGACCACCCTTCAAAACTAAGTGGGGCCCGCTCACTGGGGTCTGGGCGATCCTGTGAGGGGCGCCTGCTCCCCCACTTTCTGCAACTCGTCACCTCTTCCCTTGGAGTTTCCTGATTCCTCCTGCTGAGAAGGTGGTAACCATCCATATTCAGGCCAGGGCTTAGTGACATCTGTGAGACAACAAAGGAGCCCTGGTGGCACAGTGGTTAAGTGCTCAGCTGCTAACGAAAAGGTCGACCGTTCAAACCCACCAGCTGCTCCACGGGAGAAAGATGCGACAGTCTGCTTCCGTACAGACTGCAGCCTTGGAAACCCTAGGGGCAGTTCTACTCTGTCCTATAGGGTAGCTGTGAGTTGGAATTGACTCAGTGGCAATGGGTTTGATTTTTCAGTGATTTAACAGATGTTGGCTGAGTGCTTTTCATTAACTCCCTTAGCCCTCAAATCCCAAAAAAGCGGATGGGGAAACTGAGGACCAGAGCGGTGAAAGGATCTGTCCAGAGCAGCTACTGCTGCAGCCCTGACTTCCTGCACTGTCCTCCTTCCGGAGGTCTGGGGCGTCAAAGCCAACCCCAGTGGTTGGCAGTCGGGGGGCTGATGGAGGAAATCCAGGCATCCTCTCGTAGGCCACCATGGTCAGGTGATGCCTAGGGTCTGTAACAAGCCTTAGATGATCCAGTGGCTGTGTCTCAGGCCACTATACTGGCAAGAAGGGACCTGCAGAAGGGAGAGACTGGTGGAGGACCAGTGTTGGGGATGGAGAGAGGTGGCAGGTAGAAGTGGGACAAGGAATTCCCATGTGGAGGGCTCCTTCCCGACACACCCCTGCAGAGATGGGGCTAGGATCCCTGACCTGGAACCAGCCCCCAGCCCATCCCCTCTGGAGGAAACTCGTCACCCCTTCTAGGTCTCAGGGGCCAGAGGCAGCCAATCTGTGTGCAGAGTACTTGCCACCTGGCCCCGGGACCAGGAGAAGGATGCACCCTGCAGCTGACAAAGCCCCTTCCTGCATCCCTCAACATGTAACTGTTGGGCGCCTACTGGCCTCCAAGCCAGTGCCAGGCTCTGGATAGAGCTGTGCCTTGTCCTTATTCTGGGCTTGATTCATAAGTTAGAGCCGCCCACCTAGGCCCTCTCTCCCAATTTCCTGTGCAACATTAATACAATTATTCTTTCCATCTCTATGTTTACTAGTTAATTTCCTCCCACCACTAGCAAGGCATCTATACCGTTCACAGCTACAGTCCCAGTATGGTGCCAGACACACAGAAGGCGCTGGATACATGGACAGACACCTCCCTGCTCACGAGTGTCCTAGGAGGTACCAGAATCATCCATTTGACAGACAAGCAGACCAAGGCTCAGAGGCAGCACAGCCTTGTCACAATCACACTGCTGGGTCTGTCTGGTTCCTGAGCTCAGCCCATTGCTTCTCCTGCATGACTTCCTAGCCCCCGGGCCGGAGGCTCTGGTTGCTGCCCCTTCACCAGCGGAGCACAGACGGTAAGAACTGAACACTCAAATGCCAGGAGGGCGAGGCTGGGAGTCAGTTTTTATCCTGAGCATCTGTGGGTGGAAACTGCAGCTTCCTGTTTCAGTGTCCTCAGTAGTTCAGGACACAGATTCCCGAATCACACAGGCTGCCCCCTCCCAGGTGGGTGACCTTGGGCATGTCACTTCGCCTCTCTGAACCTCAGTTTCCTTATCTGCAAAATGGGGCCTAACATGGTTGGCACTCAAGAAATGCGACCTGTTACGATTCCTTTGTACCTCAGGGAGTCAGAGAGGAAAGCTTCTAGTAGGTGGACACCAGGCAGGGGTCACCCAGAGGCCCAGCCCTCCGCGCCTCTTCGGGCTGGCCCTGGCTGGCCTTGTGCCTTCCTGTCAGGGTGACCTCTGTCAGGCCTGGAGAACAATGCCTGGGAAAAGGAAAAAGCGGAGTCTCCCTGGGCCAGGACATAAATCGTGACCTGCCCAGCTCAGGGAGAAGATGGACATCCCCCCTCAAACACCCCTGCCTGTGGCAGGCTGAGCCCCTGCCATGGGGCCTGAGCACCCTGTCCTAGGGGAGGAGGACCAGAGTCTCCGGCCAGGTGCTGACAAACTATTGGGAGAGGGTTTCTGCTTCCTTGGAAGGGGCCAGAACCTGGGGGAAGGGGAGGGGAACAGACATTCTCTCATATAGTTTGGGCTCAGATTCAACTACCATTAATTGTACAACTACTACGTGCCATCCAATCCCATCCCTCTGATGCTCAACATCCTCCCCTTGCTCCCCATTATACTTAGAATAAAACCCAAACTCCTGACAAGCCCTTCGTGGTTGGGCCCCTGCCTGCCTTGGCAGTGTATCCCACCACCCTGGCCCTCGCCGTGTTCCTGGAATGTGCCAGCTCACCGTACCTACCTCAGAGCCCTTGTACCTTCTGTTCCCTCTACCTGGAACACCCTTCCTGAAGATCTTGACACCACTGGCTCCAGAGGTGTGCTGGAGCTGGCTCCTGCTGCCTGGGATCACACTGTTAAATGTTCAGGAATTTTGCAAGCCGGCTGACAGCTGACAACAGGTTGGTAGCTTGAAATTGGCCACAGTGGGACTATTTACACCATGGAAATGAGCAAACACTACGAATCAGAGCTGTCCCTCTCCAGAGCTGGTTGTTCATCAATTACCAGCACAGCACTGGCTAGCTCCTTCTCATCCTCCATCTCTCACCTTAACCATCACCACCTAGCCTAGAAACCCTCACGCATGTTCCCTCCTTCTAATTCTCTGCCCGCCCTGCTCACTTGTGACATTCTTTGTTTGCTGTTTGTCTCTCAGTCTGTCTCTTCTCCCCTAGAATGAGAATGTCATGAGGGCACGGGGTTTTATCTGTCTGGTTCCCCACAGGCTCCTAGAACCTAGAACGGTGATGCCACATGGCAAGTGTCTGATACACGTTTGTTCAGTGAATAAATGTGGAGGTGCTTTTAATTTAAATTTGATTACCATTTTTTGAGGATTGTTTTGAACCTAACCTCACTCCCTTCCCTGTTATTTCAGGATTTCTCAATCTTGGTCCTATTGACATTTGGGTGAATTCTTTGTGGTGAGGGCCCCGCTGTGCATCGTAGGATTCTTTGTGGTGGGAAGCCATCCTGTGCATTGTAGGATGTTGAGGAGCATCGCTGGCCTTTAGCCACTAGTTGCCAGTAGCAACCCCTCCCCAAGTCATGACAACAAGAAATGTCTCCAGACATTGCCAAGTGTCTCTCGGCGGGCAACATCAGCCCCACAATGAGCCCTGCGGGAGGTGTGTTACTCTCCCCATTTTGCAGCCAAGAACACTGAGGCTCAGAGCAGTGCCATGACTTGGTTGAGGGTTCCACGTGAGCACGGAGAATGGACTCCCTGGTGGCTGACTCCAAAGCCAATGCTCCCTGCTGCCCCCAGGGCACAGGGCAGAGTGACCCTCAACCGTCTAAGATGAACACAGTGATTATACCTGTGTTACAGGTGAGGACAGCAACACTCAAGAGAGGTGAGCCACCTGCCCAAGGTCACACACAGCATGCAAATGGCAGAGCCAGGATTCAAACCCAGGCCTGCCAAACTCCTGAACCCTCCCTCTCTCACCTGGGGCAGCGACACTCATTTGCTCTCAAGCTCACTCGCTTTCATACTCTCTCCGCTGCCCAGCCCAAGCCTGCCAGGTTCCCGAGGCCCCACCTGAGGCACCAGGCACAGGGGTTTAATTTTTCTATCGCCAGCTCCCAGATTGTTTATGGCTGGCGCAGGCTCCTGGCAAAGTGCTCAGAGGCTGAGGACCGGCTCATTCTCATGAATTCCTTCAACAAGAAGGCTGACCATTACTCACGCGTATCAGGGAACTGTTCCTTCGGAACACAGGGAGAGCTGTCAGGCAGAAGAAAAATACCTTGGCTCCGCTGTCCCGCCACCAGCGACCCGTGCCGGACTACGCCTGACTGTGCCTGGCCACACTGGGTAGACAGGCCCACTTAGATCCGTGCAGGGCCCGAATGCCCCAAACAAGCAGAGGGTCTGCACACAACCCCCAACCCTAAGACTTAGGGGGCCTGCTCTGCAACACTGAAACATTTATGAGCAAGTCCCTGGTGCCAGGCCCCCGTGCTAAGAGCCTGGCACACAGCCTAGCACTGTTTCACTCTAGCCTGCCCCACTCTCTCACTGAGGACACATGACGTAGCCTCTGCGTGCGTCAGTCTCCTCGTTCCTAAAGTGGGGCAAATAATAGCAGCAACACCGTCATGCCTTCGAAGATTCATCAACACACCACATACGAAACACTTCACATACAGTAGGCAGTCAACAGAAGGTTATGCTGGCAAATCGCTTCCTCTGTGTCGGGTAGTCTTCTGAGTATTAACTCATTTATGTATTAACTCATTGGATCCTCTCAGCCTCATGAAGTAGAAACGATTTTTATCCTCTCTTATCAATGAGAAAATGGAGGCACAGAGAGGTTAAGTAACCTGCCCAAGGTCACACAGCGAGGAAATGGAGTTGCTGGTGTTTGAACCCAGGTAGTCTGGCTATAGAGCCTGTGCTCTTAACCACGTCATTATGATGCTAGCTAGTATTCTCCTATTTAGTCCTCCCAATACTTCTATGAGGTAAGCATTATTCTTTTTCCTTTTTGAAGTTTTATGGATGAGGAAACCAGCTGTGGTGGCTTGTAGGTCACACAGCTCCTAAAAGGCAAAGGGCCAGGCTTGAAACCCAGACCACCTGCCTCGTGGGATACGGTGCTGCCATGGCTTCCCAAAGGTCAAGTATTGTCTCTTGCACAACATGGTTCCACCCACCTCCATAAGAGGAAGGGGTGCAACCGATGCTTTCATCAGGGTATCTGTGTCATGGTGCTTTCAAAACGGTCTAGAAACTTCTAGGTTAAGGAAGACCTAACTCTGGATCTGTGCAAGCCTTAGTGAGGTAAGATCAGATCCTAGCTCCCACACGAGGGGCTCAAAGGGCAGGATGGGAAGGCCAAGGCTGAGGGCCCGCTTAATTCAATCCCTGCTCTGTGGCTGTGCTGTGTGACCTTGTCTGAGTTGCCTGCCCTCTCTGGGCCATAATTCCCTGGGCTGGAAAATGTTATGGGGAGGAGGCACAAATAGGGAAGAAGGTCTTCCTCGTTCTAAAATTTTACCTAAACTTTCACTTTAGTCCTACCCTGATGTGAACACTACAGCTTGTGTTTCAGGATGTTGGTGTGCTGCAACACTGTAGATTTAACTGCTCTCACGTATGGACACCTAAGTTGCCAGTGCAAGTCTCCCAGATATCTCCATGTCCAGACACCCAGGCAGGGAACACTGGGTCAGCAGACACTGGCCCATGGCAGCCAGAGCAACAAGCTCTCAAAGTCTTTCCACAATATTCCTCCACTAGCTTCTCCTGGCATGCACAAAGTCAGCCTTCTAAGAAGTTCAGAATTTCCACTCCCCCCAAAATGATCACTTATGTTCTGGCAGAGAGCCAGCCCTTGGGGCCACCCCTCAGTGGGTGCTCAGGGGCTGAAAGTAACCCCTTCCCCAGCCATCATGTAAAGGGTAATGGGTACCTGGGTCTCCCTGCAGCAGTGCAGGGGCCAGGGAGAGACGGACATACCAAGAGGATTGTGGGAAATTCTCTGGGACAATCCCCCCCCACCAGGCCCAGCCAGGGCCATGCACAAACAACTCCAATTTCAGGACCAGCTTATTTATTTGTTGAAACCACAGAACACCCCAAAACCACCCCAGAAAGAAGGAAGGAAAAACCAAAACGTGGGCAAACGCAGCCCCCCTTCTCGATTTTAGGCCTTAATATGAACAGTTTAGCAACAGAACTGCCATTTACTGTCCTCTGCACAATCTAATATTAAAAGTCTTGGGCACAGAGCAGGGATGGAAGGGTCCTGCTGAAAACTGGGATACCAGTTTTGTTGGCTTAAAAACAGATCAATTTTACTCTAAAGTTTAAAATGAAACATGCTCCTGTTTGGGAAAAGAATTTCATTAGGGGGCAAATATAATATAAAAATACCCATTTAGAAAGAATGTGCTATTAATTCTTAGCACTCTATGCGGAAGGGAAAATTGCATTTTTATCTAAATGGTTTTTCTGCATAAGCCATTTACAATATTCTTTGCCTCTCTGTAATAGGCCCTGCTACCATTAGTACTGGGACGACCAGGCTGAGGGTTGAAATCGCCCTCAAACACATTTAATACATAACCCCTGAAAATCTATTCCAACAGGGACCTCAGCAAACAGGCCCAGCATTCCTTTTTTAAGGAAGAAATAAATATTGCTGAGGGAGGCTAGCGGGGTGGGGGTGGAGGGGGTTGGAAGCGGTGTGCTGATCTGGGAGGAAGGGACAAGATGGTTTCAGTTAGAAGCAAATGCTCTGGGTCCCTTTAGCCAGCTGTAAAACGGCAACTGTTTTGGGGTTGCGTAGTTGCAACCATCTAACTGCGTGCATGTATAGAGATACATGTGTTAGTATCTCTCTCTCTCTCTCTCTCTCTCACGCACACACACTGGTTTCCATCAAACAAGGAAAGAATAAAATTCGGGATATGAAAACAAACTATTTTTAAACGCTAAAGCAAACACACCAAGCTAGTAATACCGCTATTTTCCCATTAAACCGAGTTTCTCTCCATTTGAAAAGCGAGAGTAATCTAAACAATACTCCCAAACAAAAAGGCATGGAGTTGGGGTGTTGTGGCCTCCACTGTCTTTAACAACGGAAAAACCCTCCATGGAGAAGCAAAAACACAGGCTGGGATGGGGCGGGCGGCTCAGCCACGTTCTGCCACGTCGCACCAAGCGCGTCCTCCCCCACAACAACTGAAGCCTGGACGCTGACGCGTCGCAAACTTCAAAACGCAGTACTTCTTTTTTCTAAAAAGTTTAAAAAAAAAAAAAAGTCCTCCAGCTCTTTCTTTCTTATATTCCCAAAATAACCACTTACTTAATACCAAATGTCGGGAAGCTAAATTAATTCATTAAAGAAATGCAGGGACTGTGTTGTGCACCAAGCGTGGGGGCTCTTATGATTTCTCTGCCCAGAGCCGGAACGACGCAGGCCGCTCTCTTCCGGCGTGACCGACTCATAAATTCTTCCTTTAAAACCAGAAGTCCAGAAATGTCATAATTATAGCTGATATAGGTAACAGGTGTGCCCCCTTCCAACTCCCCTCCGCCACGGTCCTTCTCTATAAGATTTAGTGGCCTGGCTTGGGGTGTCGTAATTACCGGAAACGACTTTGGTTTTAAGGGTTAGATAAAGACCCTCTCCAAATTTAAGGCCAGACACCAATATCCATTAGACTTTAACGGGCCCACATAAAAAAAGAAATTGTATCCTCATCTCTCCAAATGCCTGTTTCCTCAGCGCCTCAAGTGCGTCTCAGGCTGGCTCAGCACCAAAAATACCCAGGCCCTCGCTCACAGAGATCGATGTGCAAAAGGAATCAGGCAAATAGGGGGTGGGGGTGCCAAGGAAACCGTTTGCTCTAAAGCTGTTAGGGCCAAACCCTGAATTTTAAAATAAATAAATAAAGTGGAATTTTAACCCATGGTCTGGAAGAAGAGACAAGAAGGCTGTGGGGAGGCCAGAGAGGAAGAAGGGGGCACGGGAGAAGCCAGGCTGAAGAGCCTGAGCCGTCAAAATGACATGCGCTCCCCTTTTGAGACTCGGTGCTAGGAAAGGCCAAGGCTGAGGGCTGCTTTGCTTTGTTGTTCCTTTTCCCTGCTTTCAAGGCTTACACATACTTCTTTCTTCCTTCTATGGAAGTCAAACCATGCATTTCTCTAAAAGTTAGAACTCCTCCTGCCTCCCACCATCCCCACCACCACCATTTGTCAAGACGGTGGAATGGAAGGTGCTCGAAAGAGGTTTAAGATTCCCAACTCTCCACTCTCCACTGGTGTGACGAGACCGCTTCCCCATGTCAGCACTCAGCTCCCAGGCAGCTGAGAATTAACGCTCGGAAGTTTTCAGGGGTCCGAGAAGGAAGGCTCCAGGAGGAAGCCCATGTTCTCTGGCCATTGCCGAGGTTCTGGGAGGCTGGGTGTGCTAAACGAGCGGACTTTTTCTCCTTCCTCCCGGACAAATGATGACTGGAGGCACCACTCAATGTCTCTTTCTGTCCTGGGAAGGTGGTGGGAACCGCACCTGGGGCCTTCATTCAGTGCCAGCAAGCAGGCCCATGAAGGCGCACACACGCTCGTGCGCACACGCGCGCGCACACACACGCAAAATCCTAACCCAAGCAAAATGCTTCATACGCACTGAGCACCAAATAAATGCTTATTAACTAAACTGACCCAAAATAGTGAAACATACAAGTAAATTAATCCTGTCTCTCTCAGGGGTCTAACAGGATTACAAATTCGGCAAATTTGACCCCACTGAGATCAATAAACTTCTATTTAAAACTGAAAGAGGCCAAAAGTTTGTATGAGCTTCTTCTTGGGGAGAAAAGAAAATTACTTTTCATTTCTTCTCCGGCCTGTGTGTGCGTGTGAGCCTGTGCGCACGCGAGAGCAGAAACCAGCAAAAGGCATCCAAAGCTTTATGCCCAGACAATTTAGAAATAGTCACGGTGTAAGGATCGTGAAATTGCTCCTGTTTAAAAAAGCCAAATTTTGGTCCATAGCCTCCTTTCCGTCAAATACTAAACAACCACCAAAACTTCCATTGCAGGAGATGAAAATGGTCCATTTGTTTTTAGCCAATTAAGCCTCACTACAGAAGCATTAAGCGCTCCTGATGGGGAGGAAAGAAGAGACTAATTTCACCAGCTCCTTTCCACACTTGGTTTCTCTGGAGTCCAGGGAATCTTCCTCTTGCTAATTGGTCATTTACTTTAGTTCTCTTTTTGCCTACCATTCAGAAAAAGGGAAAAAAATCCTATACTGTGTGGGAGGCCATTGCGAGGCACGCCGGCGTTTCCAGGCAGTGGGGCCTGCCTGCAACGTCTATAAAAGCTGAGATTACCCCACAAGGGGCTAGGGGCTGGGAAGGAGTCCTCAGCGGCTACCTTACAGGGTCACCAGAACAGCCACTCCTTTTTCCCACCTCTAGCATCCCTCTTGTCTGGAAAGAGGCGCTTGGGGTCGGGGCCTCTGCAGAAGAAGCTGATCACAGGCGTGTTACCCAGCCTCGACCCACCCAGTCCCAGTCTGGGTCTTCATGCCCTGTGTTGGCCACTAACTAAACAGAAACAGCCCCTGATTGTGAACAGCCCCTTGATGCCGTCATCCCGTCGCAGGCTGGGTCCTCCATGTATATTTCTTCCATACATCTGTGGTCGTCAGGGAGGCCCAGGCCCAGCAGGAAAAGCACAGCCAAGAACTTTCTGTCCTTGATGATGGCCCACACCCACACCTAAGCAATTCACTCACCCCCAGCCTTGTCCTGGAGGTGTTGTTATAAACGACTTCTACATTTATAAATTATTTTCCACTCCGTAACTCCAAGAGTCAGTAAATAACATTTCAACTCATATGAACGCACCTCTCCCTGGCTCTCCGTCCAGCCCCTTACCTCCCCTCCTCCGAGAAAATAAACCGCAACCCAATCTCCATCCAGTCTTCCTCACTGGGAGTGTTTCTCTCCCTGCCTTCCGGCTTGTAGGAAAGGAGGGCAGGATGCTCACATGAGGAGTCGGGCCCTTAAATTTTCAAGGACTTTTTCAAACAGTCCACGCAGATAGGGGAGAACACACTGACTTCTCCGAAAATCCTCAGCCAACCCTTGCTTTCTAGGGAAGCCGGGGCTTCGGGGATTTCAAAAAGCAGGCTAGGTTTTCTGCCAGCTACCCCCTACCCCTCTCTGATGGTAAGATGGTCCCTCAGAAGTCTTTTATTCCCGGTGGTCATTGCCAATCATTTGACAATGCTCATGTTCCAAGATCCAAGGGCATCTGAAAATCCACAGTAACTGAAAAGGGTCATATCTTTTTGACACCTCATCCTCCCCCGGACGAGAAGCTAGCAGTATGTGTGCGTGCGTGCACATGTGTGCGTGTGCACGTGGGCACATGTGCGTGTATGGAGGAGTTCACTTCATTTACTGTCACCTCACATTCCCTGATCTCCCAAATACAACCAGCAGAACCAGACGAAGTGCCCGATTACCTTCAACTTTGGGGCAGACGGATGTGTCCAGTGATACGCACAAAAGCCAGCGGCATCAGAAAAACACCAGAGACTGGGTTGTTCTGGTGAAATTTTTGTCCCCAGCTTTAAGATCCAATGAAACCCTTGTAGCCAAATACTCTTCAAAATTATTATCAGTAACGAGAAGGAAAAATGGATTTTTAAATCCTCAGGATTGAAGGCATCTGCACGCCACCTAGTTCTCACAAGACAGGGTGCTGGGAGAGCGAGCAGAGTGGAAATCAGGCTGTAGGTGTGCCTTTGCACCAAAGTCAGTTCACGTGTCCTCCAAACGCAGGACAAAGGCAGTCTATTAGAACCTGCTTCCCTTCCGGGTGTCTTCAAAGCACCCAACTTCCCAACAGTGATGGAACCCGAATATGCCTTTACCAATGAGTCTTGCTGTTTCCCTAAACCATTTTCCAACACAGCCCCCTTCACTCAAACCATAGCCCACACAGATAAGTCAGACCACACCCAGAAAGTCAGAGGCCACTGGAAGAACAGGAACCTCAAGGCCAAATGTTTTGTGAGGAGTCCAAGATTTTCCACAGAAAGGTCAAGAACAGCCTGTAAGATGGAGATTTTGAGGTAGGGGGGCAACCTGAGCTCTCTGGAACCCTGAGCTTTAAAGATCGAAAACCCTGCTACCTCTCCAATAATGCGAGTTTGTACTGGAGTGTTTACTGGGTTTTTCTCCCGTATTGAACAAGCCCCTGCCATGTAAAATATTCCTTCTGGGACATTCAGAGAGAGCCAGCCTGTTACCATGAGTGTGCTAAGACCTCCAAACTGTTAAATTCAATTGCCTTATGTTTAAAGGGCATTAGGGTCCATACAATGATGTATAAACCATGAAAGGATACTCACATGACCACTCTAAAGTTTTCTCTCTGATCTAAGCTTTGCAAGAAAGCAAGCTTTCTCAGCCAAGAGAGAGCACGAGATTTTGGGATGCTGGCACAGATCAGTAGGGATCTGGGAAGGCCAGTCCAATGTGGCTTTGTCAGGGCCCCAACTCACAACTATCAGGTACCTGAAATAGCCCCCTTAGATTTTAAGAGGCTAAGAGACCTGTAGCAACAGTTTCTCCCCCGTGCCTTTTCTGGAAACAACCATGTTGGGAGCAGACTCCCTCACCTGCTTCGTGAACCTCTGAGGCTGGCTGATTAAAACACAGGCCAGTAAACAAAGTGGGCTGCCACAGCACCCCATAATAATTACACCCCAAGAGAACGATGTCTTTCAAACATCCCTCCCCACTGCAGTAGATTGAACTTAACTCTGCTTTTCTATCCTGGTCACAAAATAAGTTTGGGCTTTTTTCCCCTCTGAAGCCACATCCACCAGGCAGGCATCTTCTCACCAACGTCCCACAGAATAACGGATCCCAGTGTGAGGCCTCCAGCATGGCCTCTATAGGTGTGAGTTGGCATGTTGGCCTATTGGCAGAAGATGGCAGGGAATGATCCGGGCTGCCTCAGCGCTGGGTGATCCATGGAGTGAAATGCGACAGGGTTCCAGGACCATCTCTTCCCCTCGAGTCCTGTTCCCAGCTTCTTAAGGCCCGAGTGGCACTTATTTGGGGACTGCCAGCTGAGCTGTTGTGCAACAGGACACAGAGGGTCCATGCAGGCAGGGCGGCCGTGACTAATTTGAAAGCCCAGCGGCGTCTCCTCCACGTCGTTTGTACCACAAGATTACAATAGAGGAGTGGGTTTTTCCATAAATGAGAAGCAGCATCCACTGCTCACAACTGGGGGCTGAGGGGAGAGGCTTATTCAAAGATTCCACTCCTGGCTCAAAGCTGGTCTTAGCTGAACTCAGCCAGAAAGATACCTCTACGCACGCTCACGCACAAAATCCAGCAAGGGGGGGGACGCATGTCTGCTACTTAAATACTCCAAATCAAAGTCACCCACGGCCTAGGAGGCCCGGGAGGCCGAGATTTTGTAATTAGGATCTTCAAAATCCTCCCTCTATTTTTAGGACTTGAGATCACTCAGCCCTTTACAAAATCAGAACTTGTCAGCTAAGGCCACTGAGACTGAAGGTTTAGCTCCTTCCCCACTCGCCTACAGAAAGCAGATTAAAGGTAGCCTACAGAAAGCAGATTAAAGGTAAACTATAGGAGTAACTTGATTATTTGGTGGAAATACTCTGGGCCATGCATGTGTTCATGTGCATGTGCTGGGGTTGGGCGAGGGGGCATGGGGGGGCTCTGTCACATGCGGAATTGCACAGGGCCCTACTTTCCTCCACTGCAGTGACACGCTGAGACCTGACACCCACCTCACCAACCTCTTGCAAGCCAGCCCCCAGACCACTTCATTTTGCTGCAGTATAGTGAAAAGGCTAGGAAACTTCACAAATGTCCCCCAAATGGCTCTCTTCTCAATCACGCACTCCTGTATATATCAACATCGCCGCCACAAGCAATCAAATCCCACACTCAAATCTGTCCACCCAAGACGCACCTAAAAATAGACACCGTCTTCAAACAAACACATCCACGGCAAGGCAAAATCCTGACTTGACTCAAAATGATGAAGTTGGGCAATTTCGGCCCCTCTACACTAAAGAATTGGGGGGAACAAGCAAGAGGGGCAGCGAGGGAAGGACAAAAGTTGCACCCACTGGTTATAGGGGCTCCAATAAACCCAAGTCCTCTCTCACCCAAGGGAGTTTGGTGTCTTTCTGTTGGGATGCACTTGGGCAGCCTGCCTGCCCTCACACTCCCCGGACATTTGATCCTATTACATAAAGCTGCAGCCTTTTAATCTCTAAAATTAATCAGACAGAAGTAAATACAGTACTCCTTACTAGGAGCATTTATCTCCCTAAATGCTTTCAGCAAAGAAGATCGCTCCCTGAGCAAAGACCACGATCCTGTGTTATTGTCACCGGAATGGAGTGAAACGGGTCACAAGTGATTTTTACTACATTTCCCAGCATGGAGGGAGTTTAGGAGATCCTGTGAAAACCTGACTATACATTCAAGTTGGCCCTTGAACAGTGGGGAGAATTCCCCTCCTATAATTCCACCAAGGCCTCTCGGACTGTTTATTAAAGGTGTATATTTTATAAGAGCAGAGGGGATCAAGTAACTTCTTGGCGAGGGCAAGCCATATTTTCAGTACCTATTAAGATTCTTGGTGGAAATTTAAATACTTCTGTCAGGCAAAGAAAATCATATCAGGGATCATAGAACTGCATTGCTAGAAAGAGAGATTAACCAGCCTTCACTCCTTTCCTAGAAAACTCCATAAAACAGAGTACATTTCAATAGTCTCTTACTTTGGCTGAAGGGCCTTACCAGAAATCTAAATGAATTTATATTAAAGAAAGCTATCCTTGAGGAAAGCCCTTTCATCTAAAAAAATGTATATACTTATAGATAGGTGTATAGAAGTATATATTATACTTTAGTAGGCAACGGCTATTTAAAATCAAAACAGCCAGAAAAATCCAGTGGCAGAAACCATTACAAGTTCAACACCGCTAAGCTGCAGCCCCTTAAAACATCCTTGTCCTTTATTAATATTTAGTAGAAATGTATAATTGCAGATGTGTGCTAGGTTGGGGTTTTATGTGGAGGGGCAGGCAAAGAAGACAGGTTTATTACAGCCATGAAATATTAAACAAGCACCAAAGAACAGTAGTTGTATGTCCTGGACTTGCCAGGGAGCAGGCAGGCCCGAATGTCAGCTGCACAAAGGGGCCCTATCTGTTTACATTACCCCTGATTAACACCTGCGAAGTTTTGGGTTACATCTTCCGGAGGCAGGCGCAAAAGTCACAAGCAGGCATGCATCCCGCGCTGGGCGATTTCTCCGGGAAACAGGACTGCAAGGATCCTTGCCTTCCCAAAACAAATGTGAGGGAGACTGGAAAATTCTCTTCACAGCAGAGGGAGGAGGGGAAAGACAACCCAGAAAATCAGTGCTTTGCTCTGAGGCTAGGACCAGCCCGCCACCCTCCAGCCAGCCCCGTATCTAAAGAAATGCAAGGTTCAAGTCCTGCCTGCCTAGTATTTCTCAGCCCTGCATACTCTGTTCCGACTGGAATGCTGTGAGAAGCATGAAATTCCAAAAATTTCACCCACATCACTGTAAAAATATCATACTTCCAAAAAGGGCAGGATTGCAGGCAGAGCGTATACTGAGACCTAATCCCATGTCAGTGTGTATGAAAAAGCATTTCTAGACTGCACCGGATTTCAAGATTGAGAGCAACCCATAGAAAGGAAGTTTGGCAAGGATAAACTTATTACAGAATGAGGTTAATTCCAGTTTGGGAAACTGTAAGGGGCGGGAGAGGGGTAAAAACACTCTTCCAGACTTAATATCCATTATCTATAATTATCATTATTTCTCCTTCTCTAGCTGTCTTGAAATTCCTCCATAGGCACACATCTATTACAAAGATAGGTGGCCGACTTTCCAAATTATTTTTAAATTTATGTAATCGTTACTGATTTAATAGATGCCTGAATAGGCCTAAACTCAGGCTGTTTTTTTTTTTTCTTTCCCCACAACCTCATCCTTCCTCTACCCCAACTTTGTGCAAACAGAGCCCCCTGATTAGATGTAGAGTTTCATTATATAACAGCTATTTGGTTGGGGTGGGTTAAGAAGTCAGGGAACACACAATTTGGAGAGACTCCTTTCCTGGTCAAAAACCATCATCACATGTGACTCTGGCCTGGACTTTGCCGGGGTGCAACTTGCCAGGCGAGTTCCCTCCCCTGCAAAGAACATCTGAAGCCCATAAGACAATCGGGGCACGTCCCAGTGGCTACAAGCCTCCTGCAGTTCTGAAGACTTATCCCTTCCCTCCAGTCGGAGCACGGATCATTTTGTTAAATACCGACTAGTATTTTGTCATCGGAGCAAAGAATTTCAGAAACGGTGTTAATATTTAATCACATTAGTATTGGCATGTTTTACGGCGTGACAAAATAAAACATCATTACCCAAACGGGCTGTGCCTGAAAGGGGGGAGGGAGGTTGTGAAAAAAAGTGCTTGCTGGGGCTGGAACCTAGAGAAGGTATATTCTAGCTAATGGGACTGTGTGCGTTTGTTTAAGGAAAAGTAGACTGTTTTACATGAAAAAAATCTTTCAACTCTATTTCGCAGTGGTACACTTGACTCTGATTTTCAGCCAGGGGACTCGGGGGCTGGTAGAAGGCTCTGTGTACCTATTTATACAATGTGTGCAGATGGAACTGCAGGGTGTTATCATAATGAAAAGTTTAATCATCCTTATTTACTACCAGTGAGGGAGCAGGCGTCGGATGCGGATATCTTATAAAGCCTTAACTAGCAGCCACGGGGCTGCAGTGTCTGTGAGTGACCTCAATTCGAGGCTTTATCTAGGAAACCGTCCTTCCCACATCACAGAACAGAAAACAAAGGAGGTCAAGTGGGTGTCCCTGCCAATGCTTATAAGGTGGCCAGCCCCTCCACCCTTCCCTGAAGGAAGTCCCGGCCTCCCCAGTGCGTTTAGCTTGCAGGGGAAATCAACCCTAAAAGTGGCTAGCATCTGCTCCCAAAATTATTTTCGATTATCCAACTGTGATAATGAAACAAACAAAACAAAACATTTCTTTAATGACGTTTCTTCATTCACAGCCTGTGTCTTTCTTTTCATTTTTTTCTTTTCCCAGTAAAAGAAGATGAGCTGGACTGGTAAAGGGGTGGACAGACATCTTTAAAAAAATCCCATTAAATAAACACCACCCTGTATCACTCCACCTAGTCTATGAAGGCCCTTCAAAAGACTCGCATGCAAGCTCTACTGGCGTTCCTTTATTCACTTCCTAAATCGGGTTGGTTGGTTTGTTTTTAACTTTTCTCACTCCATTCAGGCCGATATATTCTTAATTATTTGGGGGAGGGAGGGTCAGAAAGAAGAAAGGGAGAGGGGCAGCCAGGCCAAGCCAGGTAGAAGTGACAGGGGCTGAGATTTGTGCTAACCAGCTATTGATCGGGTGGGATCGAGATGTTGTGTACAAGAAAATAAAAGAGAACGGGGGCCAGGCAAGTAGCATGCTGTGTCCAAGTCCATTTTAAAAAGGAGGGGGGAAAAAAGGAGAAGAAGCTGAGGGTCCCAAACTAACCAATTTATGGCTTTGCCTGGGAGAAGCTTGGAGAATGCTGATGCTGGCCTGGGTGTCTGCTGTGCATGCTAAACACCCAGCTTCAAACGAGAGAGAGCGTCCCGGGCTGGGCAGTAACCACGAACAAAGAGAAAAAAGCAGCGGGCCACATTCATGAATTAGAAAACCTAAGCGGGAATGCAACCGGGGAAGGACAAGGCGCCTGAAAGCCCCTAGTTCTGAGGCACCCAACTCCTGCCCCACGCCTCCTCTCCCTCCTCCTTCCTCCCCACCCCCACCCCCTCCCCCATCCCCATCACATTCTCCTAAAACCTACTCTCACCTTAAATCCAGGGTCAAGAGATGGCGGGACGTGGGGAGGGCTAGGAAAATGAAGGCAGAGGAGAGAAGAACTATAAGAGAGGGCAAGAATCGGGGGACTCATTTCTTAAAAGCCAGGGTTAAATCGCCAGCCGGGGGCTCCTAGTGAATTCTGCCTAGTGAAACTGAGGGCATTCAGCTGTGGTTTAAAAGAAAAAGGCAGGAAAGGGGGAAATGTTACCTAATTTTAAGAAGACATTAACTGGTTTTTATTTTTATTTTTTTAAAAAAAAAAAAAAAAAAAGCCCCATTAAGTGAAAACAGAAATCTACGGCAGCCTTCGATATCTTTAGGTTAAAAAGAACTGTTATCACTTTAACTGGAATGGCGGTCCATTTACTAACTCACCCGCACCCCTCCCACCTGAAGGGCCTCCAGGGTGCTTAGAATGCAAACGAGGGCTGGGACTGGACATCTGTCACCAAAGCCAAGCGAGATATTGACAAACGTGGGTCCTTTGTGTCTTAAGAATATGTATCCATATCCCTGTACACAAATGATGCCCTGGCTGCATGGTCTGGACTTTGTTAAGCAGACCCCGCCCAGTCCCATCACCCCCTCCCTCAATGTCGTGGAGACGCACCGGAAAAGGCTGGCTGCCTCCTACAACCCCGACAGGTCTCTAGTTTTTCAATGAAACTCTAATAGTTAAGAAGAGACAAAACAGCTATTCATTAGGAACAAATGTCAAATTAGGCGTCGCCTCTGAGTGATGCTGCTGACACTGAGCTGGTAACTTTTTTTCTAAAGATGCTCAGCACCTAGGAGAACTCAAGCTGAGGGTTGGCTAACTAGGAATGGAGGAGGGGTAACACAACTTCCCAGGTGTGCCTGGCAGGAAGGGGAACACACAACTAAAAAGCGGCAATGGATTGAAAGTTGGGGGGGCGGTTCTGAGTGTGTATAATGGAAGGGGCCTAGTTTTCTGAGAGCTGCGCAGCACCAGGCAACTCAGCTAAAACTCTGGGGAGAGAGGGGGGGAACACGGGTGTAAAGCTCTGCAATGACCGCCCCCCCTCCCCGCCCCGCTGTGCTACCATATAAGTTCTTACTGCCTGATCTACCTGGCAGCACCTGCGGGGGGTGGGGACGTCCAAGTTGGGAATTAAGAGAGCCCCCAGTGCCCTCCTAATCCCAGGGGACCCGCCCCTCCTGAGCCTTCAAGGCAGATGCTAAAGCCTGCAGTGGGGGAGGGGCGGGTCACAGGTGAGTGAGAAGGGGGGCGCGCGCATATACCTTCTTTGCTGTTGGGGTTCTGGGGTTTGGCCTTCTCCCAGGGCGCCAGCGTCTTGTCGTCGTCCGCGCCGTCCACCAGGGCCTTGTCAGCGGGGATGTACCAGGTGGCGCTGTGCTCCGCCATCAGCGAGTCCAGGTCGATGGTGCTCATGGCGCTCTTGACGGCCTCGGAGCAGCAGCTGCCCAGCTCGCTGTCGCCATTCTGCGCGCCCGAGGCCCCGACGGCGCACTCGCCCTTCTTGCCGCCCTTGAGTCCCAGGGGCTGGTCCTCGGAGATGCTGAACTGCTGCCTCTGCAGCTGGATCTGCGCCTGGAGAATCTCCAGGGGGTGGATCTCGTCGGGGGGCGGCGCGCTGCTGCTGCTGGTTGGGGTCCGGACCTGTTCCAGGCCCGGCGTGCCCGGGTGGCCCGTTCCCC
Organism: Trichechus manatus latirostris; assembly: GCF_000243295.1. Taxonomy (NCBI): domain Eukaryota; kingdom Metazoa; phylum Chordata; class Mammalia; order Sirenia; family Trichechidae; genus Trichechus; species Trichechus manatus. The sequence goes on along the minus strand of NW_004444126.1, from coordinate 1,800,876 downwards.
CGCCTCCGCCATAGCTGTCGGGGGTCGAGGTAGAGGTAGACATGATGCCCAGGCCGAGTGGGGGCGGGGGAGCCTTCGGTCCGTGTTCCCCGGCGCTCACTCCTCGAGGCGGGAGTTTGGGCGAGCCGGTCACCAGAGGACTCCTGCTCGCTTTGGCCAGGGCCGGTGTGTTGTCGGAGCTGGACGACACCTCGTCCTCATTGGCGTAGCTCGTGCTCACCTCGTCCGAGGCGAACTCACCCACATGCGGGGAACTACCGTCCGACTTGGCCCCGCCTTCCAGGGACGCCATGAGGTCCGGTTGATCCCCCAGGAGCAAGTCGGCCCCCTTCCCCCACGATGGCGATGTGAGCGCCTTCTCGTGGGGCGTCGGTGCCCCGCGCGCCTCGCCCGCGGAGCCTCCCCCGACGGCCGCGCCAGGTGCCTGCTGCTGCCCTGGGCTCACCCCCGGCGCGCCCCCGCTATCTGGCGCCGCCGAGTACTTGTCGAAGAAAGTCCCGGGGCTCACGTGACCACTGTCCCTTTTTCTGCGACCCCGTCCCCGGCCGCCGCCCCCGGGGACAGCCTTGCCATCGTTCCCCGACGTGGATTCCAGGGTGTAGTTGGGAGAGAGGCTGGTGCCGTCCCCCGGGGCGGGTGGGTTGGGCGGCCCCGAGGCTTTGGAGCCGCTACTACTGGTCCCTGACGGGCCTCCGGGCCCCGGGACCCCAGGGGCAGTCCCTCCCGGGAAGTAATCCGAGCCCGGGTTGCTGGCCACGACCGCGCCATCGGTCTCGTTCTGGCTCAGTTTCCTCTTGCCCTCGGGCGGGTTCTTCTTGTTGAAGGTCACGTTGAGGTTGGGAGCCCCGAGGCTGGCGATCATGTTCTGGCAGGCGGTGGAGAGCGCAGCCAGGCAGCTCTGGCCGAACAGGTTGTCCTTGGTGCTGGGCTTGTTGAATGAGCCCAGCGAGAGCGCGCCCAGCTTGCTGGCCGAGGCGCGCTGGCTGGGCTGGAAATCGGACTGCGGCGGGTATGCGCCCCCTCCGCTCCCGCCGCCAGCGCTGCCACCGCCCCCGCCAGTGCTCGGGGGCGAGTTCACGCCCGGGCCGCTGTGCGGCGTGGCCTGCCGGCTCGTCGAGCCAAACGGAAAACCCGGCTGGCCCCCAAGCGCGGGCGCCGCAAAGTCGGGCGGTGGAGGCCGGCGCTCCGAGGGCGCGCTGGGCAACCCCACCCCAGCCCCAGGCGACTGCAGCTGGCCCAGGCTGGCCAGACTGCCCCCGAACTGCAAGCCCGGCGAGGGCAGCGCAGGCACATGGCCCTCTCCGGGCATCCTCAGCGGTTCCTGCAGAGGACCCCGGAACAGCACCCCCGAGCCGCCGGGCGGAGGGGGCGGTGCCAGGCCCGGGTCGTGCGGACCGCAGTCAGCTGGCAGGGCTGAACCGCCCATCCTGCGGGGCAGCAGGTCTCCGGGAGGCGGATGTGGGCCTGGGAACCACGCGCTCTCCTGCGCTAAGTGCGGCGCCTGCTGCTCGAAGGTGCCCAGGCGCCCAGCGCCCCCGCCGCCGCCTTCTCGCTCAAAGTTCGGCTGGGCCAAGCCGCCCACGGGGCCGCCGTGCACCAGGCCGCCCTGGCCCACGTCCCCGGGGTGGCCTAGCTGAGCCAGGTTGGGCTGGCGCAGCCGCTGCTGCTGATTCCGCGACGCCATCTGCTTAATCATGAGGGCCGCGTTTTGGCGCTGCTGCTGCTGTTGCTGCTGTTGCTGCTGTTGTTGCTGCTGCTGCTGCTGCAGGGACTGATGGTCCTGAGCCGGGTGCTGCAAGGGCGGCCCCGAGGGGAAGCTGTCGGGCACAGGCGGCGTGAACTCACCGGGCAGGCCTGGGTAGGCGGAGGGCGAGAGGTGGTTGTCCAGGGCCCCGTTGTGCATGCTGCCGTTCCACGAGGCGCAGCGGTCCACTCCCGCGCTGCCCGGGAAGTCGAAACGCGGCCTCTTGGCCACGTTCATGTAGGGGGGCGCGTCGAAATGCTGCAGCCGCTGGTTGGGCGCCTGCTGCGGAGGGGGGTGCTGCATGTTGAACACTGGCTCGGAATATGGGTGCATGCTCCGGTTCTCCAGCCGGTGGATGGGGTACTCGAACTGCGCGTGCTGGCTGGGCAGCATGGGGCCCCCGTCCTGCAGGCCGCCACTGGGCGTGCCTGCCTCGCCCTGCTGGGGCCGCGGAAGTGCAGGCGGGCACGAATTTTGTCGGACCAGAAGCCCAGGCGGCGGCTGCGGCTGCTGCTGCTGTGGTTGCTGAGGCTGTGGCTGCTGCGGGGGCTGCTGCTGCGGGGGTGGCGGGGCCTGCTGGGGAGGCTGCATTAATGGGTGCCTGGAACTCACTCCGGGCTCCAGGCCCACAGGCATTTTGCGGGCCCCGCCGAACCTCTCGAAAAAGACGCCGTGTTGCTGCTGCTGCTGCGGTTGCTGCTGCGGTTGCTGGGCGTGCATTTTGGACAAGCCCACCATGCCCGCAGCTCTAGGCATGGCCGAGGCTCCCGGGAAAGCGCCCCCGGGAACCTGGCGTCCCGCCGCATAATGAGGCAGCTGCCCCTCGGAGTCGGAGGAAGAAAACATGTCAAAATGTCCCGAGGGCGCCTCGCCCGGATAATTATATTCCAGCGAGTCGACGGCTCCTTGGTTCGCCACCCTGCGGGGCTCCAGACTGTGGGAATCGGAGCCGCTAGAGGCGGGCAAGCCGTGGAAGGAGGCGGCCCGGTTGGGGCTCTGGTCCAGCGGCAGGCATGGGGCTGGCACCGCGTGGCCCGAGGCGCCCGAGCTGTGGAAGTCCGGGAGGTTCCCCGGCCGCTGCGGGCCGAAGCTCTCGGGCCCCTGGCTGTCCGCCATGTGCTCGTAACCCTCGGCAAAGGGCGGCTGGCTGCCCAGGCCGCCAGCGGCGCCGCCGTAGCCTAGTAGGCGCCCCCCGTGCAGGCACGAGGCCCCCGGGTCCGGGCCGCCAAAGTTGCCCCCGAAGTGGGGGTGATGCTGGTGGGGGTGGTGGCCGCCGGGGTGGCCGTGGTGCGGCTGCTGGCCACCGAAGAAGCCATGCACCGGCTGCGCTTGCAGCCCCCCCGCGTGCAGCTCAGAGTGGCCGCGCGCGTGGAAGCCGTACGGCTCCATGTTCATGCCCAAGATCGGGGGCTCGCCCAGCGCGCTCATGGCAGGGTCCACCGGGCCAGGGGGCCCCCCCGCGTGGAAAGCTGGGGCCTTAAAGTGGGCGTTCATGCTCAGTCCGGCCTCGTTAAAGTTCCTCTCGCCCTGGCCAGCGTTCCTGCTGTTGATCTGGGGCTCGAACTGGTCCAGCCCAAACATACTTGGCGGGGGGCGGGGGTGATCAATAGGGCATGACAGCCTGCTCTCCGCGGCGCGCCTCCGGCCAGCTACTCGTTCCGGCCCTGGGTCGGAGGCTCCCGGACGCTCAGCACCGCCGGGGCGCAGAGCGCACCGCCACCTCTCCCGGCTTGGGGAGTCTGGGGGCTATCAGCTCCTCTCCCGAAGCTCTGGCTCTGCCCGGCGCGAGCGGCTCTCACATCTTGCGGGGCCGCGGAGCCTCCAGGAGCCCTGTTGTGGGGCACATGCCTCGGGCAGTTGGCCCAGCCGAGGGTGGGTTTAAGGGGAGGGGACGAAGCCGCGGGCGAGTGAAGACAAAAAGTTAAGTAGCGGGAAAGGGACGGGAAGGGGAGAGGGAGAGCGGAGCGATCACCTTCTGAAGTCCGATCCGTTCGGGTGGGGAGCCCCAGGACGCCGCCCGCAGCCTCCCGGAGTCCGTGGCGGAGCTGCAAAGGGGTCGGGGAGGGAGACCCTTCAAAGCCGCGGCTGGCGCCGAGGCACCGTCAGAGCGGTCCCTCCCCCCTCCCCCCGGAGTCCCCGCGCTCCTCAGCCCGAGCCTCCGCCGAGCACGATCCGCTTGCACAGTCTCCTGAGGCCCAGAGCGAGCGGCTGCTTCTTCTTCAGTGGGTTCGAAGGCTGGAGGCTCCGCTCGGCATCGCCCGTGCCGGCCTCCGAGCCAAGGACGCAGCGGGACTGGGGAGGCGGCGGGCGTCCGGGGTTGACGCGGAGGGTCCGGGGGAAGGCGAGGCTCCCCCGCTCCGCGGCGGGTGCGCTGCGCCCGGCGCGCCGCTTCGCGGCCGCGTCCACCGGCTGCCTCTTCTGTCCTCCCCTGTTGGGTGTCTGAGTTAGCTGGAGTCTCCGCGCCCGGTTCCAGACGCCGCAGGGCAGCGAGATGAGGGGTTGGGTCGCTCCGAGGCTTAGGTTCCCTGCCTCCGCGCGGAGGTGCTTCGCGAGTCTCCTCGGACCCGGAGGAGGGGGGCGTTCGCGAGTTGGGAGGCCACGCTGGGCTAGCAGGTTAAGGCGTTCCGGCTGCGCTCTCGGAGCCAGAATGGGGGGGCGGGGGCAGCTCTGGGGGGTCCGCGCACCCCTCTCCCGGCTGGCGGGGGGGGGTCTGCGTGGGGCGCTCCGAGGGTCTCGGCTCCCCTCTCAGTGTCTGCTTCTCGCCCTGCGCAGGGAGAAGCAGCAACAAGTTTTGCATTTCAGCAATCAATTTCAGCCATTACATTTGCACCAATCAGCGCGGCCGGAGCTCCGGGCCCGGGGCGGGGCTCACTCTTAAGGTGGTCCCGGGTCCTGGCTGCCGAGGCCCCCGCCAGGTTCCCGCACTTGCCCAGCTCCGGAGTACCCCTCGTCCGCCTCGTCTCGGGGTCCGGCGCCAGTGCTCTGGGGGCGCGCCCTGGCCTCGGGGTGCAGCGGGCTGGAAAGGGCGCCGGTGGAGGAAAGAGGCGGGAGCTTGGCTTTGTTCACCCCCTTCCCCACTCACACTGTCCCCAACTCCCCACCCCCAACTGGAGAGAGACCCGCCGGGTGGGCAGGGGGCGGGGAGGTGGGCGGTGAGCGGTACCGGGCGATCAGACAATGAGGTCGCCGGGCAAAGCCCCTGGACTCGCCAAGGAAAGTAGCGAAGTGTCGACCGCCGTTCAGCCCTGGGGCGAACCCTTGGCTCTCCAACTCCTTTTGCTTCCTAACGGCGCCCAAGTTAGCCGGCCCTGGGCTTTTCCTGGAGATGAAAGCACAGTGGAAGCCTGGAGTTAGGGTTCTCCCCTAGAGGCCCTGGCGCTTGCTCGCTCCTCCCTCAGAAGGGCGCGCACAATTGTTCTCAGTCCCTCCTGTCTGGGGTTCCCGGCTCTCGGTCGCCGGCTTCCGCCCTCAGGAGCCACGACCACTCGGCCTCGTGTGTGTGTGTGTGTGTGTGTGTGTGTGTGTGT
>NW_004444126.1:1706394-1795462 GCF_000243295.1 Trichechus manatus latirostris | reverse complement strand
TGTGTCTGTGTGTGTGTCGGGGGCGGGGGGGCCTTCGGCTGAGCCGAGCGACGAGGCGAGGCGACTGGAATCCCCGAGAAGATCCGCGAGCAGAGGGCCCACCAGGCGGCCGGAGCACCCTGCTCCGGGGACTCCGGGCGCTCTGGCCAAGGCCCAGGCCCTCTGCGGCCGCGAAGGTGGCTTCCTTAAGAGATCAATTAAGCTGAAGAGGCCAAGGAACGGAATTGGGTTGTGATACTAAAATCAATAGAAGTAATTTAATATCTGCCCTGCTCTTTATGAAATATTTATCCCCATAATCTTAGTTAAAATGTGTAGATCTTCCTGATCCCCACCGAGGCTGAAATCTATCTTGCAATTAGAAGTTGGGAATTAGAGGTGCTGGGGTTTGAGGAGTGTGAGTGTGTGTGTTTTCCTCCCTGAAGTGAGTGCAGGGGAGGAGGGGAGAAGGTCTTTAATTTGCTCTGCCATAAAATAGCACGAGGCGATTTTGCTAGGGGCCCAGCATTCTTAGAAGGAGAGGAAAAAAGGAACTTTCTTTGAAGTGCCCCTGATATCGCTATTAAATCTAAATAAAATTAAGCATGGTGTATAAAAATGCCTTTCCCCCCACAAAAGAAAGTGTTTATCGCCCAAGTCTGTCTAGCGTTTGCTAAATTGCGCATGAAATCTGAAATGAAATAAACGTTATAATAAAACCAGCCCCTGAGCCCTTTTTATTTAAAAGCCTGAGATTACGCACTCCACCGTCGCCGGCGCGAGTTAAAAAGTTACCACGCCGTGCGCGCGGATTCATTGCTCCCTGGAGTTGCTGTTGCGACGGCAGACGCTGGGTGTTCCCAAAGCGAAGCGCCAGGAAAATGGGCTCAATTTAGGGCGAGGAGGGCAGGAAGAAAGGTTTTAAGGCACTTCAAAGAAACAGCCCCCTACCCTCCACCCCCACCCCAACCCCCCCCCCAAAAAAAACAATAAAACCCAGCAACGTTAAAACTCAAGGAGCTGAAGCCAGCTCAGATCCTAGGCCCTTTTTGAGGCCCTTCCAGAGACCTCCGTGTGGTGGATGTCTACAGATCTTTTTTTTTCCTTTTGAAATCAAAAATGAAAATTACTCCCACCAAAAATGGGGTCCATAAATAAGCAGCAGGAAGAAGTATTTGTACAGGGCGGTGGAGTTTTAAACGGATTTTTCTGCAGGATCAGGTTGTTGGTCTGTGATTAAATATTGATTTTGTGTAATTAGTTTTCATGTGAACTATCCTCTTGCTGATAGCTTAGAGGTTTCAGAACTAGAAAAGAAATGGGATTGGACATGGAAATTATTACTTAGCAAAGTGACAGGGAAGTGAGAGCAAGAGAAAAGACTGAGGCTTGGCTGATTTAGGCTCAAAGAAATGAAGGGCCAGAGTAAGCCCCCATTGACCCCCCTCCCAGGGCCCCAGGGCTCTGGGGACCTGGAGCAGGTGACACCATAAGCCCCCTGAGCAGAAAGGGGAGTTGTTGGGGGAAATGTTGGCCAGGCGAGGACCCTGCATGGATGGGCCAGAGCCTGTGACTCTGGGTCACATAGGTGGTCAGCCCTGCATCTCTGGACTCATGGATTGTGAGCACTTCCAGAGGTACCCATGCGCAGGAGCCTGTGTCCCTGTGTCTGTGGGTAATGGGGAAAGGCTTGGATGCATCAGGGACCCTGGGGTGGGCAGTGGGGGATGGAAAAAATGGCCCACAAACCTGCAATCCAGGGCTGAGGCATGACTTCACTCTGGGGCTGGCTGGGGGTCCTACACACCTGGGCAGGTTTCCTGCGGAATACTTCTGTGCACTCCAGGTAGGAGGGTGTGGGAGTATTTTTCTGGGGCCGCTTCCAAGAGTTACGTCTACAAGGAGTGTGAGTGTCTGAGAGGAGGGTATGTTTGGCCAGGTTGTATCTCTGTTCAGGATGTGTGTGTGGTCACCTTTCCCTCACACTAGGCATGTTGTGCGGGGGTGTAGCATGTGCCTGCGTTGTATCTTCAGCTGTGTGAGGGCAGCAGGGCATCTGGGCGTGTTTCTGTACATGCCTGTTTGTGTGTGTGTGTGTGTGTGTGTGTGTGTGTGTGTGTGTCCCGGATGGGGGCTGTCTTCCCTCCCACCTCCATGTTTCTCTATGCGTGTGCATTTCTGTTTGTGCCTCCATGTGTGTGGTGACCTCGCCCCTACATGCCTGCTTCTCTGCTCCCGCGGGCCGGCTTGCTCTGTGAGTGTGGGGTGTGTGCCTCTGCCGGGGCCATCTGTACCCGTGTGCGCGCGGGTGTGGGCGCCTCCACGGTGCGGGCGCCCCAGCCTGTGTCTATGTATGCACTCTGCTGCAAGGCCCGCCGAAGTGTCTTTGGAACAGACACACTGCCCCCTAGCGCTCAGAGGAATTCAATGTCCAGGAGTGGGCATAGCTGGAGCGGTGGGAGTCGCGCCGTCCTCCCTGGCCTTTCTCCTTCCTTCTCCCCTTCCTTCAGCCCTCAGCACAGGGACACGGAATGTGCCGGTCACAGGGGACCTCCTGGGTGGGGAAAGGAGGAGATACGCTGGACTAGGTCCCCTTGCACCAGCGCTGGAGGGGGATGCTCCAAGTTGGTGACAAGTGGGGCAGTGCCTGGGACCGTGCCCTTTGAGCGGCCCAGAGCACTCTCCTCCAACAGAAAGCCTGGCAGTCCCTGAACCAGCCCTAGAGATCCGGCCCCCACTGTGAATCTCCCAGTCAACAAAATACTCAACACCCAACGCCTTGCATAATGGACACGAGTGCCCATCACAACCATCAATCAGGCCCCAACACCAACACAGTGCACACAATCAGCCACACCTCAAGAGTGGCTTATCAGCACACTTGCACACACTCCTCCATAGTGGTTGTGTCAGCACACTCACACACATGCACTCACACACATCCATCCATAGTGGATGAGTCAGCTCACATTCACACACACACATACATACCTCTTTATAGCAGACATATCAGCACACTCACATTTACTCACACACGCACATTCATAGTGAATGGGTCAGCTCACACACACACAGACCCCTTTATAGTGGATGTGTATCAGCACACTGATACACACAGACCCCTCCATAGTAGATATGTCTGCTCACACACACACAGACCCCTCCATAGTGGCTGTGTCAGCACACTCACACACATAAACTCGCACACATCCATCCATAGTGGATGAGTCAGCTCACACGTGCACACACACAGACCCCTTTATAGTGAATGTATCAGCATACTCACACACACAGACTCTCCATAGTGGTTGTGTCAGCACACTCACACACATTCACTCACTCACAAACACACACACACACCCTCCTTAGTGAGTGCATCAGCACACTGGCTTCCATCATTGAAGGCCCCCACTCTGAGTCAGGCTCTGTGCTAATAAATACTTTACATCCATGGTTCCATTTCATCTTCCAACAACTCCACAAGTTCGGGATGCAACCCATTTTACAGATGAAGACATGGAGGCTCAGACTGGTCAAGTGACTTTCTTGAAGTCAAATACTGGCAGACCTGAGATTCCAAACCAACCCACCTGACGCTGAGGCCTGGCTCTTGATCACTGCCCACTCCACCTGCGTGGGATGGTTCAGGTAAAGCGCACAGCACGATGCGGGGAACACTGAGTAAGCACCAAGAAATGTTAGTTACCATTGTTACTGCTGTTACTATTATCACTATTTTTCTGGTGTGATTACTATTAGTATTTTTCTGTGTGTGTGTCTCTCCCGCACAAACGTAAGAAACCAGCACATACACACCCTGACACCCACACTCACAGTCACAGCAGCCCAAGTCCCTCCTGCAGGCAGTCCCTCAGGAGGGGTGGGGAGCCCAGGCCTGGCCTGAAGGGGAAATGACTCCCCTGATATCTGGGCAGAGGGTCCATGGAATGACACTCCTCTCCCCCAAATGAGTCCTTGGTGGAAAGAGTACAGCCTATGGCATCACAGAGCGAGATTCAAATCTTGTCTTCGCCGCTTAAGAGGTATGTGACCTTGGGTAAGACACGTTCCTTCTCTGCACCTCAGTTTCCGCTATTGGAAAGGTGAATCATAGCCAGTTCATATGAGTCATGAGGATTGGAGACAATGTTCATAAAGTGGTACAGAGTGTGGCACGTAGCAGGCATTCGTTAAATGCTAAACCAAAAATCCTGACCAGTTGCCGTCAAGTTGATTTCCACTCATGGCAACCCCGTGTGTGCCAGAGTACAATTGTGCTCCATAGAGTTTCCCATGGCTGATTTTTTTTGGAAGTAGATTGCCAGGCCTTTCTTCCGAGGTGCCTCAGAGTGGACTCGAACAGTCAAGCATGTTAACCATTTGCATCATCCATTAATGGTAGCTCCTCTTACTACCGTTATTATTATTATTATTTCTTCTATGTTTAGATCCAAGGAGGCGAGAACAAAACAACGACTCCAGAGAAATCTGGTTTATTTGACAAATCAGCCTTGCCTCACTCTCTTAGATGCTTGCTTCAACCTCCCACCCCAGTGCTGGTGTAGATGGGTGCAGGTTCAGTGTCTGTCTAGGGAGCACTCTAGGCTGAAGCCTCTGGGGAAGTCCCAGGACAGAGGAGAGAGTAGTGGGCTGGAGGTTGAAGGGATCCAGGCCCTTAAGCAGCCACAGGCTTCCAGTTGCTAAGCAACGGCATCTCTCTCTCTCTCTCTCTCTCTCTGCATAATGCCTGATACATTTTGGAGTCTCTCTTTCACCCATTCATTGAATAAGCACATATTTCATGTCAACTGTGTGCTAAGGTCTGGAATCCAAATTCAGAAAAAAGCAGAAGACGCAGGATCAGCACTTAAGCCAAATCAAAGGAAACCTAATATTGATATGAAAGGGACACACCTATCCATGTACAGGGGAAGCATGGATAGAGAAGGGTTCCTAGAGCTGGGTTTTGAAGGTAGAATAGGAGTATGTCAACCAGGACAAATTCAGAGCACTTCCCAAGCAAAAGAAACAGGTCAGACAGGGCATGAGAAAGTTCAGGCAGCAGTGAGTTTAGGTAGGAGTGGGAGAGGGGCAGAAACTGAAGCTCTAGAGGTCAGCAGGACCCAGATCAGAGGATCTCAGAGGCAAGTGGACATTGCTCTGAGAAGTTACAAAAGGGTTTTAAGCAAAGCCAAGCGACACAGTCAGAGGCGAGCTTAGAGAGGTCCCTGGAAAACTGAGACCTGAAGATCTCCCCTTTCTTTGCCCTGCAAGGTGGCAGCAGAAGGCATCTTTATTTGCTTTCCCTGGCAACAGGGCCACAGAGAGGCCAGCAGCCAGCACAAAGCAGGACAGTGGGCTGCCTGCTCTCCTGCCTCAAAGCTGTTTGCAAGGACCAGGGTCCCATCTTGCTTCAGCAACTACAGATGCTGTTTCCCATTGGGCAGGACTTCTGCCCATCCCTCAGCTGGGAGAGGCTGAGGGACACTTACAAGAGAGATAAACAGACTGGATTCAAACCCCAGTTCTGGCTTAAGGCTAGAAGGGCATCAGGGGAAGAGGGGTGGGGGGTAATAGCTAAAGGGTATGGGATTTCTTTTTGAGGTGATGAAAATATTCTAAAATTGATTATAGTGATAGTTTCTCATTATCTGTGAGTGTACTAAAAACCACTGAATTGTATACTTTAAATGGATGAATTGTTAGTATGTGAATTGTATCTCAATAAAGTAAAAAAGAAAAGAAAAAAAGAAGTGTTCCATCACCCCCTGACCACATGATCATCGGCAAGACCCGGACTGGAGCTCCAGCTTCTGGACCTGTAATGATATCTGTCTCCAAGGGTGTCAGGGAGGCTAAAAGGGCAGGGAAGCACCCAGTCCACATGCTTATTATTATTATAATTTTATTGTATTTATTATATTATAAAACTACCCTGTGAGGTAGATTCTATTATTTTTCCATTTTATAAAGAAGGAAACTGAAGCACAGAGAGATAAAGGAAGTTGCCCAAGGTCACACAGCAAATGAGAGAAAGAACCAGGGCATAAACCAGGCCTGGCTGACTCCAGAGCCCATGTGCACTGCACACAGCACACTGCTGCTGGCTACAGCTCCACCATCAGCCCACGTACCCATCACAAGCCTCCCCTCTCTCAAACCCAGGGCTGCTGTCTGGAAGGAAGAAACCTGGCCCACAATCTCTGCAGCTTGGGCCTGGGTCTAAGCCCTGGGGGAGGCCAGGGCACAGCCTGAGTAACCTCACCCCCTGCTCCCTGGAGACTCCCAGCTCCAGGGGAGGGACCCCTCCTTCTCCACTCCTGCCTGCACTTCCGGTTTCCCAGAGGCCTCTGGGGCCTGACCACAGGGTTTAACATGGGAGAGCCACTGAACTTTCCCTTGGAGGACACCTTGAACAAGAAGTGGCTGCTTCCCAGTTCATGTGGCTGGGAGAGCCTGGGAAAGTCACCTGGCCTGGTGGGGATACCTGCACAAGAAAAGAACTCTGACCACACCTAGGGCATTTCAACTTCCCGACCCTCAGAGTGGGAAACAGAGGCCCAGAGACACGAAGGACCAGGGCTCTACAGCTGTGCTTCCAGCTTCAAGCTGTCCTCAACAACCCAACCTTCCCTTGGGCATGCTACATTTTTGCACGTCTAGGTGTCCCTAGGAGCCCTCATGGTGCAATGGTTAAGTGCTTGGCTGCTAGCCAAAAGGTCGGTAGTTCAAGCCCACCAGCCGCTCGTCGGGAGAAAGATACGACAGCAGGGCTGGATTACCCAATAAACAAGCTACACAGGCTTACTTTTGCTTACTTACTTATCAAAGATGTGGTGAAACCCATGTGAGATTGTGCACTACAGATTACTAAATAAACACAATTAAGCCCGTGTGTACCTTGCTTACTAGTTAATCTGCCCATGTGTGGCAATTTGCTTTCGTAAAAGATTTACAGTCTTGGAAACCAGGGCAGAAACCAGGCCTGGCTGACTCCAGAGCCCATGTGGGCAGTTGTACTCTGCCCAATAGGGTGGCTATGAGTAGGAATTGACTCTACCACAATGGGTTTGGTTTTCTGGGGTTTGGTTAGTGCGAACAGTTAACACGCTGGGCTGCTAGCTGAAACACTGGAGGTTCAGTCCACCCAGAGGCACCTCAAAAGAAAGACCTGGCGAACTACTTCTGAAAAATCAGCCATTAAAAACCCTATGGAGCAGTTCTACTCTGACACACATGGAGTTGCCTGGTTGGTTAGCTCAGAATCAGCGCCAGCATGTAAATTGCACAGCAACGCGCTTAGGCTGTGACCTGGATGATCAGAAACCACTGCTTGTAAGTATAAATACCAACATTGATGACAGCTTCCCTTTTCCGGAGCTTAGAAACTCCCCTTGTTGTTAGGTGCCATCTCGTTGCTGCCAACTCATAGACTTATAGTGACCCTATATGACAGAACAGAACTGCCCCATAGGGTTTCTTTCCTAGGCTATAATATTTATGGAAGCAGATTGCTAGGTCTTTTCTCCCTCAGAGCCGCTCGTGGGTTCGAACTGCCAGTCTTTCGGTTAGCAGCCGAGTGCTTAATCATCGCGCCACTAGGGCTCTCATTTAATCTTGAAAACAACCGTAGGAGGGGGTTACCCGTTTATTCTAGGGTGCCAAGAAGTGCAAGGGCTTGCTGAGGACCACACAGCTAGAGCACGGCAGGGCCCGCTTTCAACCTTGGGTTTCATATGGTCCTGCAGCCACTCCACCAATGTCTCCCTCTATATGGATCTCTCCCCGAGACGACATCCAGCTATGTGCTTCTATTTTCCATTCTCTGACTGGAGTGTGCTGAACGCAGCCGCCGGTCCCAAAATACCAAAATAACTCAAACCAGCCTCATCAGCTGGAACCGAGGGCTTGGTGATTCCAGGGCTCCGTCCAGCCTTCCCTTGAAAAAGTTCCCACTCAGCAAAAAAAAAAAGAAAAGTGCATCACATATAAGGCATCACTCGCCACACAATTAGTCAGAAAATGCAGAAATTCAGCAGGGTTCATAATTATTCAACACACCTCTTTAGCAGAATCCCCCTCCCTCTTCCCACCGCCTCTTCTCTCTCCCCATAGCTATCAGCTCTGCGGGCTCATTACCACCGAGCATCTAGCCGGAAAACCAGCTTCATAAACGGAACCAAACAAGCATAGATGATGGGGAAACTTTGGACAAGCCCATCGTTAGCAAAAGCATTTCAAATCACACCGTCCCTTGTCCCCCCCACCCCACCCCACCCCTCCACCCCTCTCTGGCTGCTGAAGGCTAGTCGTGATTGTCACGTGGGTTAGAAAGGGTGCTAGGGGAATCTGCCCCCAAGGCAAGGGAGACGTAGCCCCGACTTGGCTCCCCAGCACCTAGGGTTGAGGACTTGTCTCTCCCATGTGGGCCTGGAGGCTGAAGCTGGGCTTCTCTGCAAGGCTGCAGCCACAGCAATACCTGTTCGGCAGGTAGGTCCCTGTTTGCTCAGCGATGTCCCGTTTCTCACTGCTTTCCACCTCAGAGGTGTGTGTGCTGGTGTGGCTCAGAGCATCACACAGAGCTGAGATCTGTGACCTTGAACAGGCTATGTCCCTGCCGCCCCCCCGCCACCGCCCCCAACCCCATGCCTTGGTTTCCGCATCTGTAAAATCAGTTCACAGCAGAACCTTCGACAAAGGGCATTTGTGGGGCTGAGATGAAATGAGGTAGGTTTAGTGTGTACCACTGGGTTTGGTCCAAGTAAGAAAAAAAAAAAAAACAGTTTTCATGGAGTCATTTCCAACTCATGGCAACCCCATGTGTGCAGGGTAAAATTCCTCCATCAGGTTTTCAAGGCTGACCGAAGCAGATCTCCAGGCCTTTCTTCTGCAGCACTGCTGGGTGGGTTCAAACTGCCAACGTTTTTGTTGGCGCCGAGTATAAACCGTTGGTGCCACCCAGGGACTTTTAGGAGGTAAGTAGAGGGGGATTATTATAAGGAAACAGAGGCTGAGAGATTTACGCTTCTGGGGTAGGAAGTGGGGGTGCCTCGTGGGGTTCTCTCCGGCCACATAGGAGGGAAGCATCTCCAGTTCCTGAGTGTCCACTGTGTTCTGGGCTTGTGCTTAGCCCTCTCCATAGACTCTTTTTAATTCTCACATCAACCCTACAATGCGGGCACATGTGCGTCCACTGTATGGAAGGGAACTTGCATGAGGACACACAGCTTTGGGAAGGGTCGTGGGGACAGCCCTCCAAAACAAGACCCTCACCTGTCACCCAAAGGGCGCAGGCAAGGAACAGAACTCCCCAGAAAAGGCACAGACCCAGGCTGTCTAAGGGAGTGTAAAGGGGGTGGTGGGGCTGGCGGGCTTCGAATGCCCCCACCCACTACATAAGTGAGGAAACTGAGCCCAGAGAGAGAAGATAATGCGCCTATTTGCATCAGATTCTTGGAAAAGTTCACAAATGATCACGGTTCAGCCTGTGACAAATACAACTGCTCTTCGTATGAACATTGTTTTGCACGTAGCAGGATGACAGTATGGCCTGGTGGTAAGCCACTTTGCCTTTCTGAGCCTCAGTTTCCCCATCTGTCAGTGGGGAGTATAATAGTGCCTGAGGTTGTCAGGAGGGTGAACGGGCCCAGAACACTTAGCACATAATTAACACTCAATAAACAGCAGCTACTACATGGATCGTGCCCACAGGGCAGGCCTGGCTCCCTCGGGGCAGGCTTGAAAAGGATTGATGAAGTGCCTGCATCATGTATTTGTTCCTCCTCCCAGCCTGGCTGTGCTGTCTCAAGGCTCCCGGCTCTGGTCCAGAGGCCTAGCCGTGTCAACATGCTGCCAGCCGACTGGAGCTCCAAGCAGGGGCAGAAGAGGCGCCCCACCCCTGGTTCTCTGGGCCAGGCCCCAGCTGGGCAGGGCCCGCCCCCCTCAGCAGAGGCCCAGCCACCCTTGGCGTTTGCCACTGCTTGGGGCGAGCTCCAGGCGCCTGCTGCCCCCACCTCTGGCTCCGATGAGCTCATCTGGGTTTGGTACCTTCCAAAGCAGCCAGGGATGTTTGGTCAAATGTTCCAGACCCAGGGAAAGGAAAGAGCAAAACGGTGCCCTCCACTACCCTTTCCCATGCAGAAAGCAATCTGCTCTAACTCAGACAGGCCAGTTTCACCAGGCCCAGGAGATGGATGTGGCGTTTTGGAATCTATATCACCCAAAAGGAACATGCCTCTTAAATCACAGGGTGCTGGGAGAGAGCAGGGGCGGGAGGTGCAGGGACCGGATGACGCTCCAAATGGGGGCCACGAGGAGAGGCCTCCTCCCGCACCTTTGCCAACGATTCTCCTTCTCTGGGGGAGTCTCAGGGGAAGAAGAAGGCCTGGAGGTGCTTTCTTCTTGGACACTCACTGGGAGTGCACTCGCATACGTGCATACGCGTGCACATGCACACATGTACATGCCCGTGGGTACACATGAACATACCTGCGTACCCATAGGCACAGACATGCACACCCACATGCACACCCACGTACATGCACACACGTGTACCCGCATGCACACATGCACACGTGCGTGCACACACTGATCTCAGCTCCTGTTGGAATCTCTCCCTATCTATCCCTCCCCGGCCGCCACCCTCCCCACCTGGCCTGCCTCTGTCTACTCTTGCTTTCTTTTGACAGCAGCCAGGATCTAAATCTGAGCAAGTCAGGTCACACACATCTCTTCCCTGTGCACACACACATCATTAAAGCGAGTCAGTGGATCCCATTGTTTGGGAATAGAGATCAAATTCCTTTTCACAGTCTAGAAGGCTCTGCGTGCCTGGCCCTGGTCAGCTCTGCAGCCTTGCTCACTCCAGGCATCCCCTACTCTCCCTAGTCTAGCCCGATGCCCCCACTCTGGGCTCCAACCCTTCTTGCTCTCTCCCACCACAGGACTTTTCAGGGGTGTGCCCATGGCTAGAGGGCTCTTTTCTGCCTGAGCCCTCTGCCTGTTAAGGCACAGCCATCCCTCAGCTCAGCTGCCACATTCTTAGGGAACTCGTCCCAGCCACTCCCATCAGATAACTCCGACTTTGGGATGTTCTCTTATCCCTGAGGACTGAGTACTGTGACATCAGCAGCATTATCTCGTGGGACTCTTTAATGGCTCTGCTCACCCCACTCAATAGTGAGCATGGCTGTTTGCCAGCACCATGTCGGTGCACAATATGAATTTGCTAAACGAATGGATGAGAATGAATGAAGGAAGGACAGACGGAATGAAAACATTGTGCCAGCTGAGGAAAAGTGGCAAGGCTGGGAGTCTAAGACCTATCAGATCAAGCCCAGCAGTCTGCCTAACTAGCAAGGACCCTTGCAGTCTGGTCTTCCCTATCCAGTCCCCACTCCAGGGCCCTCATCTCTGGTCTCACTATGACTTGCATTTCTCAGCCTGGTAAACTCCTGTTCATCCTGCAAAGCCCCACTCAGACAGTACCTTTCAAACTGCAGATTGTGACCAATTAGTAGGTTAAAAATCCATTTAGGGAGGACTCAACCAGGGTTTGGTAAAAAATGAAATCAATTAGAATAGGATATATTAAATTGCACAGAGCGTGGTGCGCAGGTAAGAATTAACTGGTGAAACATTTGTCTCATTTGTGTGTGTGTTAGTGTGTTTGTGTAAAATATATTTCCAGCTTTTGGTCACGGTTAACTGATTTTGAAAAACATTGTACTCAGGGGTCATGGATCTTCAGAAGCCTGCCTGGACCTCAGGCAGAGTGACACCTTCCCCGTCTCTATTCCCATTTCCCTTTGCACCACTCACAGCCCTCGAGCAAATTCCACCTCGTATTCTCATTTCATGTGTATCTGTTTATCACCAGAATTAAACCATAAGATCATCAGGAATAAGGGTTGTGTCGCATTCATCCTAATCATCTTTGTGACCCCAAGGTGACAAGCTCAGTGCCTGGCACATAGTTGGTGTCGTTGTTAGCTGCTGCCAACTCGGCCCGTGACTCATGGTGACCCCATGCACAACAGAACATGCTGCCCAGTCTTGCACCATCCCCATGGTCGCTTGCAGATTGGACCGTTGTGATCCATAAGGTTTTCATTGGCTGACTTTTCAGAAGTAGATCACCAGGACTTTCTCCCTAGTCTGTCTTAGGTTGAAAGCTCTGCTGAAACCTGCTCAGCATCATAGCAAACCTTCACTGACAGATGGGTGGTGGCTGCCTATGGGGTGCATTGGCCGTGAAAACCCGGGTCTCCCACACGGAAGGTGAGAATTCTACCACTGAGCCACGACTGCCCCCATTGGCACACAGTAGGCACTCAATATTTGTTAGAACTAATCAAGGTGTGAGTGAGTCCAGCAATCCCAGATTTGGACTCACCCTGATTTCAAGCCCCAGTTCTGCCGCTGACAAGCGTTGGTGAGCTTGGGCAAGTCATTTCACCCCTCTGGGCCTGTTCCGTGTGAATAATAACAATAATGTTGTGTTGTTGTGTGCCGTCAAGCTGATTTTGACTCCTAGTGACCCTGTGTGACAGAGTAGAACTGCCCCATAGGGTTTTTTAGGCTGTAGTCTTTACAGGAGCAGATTGCCAGGTCTTTCTCCCACAGAGCCACTGAGTGGGTTTGAACTGCCAACCTTTAGGTTAGCAGCCAAGCACTTAATTGTTGCGCCGCTTGGGCTCCTAAATAACAATATTAACTACTGTCATTTATTGAGCACTTGCTATATGCTTTATAAACATTGATTTGCTCATTCAACAAATGTTTTGAGTACCTATTATGTGCCAGGGACTATTTGTCACAAAATGATTGCCTCATTCCTAAAACTACTAGGAGCACATACTATGTGCCAGGCATAGTGCAGCCCCTGGGGATTCAAGGGTAAGCAGGACAAGCGGGTCACTGCCATCATGGATGTTTATCTCATGGAATGCTCAGCGTACCCTTGCAAGTGGGCTTGTCACCCCATTGTGCAGAAAAGGAGATTGAGACCAGAAAGTTCTGCCTGACTCTGAGTCTGTCCTCTTGGCTGCCTCCCATCACCCTAGTGGGGGTCATGAGGTCACAGTGCCCAGGACCTACGTCAAGTTCTTCCTTCACTCCCCAAGGCTTCATGAGCCCTACTGTGCACCAGGCCAGCTCTGCTCTGGCTGGGGAGATAAACACAGGAACCATCGCTGAACACTGTGGTGTTGTGGGTGGAGGGGAGCTCTGGGCCTACAAGAGCAAAAAGGAGATCCTCGAGGGGAGGGAGTCAGGGTGGGCTTCCTGGAGGAGGTGACACCCAAGTAGAGTGTAGCAGGAGAAGCAGGGATGGACAGTCCAGGCAGTAGAACAGCATGCAAAGAGGGAAGAGCCCCAGATGGCTCCAGGGTTTCCTGATTGGGGGACTGGATGGCAGGGCTGGTCCTCATTTCAGTTTGCATGGAAGAAAGACCATGCGTGTGTGTTCTAGATACTCTGGCTGGTCTGGAGGCAAGAAGATGCAAGGAGAGGTGAGTGGAGGGATGGAGACAGTATGGGGGAGCCAGGGAAACTCAGTGGAGCTAGAGGGAGGCAGGGAGCCCCTCCAGGCCCCAGGAGACCCAGCATCTGCATCCAAGATGCCCACAGTCTGAACTAAAGAGGGCAAAGATCCCCTTCATGCCCATGGCTTCCTATCCTCGGGAAGACCCAACACAGCCCTAATGACACATGGAGACCAATCCTGGACCAGACATGGCGTGACTTCCCAGGCACCATGCTAACTGGGTTCTAGTGAGCCCCTGCAGATGGGGAAACTGAGGCCCAGGAAGGGGAGGGCCCAGGTTAGCACAGCTGCAAAGGAAAATTCATTTCAACAGACTTTTACTGAGCACCTACTATGTGCTAGGCACATGCTGATGAGGTAAAACAGACATGGTCCCAGACTTCAAGGGGCTCAGGGTGCCCTAAGGGAGAAGGGGATTCATGCAATAGTCACAGGAGCAGCGCATGAGTACAAAGAGATCAAGACCCCAAAAGGGAAGAAGACAGCAAGAGCCTACAACAAAGGTTCTGACTAAAACTAGACAACAGGGTGAACAGAGAGGAGTTAACCAGGCGAAGATTAGAGAAAGGGTGCCCCAGGCAGAGAGAACAGCAGATACAAAGGCCCTGAGGCAAGAAGCAGCGTGGAAAGTACAAGATTGGAGGAAGCCAGAGAGGCCACAGGTGGTGGCAGGGGCAAGTCTTGCAGGACTTGCTGACCAAAGGAAGCCTTGGAAGATTAAAGGGCAGTGATACGCATTCATTCATTCATTTAAGAAAATAAATATGCATTTAGCACCCACTGTGGGGACCTCTAGCTCAGCTCTGTTCTAGGTGCTAGAGATACAGCACTGAATAGAATTGACAAGGTGCCATCTCTTCCAGAGCTGATGCTCTGCAGATCATATCTGTGACATCACGTAAACTCTTTCCCTCCCTCCCTCCCTTCCTTTCTTCCTTCCCTCCTTTCCTTCTTTCTTTCTTCCTCTCTCTCTCTGTCTTTCTCTTGTTCTTCTTCTCTCTCTTTCTTTCTTTCTTCTTTCTTTCACCTAAGCCATTCTTTTCCACTAGTCTCAATCTTCCTCTTCACGTCACAGCACCGGCTGGAGAAAACTTGTCTTCAAGCAGCTGAAGCAGGATGGGTAGTGATCCTGATTCTTTTAAGTCAACTGGAATGTATCCCAGGGACACCAGCTTTTCCAAGATGCAGTGGAAAAAATTTACAAGTAAAACTTTTAATGCAATTTGTGTTCAGATTCAGCATGTGTTATTCAATTAGATGTTCAAATACATTAGATCAGGTAACATCACAAGACATTTCATTCCAGTTGCAGTCCATCTGCATTTCATCTCACACAACATTTAATAGGTTCTACCACCCATGAAGAGGGCAGTGGTGGTTCAGGGGTAGAATTCTCACATTTCGTGCGGGAGAACTGGGTTCAATTCCCGGCTAGTGCACCTCATGTGAACCACCACCTCTCTGTCAGTGGAGACTTGCATGTTGCTATGATGCTAAATAGGTTTCAGCAGAGCTTCTAGACTAAGACAGACTAGGAAGAAAGGCCTGATGATCTACTTCTGGAAATTAGGCAATGAAAACCTTATGGATCACAACGGTCTGATCTACAGCCAACCATGGGAATGGCGCAGGACCAGGCAGCGTTTTTCTGTTGTGCATGGAGGTCCCATGAGTCATGGGTTGAGTCAACAGCTGCCAACAACCAAGACCACCACCACCAATCAACAAAATGTCGACACAGAAATAGCTGATATATTTTATGTTTCTGTTGTTGTGATCAATTGTATACCAATGATAATTGTAACCTACTGTAACCATAGTTACAGAAAATGAGACAAATTTTTAAAAAATCTGTGTTGCAACATTTGTCCTAGAGAGGGAGAGCTGGGTCTGGGCAGTGACAATAATATTTCTATAGCAGGTAACATGGGTTTAAAGAACAGGCAGAGATTATGCTCATCTTTCTTATCCTTCTAACGCTCTGGCCAGGACATGGCATAGTGAGGAAGATGCAACTTGAAGAGCTGAGGGAACTTCTCAAGGTCGCCCAGCAAGTCAGAAACAACTCCCCACCTGCCTACAGCTGGGTGAAACTGGCCCCTGATTTTGAGATCCTTTAGTCCCAAAAAGGGGTTCTTGGGTCGTGCAAACTATTAAGTGCTTGAATACTAACAAAAAGTTGGCAGTTCAGACTCAGCCAGAGGCACCTCAAAAAGCCTGGCAATCTGCTTCTGAAAGGTCACAGCCTTGAAAACCCTATGGAGCAGTTCTACTCTGCACACGTGGGGTCTCCATGAGTTGGAATTAACAACAGCAACTGGGTTTTTTTTTTTTTTAGTCCCAGAAAATCAGAACCCCCTTCTCCTGACCCCTCATGCCTTGATGTCCAGAGAAACGTGGGTCCCCCAGGCCCAGACATCTGGGTGTCTCCTGGCAGTTAGAGGCACAAGTGAGGGCAGCTGATGAGCTTCACCCACCCGCCACCCTACCCTGCTCAGCAGAAATACTTTCCAGTAACAACTGGCCTTTCAACTTGGTTTGACAAGCTCCCTCTCCCCTCAAACTCCCTGGGGTCCTCACGCTAAGACAAGATCACAGACAGAACACTGCACTCGCCCTGACCTTGGGCCATTGGGGGAACCACACAGATACCTTGACATGGACTTGGAGGTCATGCAAAACCCATTCCAAAGCCTGCTGCCGTGGGGTCTGTAGAAGACAGGCCCGCGCCTCCCAAAGCCTCTACGTCCTCATCTGTAAGACGGGACCGTCAAAGCCTATAAGATGAGGCAACGGTACAGAGTCGCTGTGAAAAATCATGTCTTTCTGAGCCAGGCGTGGCGCTGGGCACTGGGAAGCCACAGAGAAGAGGTTAGGCGTGTGGCTGCTACCTTGAACTCTGGGTCTGTGTGACACCGCGTGCAATGATGCCTGTGAACTATAAAGCGTATTACCTCCCGTTGTTGTGGTTGTTAGCTACATCCAGTCAGCAGTCAGACGCTGCTCATGGCAACCGCATGCGCAACACCACAAAATGCTGCCGGGTCCTGTGCCGTCCCCACGATAGGTTGTGGATCAGTCAGTTGTGATCCATAAGGTTTTCACTGGCTAATTTTCACAAGTAGATCACCAGGCCTTTCTTCCTAATCTGTCTTAGTCTGGAAGCTCTGCTGAAATCTGTTCAGCATCAAATCAGCATGCAAACTTCCACTGACAGACAGGTGGTGGTTCACATGAGGTGCATTAGCTGGGAATCGAACCTGGTTTGCCCACATGGAAGGTGAGAATTCTGCCACTGAACTACCACTATGTCCTATATAGCTCCTCTTCCAGTTCCCCAACTCCGAGTACATAGTAGGAGCTCAACAAATATTAGCTGAACGAATGAATGAGTGAACAAATCAAGGCTTTGTCTTACTCATTGCTGGATCCCCAGTGCCTGGAGCAGGGGTCAACACATAGTAGGTACTCAACATACATCTGCTGATGCTTGGACCTAAAGGGGTTAAGGCCCTGCTGCGTCGCGTGTCTGGTGGCCCTTCCTGCCAGGACAAAAGGTCCAATTTAATCCAGCCGCTGTAGCTGCCGCCACCGCCGCCACTGGGGCACAATGCAGCAGGTTTGTGGCCAACGTCTGCCGATCGGATTTCTGGTAGTATCCCCGCCCAGCTGCCCGACCTAACAGACAAAGGCCTCTTTGTTGCAAATATATTTTTAAAATCCCTGAAGACAGTAGCAGGGCAGGGGAGTGCATGCTGTGTAATGTCTCAGAAATCGTTTAATGAACATATTGCAAACTTGGGAGTGATCATTACATGGACTCTGCCCCGTGCTTTACCAGGAACAAGGTTAGCTCAGGGTAGACTTGAGTCTCGAATCTGGGCTGGTAAGTTTCCAAGGCAAAATAATCCTGATACTCATCATAAGAACAACACCAGCTGCAATTCACAGAGCCCTCATCAGGTGCCAAATGGTACTCCTCACCCTCAACACTTGGATTTAGACTAGGGCTACCATTCTACAGATGGGAAAATTGAAGTTTCGGGATGTGTTGGTTCAAGTGGCAGAGCCAGCCTTGAACTAAGTCCATTAGATCCTCTAAACTGCCTCCTATGTTCCTTTTTCATGCTTTTGAGGGTCACTGACGTGGGGCGCATTCTCACCTCTGAGCTTTTGCCCTACTGGGCACCCAGGAAGCGATCCTACCACCACCTGGCCCCATACACACCCTAGTCCTTCAAGTCCACACCAGCACATCTGTCCAGACTACTAGTGTTCCCTCCTTCTGAGCTCCACCATCCATCCCAGACGGTGCTGTACACTTGAGTTTTAAATAAACAGTAACGACAGTTCTTCAGAGATGTGTATTGCTCTGAAACATCTGAACACGTTCATACTCTCCAGAATCAGGAGACTACTGTGGCAAAGAACTTGAACTTGAATCAGAAATACTAGCTCTACCTTGATTTTCACAATCTGTGTGACCAAGGGCAAGTTCAAAGTTAATTCAGGTTCTGCAACAAGTTAAACACAGAGTTATCATATGACCCAGCAATTCCACTGATAGATATATACCTAAGTGTCTTAGTCATCTAGTGCTGCTGTAACAGAAATACCACAAGTGGATGGCTTTAACAAAGAGAAGTTTATTCTCTCACAATCTAGTAGGCTACAAGTCCAAATTCAAGGCGTCAGCTCCAGGGGAAGGCTTTCTTTCTCTGTCAGCTCTGGAGGAAGGTCCTTGTCATCAGTCTTCCCTTGGTCTGGGGGCATCTCTGCGCAGGACCCTCAGGTCCAAAGGACACACTCTGCTCCTGGCACTGCTTTCTTGGTGGTATGAGGTCCCCATGAGTCTCCGCTCGCTTTTCTCTTTTATATCTCAAAAGAGTTTGGCTTAAGACACTATCTAATCTTGTAGACCTCATCAGTATGACTGCCACTAATCTTATTACATCATAGTGATAGAGTTTACAACACATAAGGAAATCACATCAGATTACAAAATGGTACACAATCATACAATACTGGGAATCGTGACCCAGCCAAGTTGACAGATATTTTGGGGGGACATAATTCAATCCATGGCACCAAGAGAATTGAAAACAGGTGCTCAAACAAAAAATTGTACAGCAATGTTCATAATAGCTCAGAAGTGAAAACAACCCAAATGTCTGTTAACAAATGAATGAAGAAACAAAAAGTGGTATATCCCTACAGTGGAATGTTATTTGGCCATAAAAAGGAAAGAAGTTCTGGTACATGGTACAACATGGCTGAATCTTGGAAACATTATGCTGAGTGAAAGTAGCCAGGTACAAGAGGCTACGTATTGCCTGATTCCATTTATATGAAATGTCAGGAATAGGCAAATCCATAGAGACAGAAAGTAGATGAGTGGTTGCCGGGGGTAGGGGCTGGGAAATGGGGAGCGACTGCTAATGGGTACAGGGTTTCCTTTTTGGGTGATGAAAATGTTCTGAACTAGATAGTGGTGATGGTTGCACAACGTTTTGAATGTACTAAATGTCACTCAATTGTACACCTTAAAATCGTTAAAATGGTGACTTTCATGTTACATGCATTTTTCCAAAAAGCAAAACAAAACAACCCTGCATGTCATTCCTCTTGCAGGCAAGCAGCAGTGTGGGGACGGGAAAGAGCATCAAGAGACCCAGGTTCCAGCTGAGCCCTGCCCAACATGCTGGTGACTCTGGGCATTTTGGCGCACCTCTGTGAGCAGCTTTGTGCTCCTCTGTATAATGGGCCTCTTGGCCTTGGCCCTGAAGACCTCACAGGGCTCAAGGGAGACTCATGCAGGAGACCACCGGGCACACCATAAAGGGCTATAGAATAAATTAAAAAAAAAAAAAAAAAAAAAAACCCATTGCCATCCAGTCAGTTCTGACTCATAGCAACCCTACAGGACAGAGTAGAACTGCCCGTAGGGTTTCCAAGGCTGTAATCTTCACAGAAGGAGCCCTCGTAGTGCAGTGGCTAAGCACTCAGCTGTTAACAGAAAGGTCAGTGGTTTGAACCCACAGCCACTCTGTGGGAGAAAGATGTGGAGCAGTCTGCTTCCGTAAAGATTATAGCCTTGGAAAACCTACGGAGCAGTTCTACTCTGTCCTATAGGGTCGCTATGAGTCGGAATCAACTCGAAGGCAACGAAGGGTACTCTTTATGGAAGCAGACTGCCACATCTTTCTCTAGCAGAGTGGCTGGTGGGTTCAAACCACCTACCTTTCGGTTAGCAGCCAAGTGCTTAACAACTGCACCACCAGGGCTCCTGTACAGAGAGGTAATAACCACTTAAAGAAACAGTATTATGACAAGGAGCGCAATGACATGCTTGTTTCAGTGTGGAAAATAACCCTTGAGCTCGTGCTGACAGCCCCGTCCCTCCTTGGAGCATTCCTTACATTTGTTGAGCTTCCCTCCTTTTTCTGAAGGGCCCTAACTCAAGCTGTCCTTACAGAGTCCCTGAAAAGAAGGCAGGCCAGAGATGAGAGGAGGCTCTTGAAGTGCCACCTGCCAATGCGGCTGCCCTGGTCGACTTTCCAGAACCTGCCCCCAGGTGTGCAGATGGAGGGCCATGGAGAGCCTCAGGTGAATGCCTCCGCCAGTAAATGCTGACTTATTCGTACATAAGGGCAGAGAACAGCAGCTGTAGCACCAGCCTCAGCGCCCCCTTCTGGGTGTCTCCATAAAGTGCAGGCCATGTTCTTTCACCTCCAGGCCTTTGCACATTCTGTTCCCTCTGCCTGGAAAGCTCTTCCACTGTATTAGTTCCCTATTGCTGCTGTAACAAATCACCACCAACTTAGCGGCTTAAAAAACATACAAATTTATTATCTTAGTGGTCTGTAGCTTGGACGTTCAGCATGGGTCTCATTGGACTAAAAGTGTCAGCAGGGCCACATTCTTTTCTGGAGGCTGTAGGCGAGAAGCCTTTTCCAGCTTCTAGGGGCTGCTGCATTCCCTGGCCCATGGTCCACTTCCTCAATTTTCAAAGCTAGCAACATTATATCTTTCTGAAGGCTCCTCCATAGTCCCATCTCTCTCTGTCCACAGCTGGGAAAGTTTCTCTGCTTTTAAGGACCCATGTTATTACATTGGACCCATCCAGGTAATCCCAGATAATCTTTCCCATCTTAAAATCCTTAACCTTAATCATAAGGCAAAAAAAAGTTCTTTTTGCCTTGTAAGGTAACGCATACACAGGTTCCAGAGATTAGGGTGTGGGCATCTTTGGGGACCATTATTCTGGAGCCCTGGTGGCACAGTGGTTAAACACTTGGCTGCTAACCAAAAGGTCTGCAGTTTGAACCTACCAGCCGCTCTGCGGGAGAAAGATGTGGCAGTCTGCTTCCGTAAAGATTTACTGTTTCGGAAGCCCTATGGGCAGTTCTACTCTGTCCTATAGAGTCACTATGAGTCAGAATCAACTCAACGACAACGGTTATTCTGTCTACCACATCACTTTCTCTTACCTTGACTAATTCCTGCTTGTTTAGTCATTCAAAGCATATATTTTGGATGCTTACAATGTGCCACGCACTGTGCTGGTGACCAAGACAGACACGGCCACTGCTGTCATGGATTTCCCAGGCTGGCAGGTTTCAGTGTAGATATCACCGCCTCCAGGAAGTCTTCCTTGACTGTTCAGGGGGCTCATTTAGGTTTCCCCGAACCTCTGTGCTGTCCCCATCTGAGCACTGTCACCTTGTGTGGCCCCTGGCCCATCTCCCCATCTAGACACAGTGAGAACAGGAGGGTCTCATTCACCTCCATGTTGCCTGGGCCCCTGCCTAGCACAGAGTGAGCACTCAGGACACCTCAGTGGAATGGGGGAACCTGGGTTTGGATCCAGCTCCACTGCTCGCTGGCTGTGTGACTTTGGACACCCCTTTCCCAGTTTCCCCTGCTGAAAAGTGGGTATGGCAGCACCTGGCTTTGGAAGTTGTTGCAAGAATTAAACTAGACTAGGTCCATAAAGCCCATAGTAGGTGCTCGACCATGTGGTGGTTCAATGGTAGGATTCTTGCCTTCCATGCAGGAGACGAGGTTCGATTCCCAGCCAACGCACCTCACACGCAGCCACCACTCATCTGTCAGTGAAGGCTTTCCTGTTGCTGTGATGCTAAACAGGTTTCAGCAGAGCTCCCAGACTAAGACTGACTAGGAAGAAAGGCCTGGTGATCTACTTCTGAAAATCAGCCAGTGAAAACCCTACGGATCACAACGATCTTATCTACAACAAATTATGGGGATGGTGCAGGACTGGGCAGCACTTCAGTCTATTGTGCATGGGGTCACCAGGAGCCTGGGGCTGACTCAACATCAGCAACAAATGGCAATTCCTCTCTTCTTTGAACTGTTTCATGGAGGCAGGTCTTGAGTTCAGTGACCCCTTAGGGTTGATCCCAGGTCTCTGATTTCTCCATCAAAGAACTAGGTTGTAGGAATATTTGCCACAGGCCCACTTGTTCAGACAACACAGTGTGGCTACAGGTGACACCCTCCTGAGCCTGACACCCACCTTTGAAGCACTGGTTGAAGATGAAAGCTTGGTCTTAGCGGTATGCTCAGCGAGAAAGCCACGCGAAAGCCGGAAATGCATCTACCTGCACATAACCCATTGCTGTCAAGTCAACTCCGACTCATAGCAACCCTATAGGACAGAGTAGAAGTACCCCATAGGGTTTCCAAGCAGCGGCTGGTGGATTCGAACTGCTGACCTTTTGCTTGGCAGCTGAGCTCTTAACCACTGCCCAAGAGGGCTATGTGCTTAAATACAGTATCACATGGTGGTGGAAGTCTGAACTTTGGAGTCAGGATTCAAATCACAGCCCTCTGTTAATCAATAAACTGACCTGGGACAAGTCCCTTCAATTTCTCTGGACTTCATTTTCCTCCTCCATAAAACAGTGGATAATACGAGTACCTTTTGTGTGGAAGAAATAAGATAATAAAAGTGCTTCACCCGGTGCCTGGCACACAGCGAGGACCAGATCATTGTCAGCTACAATGGTCAGAGAAAAATGACTGTGCAGAACCCAACCCATCGCCATTGAGGAAGTGGCCAGGAGACAGGGCCGCTGGAAATCGTGTGAGTTCAGCCACCGATTTCCCGTAACTCAGCGACTCCTACTAGCCTCATAACTTTGGAAAATATTGTTGTAGTGTTTGCAATTCTTGATCTGGGCCCAATGCTGAAATTACTGCAGACTTTTTTCTCTGTCTTTCCTCTTCTTCTTCTCCTTTTAGGCAGCTTGAGCAAAAGGAGCTGTTTTTGAATTTCAGGAGGGGAAAAAAACACAGGCGCACGCACACACCCCAAACAGCATCATTCTGCAGGACAAAATGTCCCCTGTGCTCCAGAGCGGGTGGCCCCAGCCCCACTCCGCTGTCCTTACAAACACTTAGTGTCACTGCAGGTTATTTAGGTACGGCGTGGGCCTGCAAGGTTGGACGTGGCCCTGGGTTTTGAGAGGCAGAGGAGTTTGGGTGAGGAGCTGTTTGGCTCAAAATAAATCCAGAACTCAATGCAGGGGGAAAAAAAATCCCTAAGACTCAAATGGAGGGAACATTTAGATGTACAGTTTGGAGCGTCCAGAACTCAGGAAATGCAAACCAGAGTTAGGCCAACATGGCTTTCTCAGCCCCATCATGCACGTGGGTGGGGCCAAGAGGCCAGGGGAGGGGAGAGGTCACAGTTTGACCCCTCAGTGGGGATACAGGGCAATGCGCAGACCACGTCGCTACTGGAGGAAGAAACACTAATTGTTAATATTTTCAAAAAGTGAGTTTTTTTTCACCAAGTTTCCAGCCCTTTCCAAGGGACCTGGGATTTAGTGATTCCTGCTGGTTGCTGCAACCTACTTCCAAAAAAATCCCATGGAGCCCTTGAGAATCCCCTGCAGGACAGTTCTACTTTGACACACATGGAGTCGCCACAAGTCAGAGTCAACTAGACAGCAATCGTTTTTTTTTTTTTACTGGCCACTGGGGCTGTGGCAGACAAGCAAGGTCTTTGTCCCAGGGGAAAGAAAGCAAGTGAGGTAGGGTGACCAACTCATCTTGATTTGCTTGAGACCTTCCTGGTTTTAAAATGCAAAGTCTCACATCCAAGGAAACCCCTCAGTCCAAGGCAAACCAGGATGGCTTGTCACCCTCCAAGAGAAGTAATGATGATGACCATCATGTCCAACCATGGAGTATCTCCTAAGTGTCCCTCGCCCTGCTGGACCCGTTACCCACCGTCGAGGCCCTCCTGACTCATAGCGACCCTATAGGACAGAGAAGAACTGCCCCACAGGGTTTCCAAGGCTATAATCTTTATGGAAGCAGACTGCCACATCTTTCTCTCACAGAGCAGTTGGTGAGTCTGAACCACCGACCTTTTGGTTAGCAGCTGAGCACTTAACCACGGCGCCACCTAGGCTCCTTTCCATAAAGATTACAGCCTAGAAACCTTATCGGGCAGTTCTACTCTGTCACATAGGTTCACTGTGAGTCGAAAGCAACTCAACTGCACCTAACAACAACATCCTATAGGTATTATTAGTCTCACTTTAGAGATGAGGAAACTGAGGCCCAGGGAGGTGAAGGCGTTTGCATGGAGTGGATGCTTGTGTGAACCCAGCAGTTGACTCTGAGCCTTCACACTCAACCCCTACGTGACCCTGTGTGCTGTTCCTGCCTGGGCCTGCCTCTGACCAGTCCTGTGCCCTCTCACTGTTCCTCCTAAGACTTGGCCTCAAGTCCCCCCGTCACAGATGGAGACCAAGCAGCAGCTGGAGAAGCCTCCATGGCACACAAGAATTGCCTGGAAAATATCCACGCTGCCGCAACCTGACCTTTGCATGGATCTCAGGAACAAAGGCCCCTGGGCCCACCGGGGCAGCACTGCCAGGCGGGCAAACACAGCAATGTGTCAGAGCCTCCTGGAGTGGCCATCTGCTGTTTAGTACGCAATTAAATCTGACCCAGCAATTATGACTTCGCAGTAACGCAACAGCCTCATAACCACAGCGCGTTCCCCACTCTCAGCAGAGAATTCTAGAGCGTCGGGCACTGAGCAGACCCGCCTCTTTTAAGGAAAGTGGACGAAGTAACTTCTGTTTGCGGATAGAGCTGGCTTGTCTAGGCTGTTGAGTTAGATTATCTTATTTACTCTTCCTGACAATCCGTTGAGGAGCACGTTGCTCTACCTGTTTTACAGGTGTGGGCAGTGCCCCCAAACTTGTAAGAGCCAGAGCTGAGCTTTGAATGCAGGCTCATCTGGCCCTACTTGTGGCCCTTTCCTCAATCCCAACCAGACTGAATGGCTGAAACAAACACAAACTCTCTTCCCTCACCCACTCCAGCCCCACGTTCTTCGTTCCCTGCTTCAGGAGTTTTCTGTATACACAAGGCCCCCTGTTTAGGCATTCACTCACCAGCATTGACTATATGCTGGAACCTTGCTTGGAAAACTGTTGTGAGCAAAAAGATGTGGTCCCCACCCTCACGGAGCTTAGAGGTTACAGGGAGAGGTAATACTCAACAAGCCCAGGAAACTGTACAGTCGAAGCCATGGCAAGGAGGGGTATGCAATGCCATGAAAATGTGGGCGTCCCGGAGGGCTTCCCTAAGGAAGTGCCACACAGGCTGAGAGCCGAAGGGGGTATTAACAAAGCAAAGAGAGGCAGGAACAGCATTCCAGGCAGTGGAACAGCGTGTGCAAAGGCCCCGTGCTGGGATTGAAAGAGGCCAGGATCATTGAGAATAGTAGGAACATAGAGAGTGTCCAGGGAATAAAATAAATTTTGACAAACTCCTGTTGTTGTTGGGTGCTGTCTAGTCGATTTCGGGTCATAGTGACCCGATGTGACAGAGTAGAACTGCCCAATAGGGTTTTCTAGGCTGTAATTATTACGGGAGCAGATCACCAGGTCTTTCTCCCATGGAGCAGCTGGGTGGGTTCGAACCACCAACCATTCAGTTAGCAGCTGAGCGCTTAGCTGTTTCGCCACCCAAGAACTCCATGATGAACTCCTAACACCAGTGATTCCAGCTAACATTTTCCATGTGCCTGCTGCACACCAACTCTGAGCTTCTCGTACATAATCTCTCTGTATCCTCACAAGGTCACCATGATGAGGGTATTTTTAGGAAACCCTTGTGGTGTAGTGGTTAAGAGTTTGGCTGCTAACCAAAAGGTCAGCAGTTCGAATCCACCAGGTGTTCCTTGCAAACCCTATGGCGCAGTTCTACTCTGTTCTACAGGGTCACTATGAGTCTGAATCAACTCAACAGCAACGGGTTTGGTTTGGTTTTTGGTTTTACAGTTGAAAAGGAATGAAGACTCAGGAGGATGTTGGAAGCTCCCGAACCTGGCAGTCGCCCCTGAGCCTGCCAACTTAGCCACTGCTGTGGGGAATTCTTCTGTGCCTGGTTCTTTTCAAAGTGCTTTGCACATATTATTTCAATGAGTTCTTTCAGTAACCTGTGATGCGGGGACTGTCATTATCCCATTGTACAGATGTGGAAGTTGAGGCTCAGGCAGGATGAGACCCATCAAGGTCACAGGGCAACCTGAGGGCTCTTTCCACAGTATCATAGTTGCTGCAAGCTTTAAGTGTCTTCTGGGCCTGGCACGGGGCTCACGCTGGAGTAAACAGAAGTGGGTGAGGGATTCACACTTGGCTTTTTGCTGTTGTGGCTTTGATCTGTGGCCTCGGCAGATCCATTGGCTTATTAACCTCTAGCTGCAGAAGTGGGGGCTCCCTCAGTGACCGATGGCATCTTGGTTATCTCAGGCCTGGTCCCCTTCGCCCTCCTTATGGTCTCCTATATTATCACCCAATTTTTTGACACCCCAACACCTTGGCTGGCCTCAGGGCAGAGTCATGTGAAGCCCACACTTCACCACTGCCTCAATTTGGGTTTCCCCAAAAGCAAAGCCTGAGGCAAGGATTTGGGTATTAGCCCTTCATTTGGCAGGTGATTCCAGGAAGTATAGTAGCAGAGATGGGAGGTGAGAGAGGAAAAGAGAAAAGCCGACAAAGGATGCATTGAGGCATGAGTTACCACCGTGTCAACTGGGGCACAGTCCTGATGGGGACCTCTGGGAGACTGTGTGAACTACACCCCAGCTGCCTCAGCTCAGGGATGGGGAGCTAGGGTATGTATCCACCCATGTCCATCCCTCTCTGGCTGAGGGCTGCTCTTGGGGTGGGTTGGGGTGGGGGTGTTAACTGTCCAGCTCTTCTAGCCAGCCTGCCCACTCAGTTGGTCAAAGGACACAGGAGCTGTCTGCAGGTGACCTGGGAAGGCAGAGATGTGGGTCATCAATATGTTTGCTTCAACCACATCTACAGGAAGTTCATCTATCCATTCAGTCTGCCAGGCAGCAAGCAGGTTCTGAGCACCCATGTGCCCACCAATGCTATGCTTTGAACAGAATCACCCCTTAAAACCGCAGTTTTTACCATCTGTAAAATGGGGATGAAAACAGTACCTACCTGATAGGGTTGTTGAAGGGATTAAATTTTAAAGTTCTTGGAAACAGTGCCTGGCCCAGAGTAAGCACTCCATAACAATGGTAGCGAAGCTTCTATTGTTTTCTTCTTATCACCATACTTCCCCAAATCTAAGATACTATCAGTTATAAGCTACACCCCAATTTTACCAGTAACAGTTGCTGTTAGAAGTCTGGGTGGCGAAAGCAGTTTGCAATCGGCTGCTAACCTAAAAGTTGTTGGTTCATATCCACCCAGCGACTCCAAGAAAGAAAAGGTCTGGAGAACTACTTCCATAAAGATTACAGCCAAGAAAACCCTAGAGAGAAGTTGTACTCTGTAGCACATGGGGTCACCATGAATCAGGGGCTGACTTGAAGGCAGCTAATAACAGTTGCTGTTGAGTTACTTCCAACTCATGGCGACTCCATGTGTGTCAGAGTAAAACTATACTCCATAGAGTTGTCAATGGCTGTGATCTTTCAGAAGGAGATTGCCAGGACTTTCTTCCGAAGTGACTCTAGGTAGATTCAAACCTCAAACCTTTCAGTTAGCAGCCGAGCACATTAACTGTTTGCGCCACCCAGGGACTCTGCGTTCCAATTTTAGAAATGGTAAAATGTGAAGAAGAAAAAAAAACTTCTTAGAATTGATGTAATACTCAATATTCCCATTTTCCAGATTAGGACATTGAGACTTCAGGTAAGGATACAATTCATCTATTTTTTCCCCTACATTCTCCACTTTCTGCCCTCAGGAAAAGGTCCTTAACAGGTCACCCTGGTGTCAGGTTCAGGCAGATTTTGCTGTTACTGCCACACTGCAAGGGGAACCTCAACCCTTTTCAAACTGTGGATTGATGTATTCTACTGTCAAAGAGAAGCAGAAGTCTGCAGCAATTGTGCTGATGGGGCCCCCATCCACCCAACACTCTCCTCTCGGCCTCCGCCAAGATGACTCAGCCCAAATTATCCCCCTGATTGTCTCAACATGCATGGACTCCCAGCTGGGGCCCTCCTTTACCCAAATTCGCATTACTGGATCCTTGAAGGCTGCAGACAGGTGGAGAGATCCCCTCTCTCTGAAATAGAATGTTGACTTCCAGGCCCTCCTACCATTCCTCATAAGCCCAGTTTTCACTTCTGTCTCCTTTCTGCCTCCTCTTCTCTGCACACACCTGGTTGTTGATGGAACTTCATGGAAGTTCCTGCTCAGAACAGACCTCTCCCCTTGGAGTTCCCCGTACCTCCACCCTTGGCCTTGACTTACACTTGTTGACATGTATGGAGAAAGGTGAATTCCTTTGAATTCTAAGTCACTTGAAGGGAGAAACTATCTTGTGTTGACACCTGGATCCTATCCAGCAGAGTTCATTGCACAGAGATACCATTCAAGACAAGTGCGGTGAATGAAGAAATGAAAGAAAAAAAATAAAAAAAGAACCAACGAAGAACTTTGGCCATGGGAGAGAAAAACAAGCCTCAGAGGAAGAGGAGTGCTATAGCTAATCAGACTCCTTTAGCAAGAATAAGCAGACACAACAGCAAGAACAAGCAGACACAAGGACATTTCATGCAAATCAAAGGATACACAGAAACTCACTGGCGAGTGGACTTTTACATTCAAGCCTCAGTAAAGAATCTTTTGTTGCCCAAGAAAACTCTCCTAGTTTATTGGTTTTATGAATGCAGATGTCCCATAAATTGAAGACCCATTAGTGAGGCAGACTGTGGCTCATGGGACCCTGGCCCTGTCTATACCACCGTGGGCTGGGAGACACTGGAACCTCATTTATTTTTAATTAGCAGTTACACAGGAATGAATTAATTCTCTCAAGGTCGCTCATTCATGAGTGGTCCAGTGTCATCACTGGTCTAGATACACACACACATATACACACACACACATCTATTCCCTTTCCTGCTACCATAGACATGGGCCATCACGTATTTAATGTAGATGCATCCCTCTGGTCCACCCACCACTCACTCCTTTTCTTGTATATTCGTGTATCCATGAACAACAAATAGCATTGCCTTGAGTATGTGATTTCCAAATGAATACAAATTATATCATCCTATATGGCTCATTTGCAACTTTCTTTTCTCATTCAATATGTTTTTGAGATTCATCTTTGCTGCTAAGTGTAGATGTAGCCCATTCCTTTTAACTGCTGTATAATATTCCATTTTATGAATAATCCTTATTTTATCTATCCATTCTCCCATGGATAGACATGCAAGTTGTTTCTAACCCTGCCCTTCTAGGCACCTCGCTCTTCTTTAATGATCGCATCTATAAAAATCAGGTGCCACTGATTACTTCCAACTTTCCACAACCTGACAATCTAAAGCACAGACTTCACTCCCAGGAAGTTCCAAGTCCAGTCAGAAGGACATTATTTGTAGATACACAAAAGAAATTTCACTACACAGCTGAACTGGGTGCCAAATAGGTGTCTTCGTTCTCCTCTCTGTGGTTGACATCTAAATACTTCTCACCCTGAGGAAGCTTTGCACAATGTTTGGCACAACTGGAAGAGTGGGAAGGCCATGAGTTGTCTGGCATGGATGGGAGAGAAGGGGAGCAGGGTGGCCGTGGGGGAGGGCGCCTGCCTGTTCCATCAATAGCAGCCCTGCCTGGGCGACTCCCTGTCCCAGACCAGCAGGACGCACCTCACGTCACACTACAGGAATCCTCTCACCATTATTGATGTTGGCAGCAAAATCCAGGAACTCGCCATTGGATATATGGTCTAGTGTTTTGGGATTAAATCCTGTTCACATGAATCTCATTCCCCAGTATTCCTCTGTGATCCAGACCACAGGGCCTGTCCAAGGGTGGATCCGGGTTTGGTGTTACAGGAAAAAGAAAAAAACCAGAGCCCACGTCCAGGAGGTTCAGAATCAGATCTAGGGCCCAGTGGAAACACTGCCATATGTTTAATTGTGCTCCAATTATGCAGAATGCTCCAGAATCACCGCTCTGGGGTGGAGAGATGCTAATGGCCGTTATTAAATTTGGACAGCCCTGTTCAGTTTTATGTGATCTTTGCAACTACTATGTGGTTCACAGAGAGTCGTCAGCCTTTTCTAACAGGAGGAAAATGGTGGAGTTACTAATTTGCAAATGCTTACTGAGCCAAACTCCATTCCAAGCACTGAAAAGAGGCAAATAGGCTCTCATGGAACTTCTAGTTCACTGGGGAGAGACAAGCAACACCAATACATACACACATACACACACAATAAGGGGGTAGTGATAAATGCTGTGAAAAACAGATATGACAGATTAGGGGAAGTCAATTTATATAGGGTGGTCCAGGAAGGTTCCCCTGAAGAGGGACTATTTGAGCATCCAAGAGCCCTGTGGGGATCTGGTGGAAGAGTGCTCCAGGCAGATGGAACAGCCAGTGCAAAGGCCCTGAGGGGATGGTGTGCTGGAAACACAGCGTGGTGTGTTGGAGAAACAGTCAGGAGGCCAGTATGGCTCAAGCAGAGTGAAGAAGAGGAGGAGTCAGAGATGGTGAGGACAGAGAGGGGATCTAATGGTTCACAGAAGTCTGCACTTCACTAGGAGTGAGATGGGAGCCATGGGACGTCTTTGAGCAGAGGAGGGATGTGACCTGTTTGATGTTTAAAAGAATCATTCTGGGCTTCTCTATGGAAGCAGCAGGGGCCAGTTAGGAAGTTCTCAGGTAATGATTCAGGTGAGATAGGATGGTGGCTGGGCTGGATCAGCATCGTAGCAATAGAAGTGGTAAGAAAGGTCAGATCATGGACATATTTTAAAAGCAAGGCTGACAGGATCTGCTGATGCATCCAATGTGGGGCATGAGAGTGCACTTCACCCAGTCATGGAGTTGGGGGTTGAACCAGGTCTCTTGCTTAACCATGCCCAAGGCTCACTCCACAGCATTCTGTCACTGGGAGTATTAGTTAATCCACTTGAACAAGCATGCCGACTGCAGCTAAATTCAGTACGTTCAAGCCAGAGAGTTCAACACCATGTCACCATGTGAAGGTAATCACATGGCGTTACACATGCAGTTACAGACTCTACTTCTCACCTCACTTCCCTCTTGCCAACACGGTGATCATGGGCAGGGTGTGGGACCAGAACCCTGGGTCAACTGCAGTGTTTGCATGGACAGATAAACCTCATATAGATAACCCTTTATGTTTGCATCTACTTTAAAGATACAATCCAGAGAAAGGAGATTCTTTTGCTCTCCATTGTACAGTTGAGGTAACTAGACTCAGGTGGTGAGATCAGCTGCCCAAGGCGACAGGCCAACTTGGGAGTAAAGCTGGGGGTTGAGCTCAGGTGATCAGGGATACAGTAATCACTTGGCTGAGAGCTACACTGGTTGAGGAATGAAGGATCTTGGTGCTGGGATCCAGTGGGGGCCAAACACTGGTTCCCACTTCCTCCCCTGGCTTGGCCTGTTTCCATGGTTCCCAACATTCAGCCTGGAGACCTCATATTTGAATCTGTCTTCATGCACAGATGAGAGTATTTGGGGGAGCTGTAGATCTTAAATTCTTGAAAGTGCTAAGGGATTTTGGGCTCCTTTAATCAGGTAGAAAGGTCCAGCCTCTTGTTCTTTCTGCCTGCAGAAGCTCCCATGACAGTTAAGAACAATTCCATCTCAGATGGT
Organism: Trichechus manatus latirostris; assembly: GCF_000243295.1. Classification (NCBI taxonomy): domain Eukaryota; kingdom Metazoa; phylum Chordata; class Mammalia; order Sirenia; family Trichechidae; genus Trichechus; species Trichechus manatus. Next base: position 1,763,772 of record NW_004444126.1, on the reverse strand, counting down.
CAAGGTTCTAGCCCATTCATTTTTGAATGAGAATTTGGAGGTAAAGCTCGTCTCAGTGCAGGGGTCACCCTAAGGCTGGGCCTCCAGGAGCTTTTATCTCTCAAAGTAGCCCCTGCTCAGTCTTCAGCAATTAGTCAGTGATCCTTTAAGTATTCCTAGCTGTTGCTGGGCCCAGCAGCGGTGTTTTCTCCAGTAAGATAGGATTCTCTGTATCTGCCTGTTATCTCCAGTTTTCATGGTAGTGGTTTGCCCTTTGACCTCAATACTCTGATGAATCTAAGAAGAGTCATTGATTTTCAGTTTTTCAGCTTTTTTCTTGCTGGGAGGATGGAAGCGATGACTTCTCTGTACATGTTGTCCTTGATTTATTTCTAACCTATTCTACCCCAGAACTTTGGGTCACTTTCCCTACCATGAATATTTGCTTGTATTTAATCATTCCTTCATTCAGGCTTTCCTGAGGGTTGACTGTAGCCAGGCACAGAGCTAGGCACTGAGAATCCAGAAATGAATTGGACAGAGCTTCTTCCCTGGAGAAGCTCAAGACCAAGAGCCGTCCCTTGGTATCCGAGGGGGACTGGTTTCAGGACCCTCCTGTGGGTACTAAAATCTGAGGATGCTCAAGTCCCCTATATAAAATGGCATAGTATTTGCATAGAACCTACACAATCCTCTCATATATTTTACATCATCTCTAGAATACTTACCATCCCTAATACAATGTAAAGCTATGTAAATAGTTGTTTCATCACAACTGAAGACTTGCTCTGGAAGGCAGCCTTTCTCTTCTATGAGTTTCTGGAGCTCTTCTGGGAACGCTGATGCTGCCTGGGCATCAGCTGATGTGATTTGCCTGTGATCTAAGTTCTTGAGACAGTAGTGCTTTCCAGAGCTAACCAGCCATCCCTTACTAGCCTGAGACTCCTTCCTACATAAATGATGTGTATGCCTACACATCATTTCATTCGTGTGGATTCAGCATAGTGCTCGGCACGCGGCAAATTCAAGTTGTGCTTTTTGGAACTTTTTTTTTTCCTCAAATATTTTCAATCCGCGGTTGGTTGAATCTGTGGATGCGGAACCTACAGATACGAAGGCCAAATGTGTGTAAATAAATGATAGTATTATGTGCTAAATTCACCCAACATGTTCTATGGTTTCACTGTGTGCCATGCACAGGTGTTAGATGGTATGGGTCCTGGAGGCACTGAGAGCTTAGTGCTATGGTTCCCAAATTCACTCATCAGAATCACTCATGGGAACTTGGGCAAAAATGCAGATCCCTAGGCCTGAACCCTCAGGGGTTCTCATTCCATGGGTCTGGGCCAGGCCTAGGTAGGGTAACCAACTGTCTTAGTTTCCCTGGGTCTGAGAGTTTTCCGGACATGTGAAACTTTCAGTGCTAAAACCGGGATGGTCCTGGGCGAACTGGGTCAATTGGGCCCCCTAGGCCCAGGAATCTGCATTTTAAACATATTCCCCAGGTGATTCAGATGCAGGTGGACGACAGGGCCCCGAGGCACAGAAAGGAGGCCTTGAGTGCCAGTGGTCCCTGGGGCAAGCAGGGAAACTGGCCAGACTCTGAAGTCCAGGAAGCATTTGCAGGGGTCCAGGTGGCAAGGCAGGGGTGGGGGATCTGGGCTGAGGGGACAACAGTCCAGACTCCCTGGAGTGAAAAGTGCCAGTGGGGTTTAAGACCTGAAATGTGCTGACCTAGATGTGCTTCAGAGCACTCCCAGCGTGATGGGTGAGCACAAGGAGAAATAAAAATGAAAAAAGATTGATTAGCCCAACTGGGAGGAGACGTCCAAGGTTGTCAATATTGCTGGGCCAAATTTCCCAGCAGCCCCCAGCTGGGCACAGCTGAGCTACAGCTTCCGTGAGCTGCAGGGTATTTGGAATAAACGCTCAACCCTGGAGAAGTATTAATGAAAATGTCACAGGCACTAAAGTCAAAGCAGATGCAGAGCCGGCTACACAGGCAGGCATAACTGATAAGGAACAGCCCAGGAGAGAACAAAACCTCTTGAGATTTGGCCAAGGGCAGACCAAAAAAAAAAAAAAATACATCTGGGGGTCCCCCATGGCAACTTGGAGGAACTCTGTCGCTCCTGTGGAACAAGCTGACATTTTTGTGCTGCTGTGTTATATACTGACATCCCGACAGGGCAGCGTTCAGAGCCCTCCGCATCAGCAAATAAATATTACGTCTCCATCTTCAGCTAAGCAGAGCTGTGTTGCATTCCTATTACTTCATGTGGATTAACCATCTGGAAGTTGAATCAAGCCACGGAGTAAAGAATGGGATCCAATTTTGCATTCACCAAAATAAGCCGTACTAGTCTCAATTTATGGCAGATGGTTATGCAGTCTCAGCGGGCCAAAAAATCTCTCTGCGAAAGAATAAAGTTTATGCCAATTACTGTAATAGGAACCAGCACAACAACTGTGTGGGGTTGACTAAGATCGCAGATATTGCTGTACAGCTCATAAACCGCGGGGGGCCGGGGGGAACGATGGGGACCCAGTTAATTCATTAAGATAACGCGAGAGAAATGAGCAGCTGAGTTAGTCATAAAGCAGAAGTATTTCCTCGCAAAGGATGGGAGTGAGGTGAGGTGGAGTAGTTCTTATTTGGATGGGGCCTGGCCTGGACTCCACTGCAGACAGGCTTGGGGAGATAGCGAACGGTCGCAGAAAGGCTGCCTGGCTGCTGGGCGGGAAAGGAACGGGAGGAGAGGGGTTAAATTCTGGGCTTCTCAGCGCCATTCATTCAAAACAGATCTGTTGAGGCTCTTCTGTTCTGTGGCAGCCAGTGGGTGAGGTCCGGAGCCTACAATGGTTCCTGCCTCTTGTATCTTGGCTGGGAGGGCAGCGCAGTAAAGGATCTGGCCTAGTGGGGGGAGGTCAGGGAAGGCTTCCACAAGGACGTGGCCCCTAGACTGAGGTCGAAGGATGAACAGGGGAGGAAAGAGGGCTCCGGCCTCAAGGACACTATGGGCTTTGGTCTCAGAGGAGCTGAAACAAGGCCAGTGTGGCAAGAGCATGTGAGGGCAACGTGGGAGCAAGAGGGGAGAGGGCGGCCAGGCCAGAAGTGCAGAGCCTCCTGGCACAGAAAGGAGGTTTGTGTCGTCCTAAAAGCAAAGACGGAATGATGTGAGCCGCCTTCCTTTAGGCGAGAGGCCCCTGGCTGCAGGAAGGCACTGCCTCTTCTCAGCTGAGGGCCTGAGAGTCAGGTTCTTGACCTCTGTGAGCTCTGGTTTCCTCAAGGAGGTGGGAGTGTAACTCCTGCTCCCTGGGCTGGTGTGAGCAGCTTGGGTGAAGGAGGGACTGGCCTCTCCCCGCCCAGCCGTCCAGCGTGAGCAAGCGCTGCTCGGACCTCCAGGCCAGCCAGCATCTCTGAGACAGGCTTCCACACAGGCCATCCCTCCGACCCCAGGGCTGGAGAGAGGGGCCACATAGGCAGCTGGTTTGGGACACAGCAGATTCCAAAGCAAAGTTGCCAATTTCCTATACAATGTTGGTTCAGCTTTTATATTTGTTTTTAGATGAAAGCAGCTGGTTTAAAGAATGCTGACATTTGGGACTCACAATAGGGTGGCCAACCGCCCCAGTTTGTCCGGGACCATCCTAGTTTTAGCACCGAAAGTCAGGCCTCCCAGGAAACCCCTCCATCCTGGGCAAACCAGGATGCTTGGTCACCGTAGTTGTCTAACAGACCGACCTGGGGACAGGTCCAGTGTTGTAGAGATTTTCACAGATTACTTACACATTTCTTGTGTCACCGCCACCTTCCGTGTTGGTATTATTACCCAACTTCAACTGGCAGGAAATGAGGCTCAGAGGGGCTGAGACTTCCTTGTGGGGCTGCTGCTCAGTCAGCAGAGGTGGCAGGCTTGGAATTCAGGCCTTGGAGGCCAAAGCCCCTCCGCCTAGCCACGGCCTCTCAGAGAGAGACAACAGCAGTGTCCATTAGTAAAACCCAATGGTATCAAGTGATGACATTCTCTGGGTAGGCTGGCAAATGAACACAGCTCTGCATACACAACAGTCGCCCCACTGTTCCTCGCCTGGCCAGACATCTCTCCCGGCTCGCACAAAGGCCTGAGCAAACACAGAGGCCGCATCTTATCCTGGTGGCCGAGAGCCAGGGCTGGGCCAGGCTGTCCCCAAGACACTGATGGAGTTCCCCCACGATATGGGTGCCATGTGGAGCACTAACAACCCTGATCAAGGGGCCCAACGTGGGGCAAGAATTCCAGGGCAAGTGGGAGAAGCCCCTGCTGAGGCCCAACGCTCACATGTATGGGGAGCTCGCCAGCAGGAATGCAGGCGCTGGCCTCAATCGCACAAGTGGAAAATCTGAGCCTGTCGGGCTGGAAGGGGCCGAGGAATCCTGAAATTCCCCCTTCGGCTTGCTGGCAGGCGCCTAGGAAGAGAAGTGAGCTCATGGGCCTCCAGATGCTGAACCAAAAGATCTCATCCCAGTGGCAGAAGCTGGGCATTCGTGTATGGGGAAGTGTTCTCAAGGCCTCGCGTGCTACAAAAATCATTCTAAGGAAGATTCTCTTGTAAGGTAGAACAGTGAAGATAATTCTGGGAAGAAATACTCACAGTCCCAACGTGATCACAGAACAGCCACAGTGGCTCCCTTCCAGGTGTCCACAGGCCTCAGGAGTTCCTGTGTTCAGAGCGTCTGCACTTATTCTGATTTCTCACCTTGGTTGGCGTACCAGACGTCGCTCATCTTTCCACTTTGAGAATTATCATTAAACCTTTCCCAAGTACTATGAGGTGACTGACACTAGAAGGCATGGATACAGAACCACAAACCCGCAAACTTCACAGCACCATCACAAAAATCAGGAATGAGGGAGCTATGATAGGGAAGTAGGGGCTGTGGGGAGTGAAGGAGTTACTCCAGGAACCCACCTGAGGTTGCCTCAGTTGGACATAAAATCCAACAAGGGAGTTTCCTGATGCCAAGATGGAGGGAGGAGTTTAACACTGTCTAGGAGAAAATGTTTTCTTGGCTCTGAGCTCTGGTAAGAATCTGTCACAGAAGTTTACTCCTGAGTGGTGCTTAAGAATGTAGGGAGTCCTCTACAGAACTTTCTCATCAGCTTTACACTGACCTCAGTAAATGCCACAGGCGTGGAAATTTGTGGTTCTGAAAGATTAGGGGTGGGGGTAGGATCAACAGTGGGCCACTGGCCCCACCACCTTTAACAATATGACCTGGGGCAAATTCCATTTCGCTATGCCTCAGCTTCCTCACCTGTAGAAGGGGAATGATTAACAGCATCTACTTCATAGCCTGGTTGTGAAGATTACACGAGGCTATTGATGTGTTTACAACAGTGTCTGACACATAGGGTTAAGTGTTGGGTCTTATTATTTTTCTTGCATTCTGATGATATGAGCAATGAATGTGGGACGCTACAGCAGGGGTTGCAAACTATGGCCCTCAGGCTAAATCTGGCCAGCCATCTGTTTGTGTAAATAAAGTTTTATTGGAATACGGCCATGCACATTCATTTATATATCGTCTGCCTGCTTCTGCACTACAAAGGTGGCATTGAGTAGTTGCATCCAAAGTCCAAAATATTTATTATGTGGCTCTTAACATAAAGTCTGCCCACCCCTGATCTGAATGAAAAGCTTGTGTGATGTTCATGTATGGCTGTTCTGGGCCTGATCCTAAATGTCCTTCCTGCCTTACTTGGAGGAAGTCACTCATCTTAAACTTAAGCGTTTCTCTGGAAGGGCATTTTTGGAGTGATGGCTACAAACACCTTGGCTGGAGAGCACCTCCAGCGCCTCTTGGTAGGCTGAGCAGCTGTTTTGGGGCCTCCTACGTGGGCCATGGGAAAGTCGAGACAGCTCTGAGAGAACACACATCAGTATTACAGGATGCAGAGAACCAGCGTGCAGCGGGATGCCCAGAGGTGAAGCTTTTGTTTAGCACATACATTAATAAACACTAAGCCACTCCTTCATTCCACTTCATGAAACTCCCTCAGTCTGGAGCACAGGGGGATGCTGCTATCAACTGATTAGCAGGTGGTGTCAGAGTATATAAGGGATCAACAAGGCGCAGGCGTGTCACAGCACCTTGCTGCTGCTTCTCAGTAATCCAAGAAGCAAAGACTCACCGATTTAGGGAAGCTCTAGCCTTCTCGTGCCCCATTGGGAGCCAGGATGCCAAGCCCAGGTCAAAACATCAGCATGGCACCTAAGGAGCCAAATTCCAATCATGGAAAACATATAAGAAATCTACACTTTCTTACAAGCATAGCATTTAGTCTAATAGTCGCACATGGTATTTTCTGGACAACAGACGTACAATGAAATAAAATATGCCAACTGAGAAGAGTTTAACCAGCATTATCTTCATTGTATTTTGTACTTCAACAGCTTTCATTAGCACATCATGGGTCTACCCTTCAACTTTCAGTTGGTATTAGTTGGGAATCACACAGAACAGTCTCCCTATGCTTCTCTATAGTTCTATGGACCACACAGGTGTTAAGAGCAGCAGCCAATCAGCACAGTTCCTTTCACCTGTGCCTGACTCTCCAGAGACCGTGAGGTTGAAGGGCACTAGGGCTTCACTTTGTAAACAGCAGAATAAGCCTCGCACTGGTCACTGGCTTTGGCTGCACCAGGTCTTTTGGGCCTCGGAGAGCCATGCAGGGCTGTGTTCAAGCAGAGGTACAGCATGACCGGGGATATTCTAGAAAGTCATCTGATTAAGGCGTTACCACGCAATGCCCTAGACCAGGGGTTGGCGAACTATGGCCCCATGAGCCAAATCTGGCCCACTGGCTGTGTAAATAAAGTTTTATTGGAAAAGATCCATCCTCATTCATTTATATATTGTCTATGGCTGCTCTGCAACCACAAGCACAGAGCTGAAGAGTTGTGACTATATGGCCCACAAAACCTAAAATATTTACTACTTAGCTCTTTACAGAGAGAGGATGGTTCATCAGGGCATGGCCTGGAATAGGACAAGAGGGGCAGGAGTTTATAGGCATTTTTGGGCAGACTTTCTGTAACTAATTAGGATTTCTGGTTCAGGCAGACAGTGATGGAGTTAACATGAGAAGTTACCGGTTGGCGTCAATTCTGACTCATGGCAACCCCACGTCAGAATAGAACTGTGCTCCACAGGGTTTTCAATGGCTGATTTTTTGCAAGTAGATCACCAGGCCTTTCTTCTGAGATGCCTCTGGTTGGACTCAAACCTCCAACCTTTTCAGTAAGCAACTGAGCAAGTTAACTGCACCACCCAAGGACTGAGGTAAGAAGAGTATATAGCATGTTTTGGAGGAGGAGGAAGAACTAGTAAGAGTTTGGTTTTAGACTCCTTCAGTTTGCAGAGTCTGGTTTAGATGACTGGGAAGCAAGGAGGAAATGCGGACCTGGAGCTCCCTCCTCTGTCTCATTGTACTTTGTACCGATCGCTACCAGAATTACTACCTCTTATTGTAGTTAGTTGTTAGGCTTTCGTTGTCAGGGGAAGAAATTAGATCTTATTGAGTTTTGGTTACACCACGTCCCCATCCTCCTAAACTCCAGGGCCCAAAAGAGGGCTTAGCACAGGATAGGCAAGTATCAGTGTGGGAAAAAAGGGGCAGTTTCAGAGTCAAAATTTCCATCCAGAGAGGTGACTTCTGGATACAACTAACTGTGGCTCCTGCCCCAAGCAGTTCCCACGTTAAGGCAGGGTAGTCTGTAAGAGCCAGAGGTGGCTGCGGACTGTTCAACCACTTCAGGTCAAGGAAGATTTTGTGGAGTGGAGGAAGCGGCACTTAGCCCCAGGGCTTTGAAGAAAGGGTAGGAATCTGTTTTACTTGGAAAGAAGGCATTCATCTCAATGATCTTCCATGAAGAAAAGGTGGTGATTCTCTTAGCTCTCTTTTCCTGTCCTTTGAAGAGGGCACACTGAACCCAAGCCACAGAAAGGCAACTGGTGGGCAACCAATATTTTCAAAGGCTCCCCATGTGACTCTAAGGTGCAGCCAGGGTTGACAGCCACTGGTTTACCTGAGCACGAGCATAACAGCACAAACACTCAAGAGAAAGGGACCCCAAGACAGTCTGGGAAAAATGAGAAGAATCTGTTTGGAATGAAGGAGACATTCTTTTTTCATTCGGGAAAAATATCCTAATTCATGATTTAACTTAATGGAAAAGAAAAATGTAACTGCACGCGGACATCACAAGGCAGTGGCTCCTGACACGGGATGACCACCTCAATCTGTACAGTGCAAACTCTCCTGAGGGAGAGGGAAAGCTAACCAAGTTAGATCTAATGTGCTTTTCAACAATAAAGATGCCGTGTGACACGGCACTTTCAGAAGAAAGCGACAGACACCAAAGCGTCAGGGGCCTTGAACTGCTGAGCAGCGCAAGTGCTTAGCTTGGCCTTAGAACTTCTGTGAGACGCAGCTTTAGAACATCTGTGATTTCTATGTTTCCCAAACCAATCCTGTTGAAGAACTGGTTTTGAAGGGCCCTGTGGTTGCTTAATATTCCCCAGTCAGAAAACATAACCCAAGTGACACTGGGAGGGTTCCTAGGAAGCATTCCCTGTTGGCAGCAGATGCTTCAAGCTCAGTGGGATAACCTTTAGGCTGTTCTCCAGGCTCCCCTCCCTCCTTCCCAATCACGCAAAGTCCCAAACTCTAAAATAGCCAACGAGTGTAATTTGAAAAATCAATTTTGGACTCATTGAACTTCATCTCAAAACATTCTGCGGTTCTCATGATACTAGATGTGAGGGTCTAAGAACAATGTCAGAATGTTCCCCTTCAAAACGATCAACAGGGAATCCCACACCACCCCCTTGCTAACTCAGCCGCTGAGAGAAGATGGGCAAAACAAATGTTAACAATGTCTCTTACTTCCTCACAGACAAGACGCGAGGTGGTGGAGGCTGGGCTGCAAAATTCTACGATCTGGCAAGTTAAAGACGGAAGAGAGGTGAACTTATTAACAGTCAGGTGTTAGGTCTACAAAGACAGGGGATCCAAATGATTTTAGATCAGCTGGAGACAGTTTGGTAAATGAATGGAACAGGAAGGGAGAAACTATACTGAGGAGGACACAGATTTCAAACGACCCTGTCTACCCTACAGCAGGGGATTATGGCTTCCATTTTCTAGACAAGGAGTCCAAGACTCAGGAGGAGACAGGAACGGCCCCCAGGTGTTCCTGACACCAGGCCCACACTGTTCCTGGCACTGGTCTGAGAGCTGGCATCCAACTAAGCTCCTCTTGTCCAGCTGCTCAGGTGCCTTTGACTTGGACTTTTGCTTTCCCATCTCTACAATGTGAAGGACGTCCAAGAGCCTTCTCAACCAACTCTCGATTCTTAAGTGCTCTCACACTGAACTGTTAATTTATCTGTCTGTACGCCCATTTCCGACACTGGACTGAGCACTGCTTCTATTCACCTCGGTACCTCCAGTGAGACCTGCATGCCAGGCACACAAATGCTCAGTTTGCTGAATGTGTGCAAATGCCAGACTGTCAACATGGATGCTCACATTAAGTCTGAGATAAAATGCTAAGAAAATGAGCTCAGAAAACAGAAATATAACGTTAAATGTTCAGTGAGTGTTTTAAAAACAGAAATGTACTTTTCCCCTTTAAAAGTAATTAAAAACAACAACAAAAAAACTGAGATCAATAATAATATAATTCTTCCTTAGTTTACTGTTTAGCTTTCAAAGACAGAAAATTATTTACAAAACCAAACATAAAAATGTGGCCTCAGTGCACTTCGAGAATAAGAATCTGCAATAAAAAAATAAACATTTTTTCTTTATTTTTCCCAGAGTGGTAGTGCTGCAAATTACAGAATTCTTGAAAAGGAAGCAGAGAAGTGGCCCACAGAATTTCAAACCAGACGTGGCATCAGGAAAACCACCACTCAAGCACACAAGTGGCATTTTGTGATCAAATTTATTTTTTGTTTAAATTTCATTTACTTTGTTTTACTGTAATTTACACAAGAGACTGCCAAGTAAACTAGGTATTTTACATTCACCACACATTCCCTCAAATCTCCACAGTTGTTAGAAAAACATTAAAATCCATGCGCCGGGCTGTCATTTCCATGTACACCCGAGCTCCCGATGATGCTACAGATGCCAGTGAGAGTTAAGTTCATTAAAAAGGGAGGACTAGACTCTCTATTTCACAAAATTAGCAATAATCCTCCTCGCACCAAACACTTTGCAGACAATGATTATGCTTTGACAAGACCTATCTTACAACAGTGCCCAGAGAGTAAACACCAGTCTTTACCCTGAGTACACAGAGGACACATGAAACGTGGGGTTTGTTGCTGAGGATAACAGGCATCGCAGTGCAGCAGTGATCCTAAACATCCCTGTCCAAGTCACAGCCATCACTTCAGTGGGGACAAGGGACACGTGGGAAAACGAGGAGCAGGGAGGCGTGGGCTGTCAGCGAATCAGATTACTAATGCAATTTGACTACAGGGGCTGGCGTGTCTTAGGAGGGACAAGAGGTTAAAGAAGACAGCTTGTGACCTGAAGGCTTCAACAGTATCATCCTACTCAAGCTTCCAGGACAGACAGGAGAAAAACTGTATCTGGACACAGAAAGCTGATAAAAATCTTACCTAGCTATTGTTCCTTTCTTAAAAATAAAAGGAGAAGGCGGCGGCGGTGGCTTCTGACCAGCATTTTCGTAATGCTTGTCCAAGATACGTTCCAATGGACATCCTACTTGAGAGTACATCCATCAGGGTGGAGGCACACCAGCCCGTCGGCAAGGCCTCCGACCCGTGCAGGCAAGCCTCATGCTGCATCTTAAATTCTCCCTATCTCAAAGTCAGCATCTCCCATTAAGGTATATTTTCGACATGAAAAGAGTGAAATGTCATCACTATATCCTATCATGTAAGCTGTGAGGAATCGAGACCATTTGCATAGTTTCCAAACTATAATTTCAGAAGACAGTCATTTCAGAAACAAGACTCCAGAGAAGTGCTGTATGTCCAATTTTTCTACACAGCCTACAATGCTACTAAGATTAATTTCTTAATCAATTTCCTTGTCTAACAGGTGCCTGAAAACTGTATAGTGTATATTAGAAATCACAAACTGTCATCTCCATTTTTGCTAGGTTTGATGTAGAAAAATACTTGAAATTTAAAATATAAAAATCCAATAAAAACTGGAGTTCTTTTTTTTTTTAAAGGATTTTTCCTTTAGGGCAAACAAGTAAAAACTGGCATGTAAATTTACTCCTTCCTATTAGATACCGTCAAATTTGGCTCTAAGATAACGACCATCCAGAAATAAATAGTTATAAATACATTTAGAGTTTACATTCCAGATTCACCGGGTTACCAAAAAATTTAGAATATATTTTTCTGTGGGGGTCCATTTGCTGACGGGCCTAAAATAGCAATTTATAAGAGACTGATTCAAAAGAACAGAGAAATAATAAAAGGCTATATATATATATTGGTCCACAACTTGACATTTATGAAACATACCAGCTAGTATTACATTGCAGTCATTTTGTCCATTAATGGTATTACTGTGATAATTACTAAAATCTGTTCCAGGTATATATATTGAAAATATTTTCTTTCGCATTCTTGCTGAAGATAGGTACAGTACTTTGGAGAAATTGTACTAATCCCTTCAGTATGTTTGTATGTACATATATATACACAAGTGTGTGCATCTTAAATCTGTAGCTCTACATGCATTTTATATACAGCTACGGATATACACACACATACATATTACTCATGTGGTTGAGAACCTGTGCATGTGTGTACATAATCACAAGCACACATCTGGGAAATGTCAACACTGCAAGATACTGGTCAGATTCTTCACTCATCACTGGCTGCGCTTGTTCCCCTCACTTGACCTTGGTTACGTAACTGTAAGAAAGGGAAAGACAGTGCAGCTTGTTAAAATACAAGGAGACACAGAAAATGTTATATTTGTCACACACATTCTCCAGGAAGAAAAAATCTCAACGTAGCAAAACCTTCAGCAGCAAACGTACACCCAACTACTGTATTTTAAAGATTTAATCTCTCTTTAAGATTTTGGACTTACTAATGACATAGGATTTTGTTTCATCAGAGGGGAAGATAAACTACAAGCAGACATAAGTCACAGAAATGTAGAAAAACTTAACAAAACAAAAACTTAAAAAAAATTAAAAGAACACTGAATTTAAAGAAAGGGCTACGGAGGAATCTTGGGAGAGCTGATTCACTCTTATTTGGTACAACTACTTCTCTTGACTACTGAACACTTCGTTTATCCCCATGTTCAATAATTAAAGAGCAGGTAGTTCACGTAAGAGGGCAGCAAAGAACCACAGTGGAACAAGGCAGGTGTTATATCTTGTTCTTTGCTAATAAACACCTTAGTTCAGTATTAACAAATGACAACAGTATACTGCTGATTTTTGGTTACTCACACTAGTTTCATTCAATATGTGGGGGAGATTTTCACATTCTTTTTCCTTCTCTGGGAAAATCTCTAATCAGAGTATATAAATTTGTCTTAGAGAAATTTTAAGACCATAGAAATATTTCATATTGTAAATGAAAACTAAAGTGCATTTACACATATTAAAGCTAACTGTATGGATAACTGAAGATTCAACATGAAAGAAGACTTTCTGGTATACACAAAAAACTTCAACTAAAATGGATTATTGAGGTTGGCCCTCATGGTATGGGAGGAAGACTTTCCCTCAGTGTGATTTAAAGTGCTTTTCAATATTTCCTTAAACCACAAACGAACCTACTGAGAAATAGGTCAATTAACTGGCTATGGATGAAAAATCAGCTGGTGTCTAAGACAATGCTATGCAATGATTACGTGCACTTGGCAGCTGGTTTTAACCCATAATGCTAAGAACTGGGCCAGGATTACTAAATGCAACCTGTTCCACAGATAAAATTCTTACAGAATAATAATTCAAGTGTTCACTGTCGATTTCTAAAATATGTATCTTTTAAATTCTAAAAATGAAACCACATTAACAGTTACAATCTCTGCTCAGCAAGTTAACTGCCCATCACCAGAACGGTATTGGTTTGTAAACATTGTTTTTACCCAGGTCTTCACTTACACAGTTTGATATTGTCTCTGACCCTACAGGGGACTCATCTAGACATCAGCAGCCGACGTGCCTCGAACGGAACCCTTCTTACGCATCTAAACGTAAAATAAAATCATGAGCTGCTGAAATCACAGGCTCTACATAGGGGTTAGTAAGCAAGGGGGAAAAAAGAGATCTAAAAGAGATTGTGAAGTGATGGCTGACTGTTCATAACCAAATCCACACTGAGAATGAAGTTCTAAGGCCCCTTGGTCTAAAGACAGCCTTGCAAAAGGCTTTTCTTACACAGTATGAAAGATCTTTCTTAAATTTAGGAAACAAGAGCCTGCAGACTGACGATATGAAATTATCAAAGACAGCCAAGGGGTAAATGAACTGCTCCCCACATAATGTGAGGAAAGAGCCCCATGGTCTGGTCCATCTTTTCATGGTTCCTAGACCAGGAAGGACCCATGAGGTGTGGCCCTCTCAGCTGCTTCTAAAAGCAGGGCCTCTCGGAGGAGTTGCTTAGAGGAAGTTTACTGAAAAGAGGGGAGAATGAAAGGAAGAACAAGATATAGCACAGGAACAATGAAACAAGGAAGGACACAAGGCTACATAAGAAAGGACAGGCATTCGTAACAACAGCCTATAGACAATTTAAAAACCTCAATGAGAAAATCAGGAAAAGAATGGAAAGAAAATAAATAAATATAATGAATACATTGTAAAACTCAACACCCCACCCCTCATCCAACAGACGTACCAGTTGAGAATAAATAGGTGTTACATTTGCCCCAAGCATTTCTTTGTTTGCTAAGCCTAACCCCAGGATTTCTCAGTAGAATTATAAGTAGGGGCAGTCCTCTCCTGCCTAACCTCTCCAGAGGCTATTCCTTCGCTCTAGGGCTAAAACCCATTTAAAAGAAATCCAATTTTTAAAATATCAGCAAACTTAAAGGAAAATTACAATGTATTAAATTCTATCCTCAGGTGTCAAGAGGAACAGGACCTCAAGAAGAGGGGAAATTCCTCAGTGGTGAAGAGGACTTTAACAGGAGGTGAGTGCTTTCCGGGTCGGAGTTTGGCCCACAGGCATGATGCTGCCCAGATTCTGAATATGTTCACAAACCGTCAGGACTCAAAGCAGAAGCAATTCAGTGTGGAATAAACAAACAAAAAAACCCAAACCCGTTGTCATCGAGTAGATCCTAACTCATGATGACCCTACAGGACAGAGTAGAACTGCTCCATAGGGTTTCCAAGGAGCAGCTGGTGCATTCAAACCACCGACCTTTTCGTTAGCAGTCGTTAGCAGCCTGAACTCGCAACCACTGCACCCACAGCCCCTCCCTAATGACCTAGAGCAAAAAACCTGAACGGGATTTAACATCTTGAGGACCAGCACTCAACAAAAGAAATTTGTCTTACAAAATTTTGAAACATTTAACAAAGAAAAGGCTATCTAACCTCACCTGGAACCGATGACAGAATCCTACCAATGTCATGAGGAAATGAGTCCGTTTATGCCATTTGGGTATAATATCTTCTAATAAAACAGGCTGCTGTGTAATAACTTGTCTATCTTCCACACTCTTACTGTGTGCAATTCCTAACTCATGAATAACTGACTTGTATGGAAAAGCAGCTGAGCCTGTGGGCCCACTGCCGCAGGTGGGACAGAGAGTCACCACCTCCATGTCAGGGGTCTCTTCGGGTTGACACTGGGACCGTTCTGTGTTCAGGGATCATGAGACTGCAAACTGGTGAGGGAAGCAAGAGCACTTCCCTGGGGGAAGAAGAGGTCTCAGCTCAGTTCTGTCCAAGGAGGCCAGAGGCAGGCAGGGCTCAGAGCCCAAACCAGGAAGGGTTACATTCCACCAGGTCAGCAGCAACCTCTCTTCCTCAGGTTATGGACAGTTCGCCAGCATAAAAATCAGAACTATGAGAAGGGCTCCTTCCTGAGGGTCTAACCAAGAATCTGTTTTCTATTGCATTTGGTATCTCCTTTTTGGAAATGCCGGCCTGTTCCATGATCTGAGCGTGAATGAGCGCAATCACGCTGCTGTCTTTTGAATGTCCAGCTGAGACCAGCTGCTCTGAGGGGCTGAAAGGAGAGCTGGCAGGTACATTTGTGGCCTGAAGCACTTGGAGGGAGGGAAAACGGGCAAGGCATGGGAAAGAGGATTAGAATTGGGGGGCATGGGGGTGCTTCTCAGAGAAGAGCACCTGGCTCTTAAGCAAAGGAAAATAGAAGTGGAAAAGAAGGTAGGCGGACCCACGACACACTCTTGCCTATTTCTTTTGCCTGGGGGCTGCCTAAAAATAAGGAGGTGGAGGAGAGTCTTCTAAGCTCCCCACTCCTAAGATCCAGAACTCAGAGTCATATGATTAGTACGAGAAACTGGGGTCAAAGAGGTTTCTACTGGCTGGCCTAGAGACCAAACCCCTATTTAGAATGCTGTTTCTGAGGGAAAAATATGTTCCGAATTTCAAACAATCAACTTAATTTTTGGAACAAAATCCATTCATAAGTTGGAGACTGCCTATAGTTTACTTTACGTATAAGATAAGGTTAAAACACTTTATTGCCTTATAAAGAAAATATGTCCTAGTCCTCTCAGAAGGTTTGTATAAAACTAATTAGAAGCAGATCTGCTGTAATCACCAAAAGTAAGCAATCTTAAACACAGATTCTTTACAAATGCAATGTGCCAGAGAAATAGATTCCCTCCTGTGCCAAAGAACATGATTGGCTGCCATTCTCCTGTGATTACACGGAGCTCCTGCTGCACACACAGGCATTCGTCAAACACTTGCGCCTGCAGGGCTTCCAACACTGGGACTGCTGGCAGGACTTTCTATGACTGCATGGAAACCGCTATCCTGTCCTGCACATTCCTCAGGTTCAGTCCCCCAGTGGGGCTTTACTGCCAACTAAAAAGAAATGGGGCCCAGGGCAAAAGCAAAACCAGGCACATGCAAGACAAAGTCAGGAAAGAACGTGTCCTTGGGAGAGACACAGGAGAAGCCCCATGCACACATGCTGCGCTGCCTGCTCACTGTGGTGGCCAGGAGCTGGGGGGTGCTTTAACTTTGAAACATGGTGTGCTGACATCTGGCCCAAGGATCACCTGAACTTCTGCCTAAAGCTTGTGAAGAAATAAGGATTCATCACTAGAGTTGGGGGAGGGAGAAGGTATTTCTAGAATCAATGACAATACCACTAGCCTTACCTTTTCTACAAAAGGAAAGAGGACTTACTGTGATAACATGTAATGACCCCTCAAAATGAGCTAAAGGTAGCCTGGTCTGCCACAGTGAGTGCCCATAAAACTACTATGTGAACTAGGTAATACCACAGAGAAATAACACATAAAAAATAATACAAAACCATTAGGCATTTTACAACGAATAAATTCTAAATGAAGGAAGCTCTGGTCAACTTTCACAAAAGATGCTCAACAAAAAGGAAATCAGAAAGCAGATTAGTGTCTAAGAAACTTGACTTTGATGAAGATAAATAAGATTAGTGAATGGCTTTTAATAACACTCTTCTTAATTCTAAGCCTATACTTACTAAGTGTGTAAACAGTTTTACAAAAGGACAATTAGAGAATTCCCATAGAACAGGAAGTCTTACTGTTTCTAGTTCTTTCTGAGTTTCATCTTCCATTCTCCTAATGTCTTCCATTGTCAGATCAATCCACTTGTCAATCCAACAAAAAAGCTGGCGATGAAAGTTTGTAAATATCCTTTTTTCTTGCTTTTAAAATAAAGAAGAAAAGCAGTATAAGATGGCAAAAACCTAAGATTAATGACAGATTACTTTAACTTTAGTAAAAGTTAATCCATGTTCCAATTAATCCATGAATTTTATATATACTTGGTTTGAAAAGACCACTCTACTATTAGTGAAAATCTTACTTCCATCCTATTATCATTTTGTCCAACAAAATAAAAAGGCAAAGGTAGCACAGTTTAATAGAAACTAAAGAAATACAGTGTACACGTTCTGATCCAACATAAATTCTTGCTGGACCTGATTTATTTTTACCTTCTTCTAAATGTCAGTGATCAAAGGTCAACTTGATTTCTTCTACTATAAAACCATACATTATCATTCTTAACTTCTCTGCAATTCCAAGGAATACTGTTGAGGTGGAATACAACAATTACTCAACGAAAAGAGTCCTAAGTTCTTTGGAACAAGATATTTTGTTAAATTGAGAATTGTTACTTATTCTCATCTCCATTATTCTTTCTACTCTACATGTTATTGCTACTGTATATAATCACATTTATAATTAGTGGTTTTAATTGCTGGATTATTTAAGTTTTACTGAACTTTCCCAAGAAGAGAGAAAATTACACGGAACAGTACGTACTTCTGGACAATCGTAAACTTTAAAATTTTTTTCCATGAACAGAAGGGACTTCATCAATTACATGTGTGACTTCTATTTATCAGAACTAGATTATGAATCTATTATTATGATCCAAGAGGAAGGAAGGAAGCCAATATTTACAGAGTGCCTACTGTGGGCCAATTGCAAGCAGGCCCAAGGAAAATCAAAGTTTCTAGCACTTTAAGATCATTTTTCTTTTTTAAATTGTGGTAAAATATATATATCCAAAAGCTTGGTGTTCTGACCATTTTTAAGTGTACCATTCAGTGACTTTACATTCACCATGCTATGCTATCACTCTCCATTTCCAAAAGTTTTACATCACCCTAAAAGCACCATTTTCTTTTTAAATATTAATGCAGCTATAGTTTAAAAGTAGAAAAATTATGGTGAAACTCAGACACAACTAGTTGTGGGAATCAGACATATAATGTGGGGTTTCTTTATAATGACAAAGGGATAAATGTTCATGCTGCAGAAAAAGTAAACACCAAAGAAACTTGCACAGTCCTTGTGTATTCATAACCACGTGTATTTATACGAGTGCAATTCTTTCCTCTTGCTAGATCTCATGGCTATGTCACTTTCACTTTAATAAAGAAGACATGAAAAAGAAGCAATTAGAATTTGGACCCTCAGATAACGTCACCCCCGGTTCAAAGAGTATAGAACCATTCTCAGTGAGAGCCTTTAAAGCAGACATCCCGTGTGAAAGTGCCAGGTGTATGTGTCACATGAAGTGTGTGTGTGTTAAGGAGCCCCTCAGTGGGAAAGTCCTGGGAGACCTGTTCAACATAGAAAGGGCCCTCTGCAAAAAGAGCTGGGCAAACTCTAACTACTAGGCTTTTCCTCAAAGAAAGCCCCCTTAAGGCCTCTGCTGACATTTGTTTTTCCTGTGTCCAAGGAGAAAAAGAAGGGTAAAAATTAAGCAGGGGCAGTAACGCTCACCTCACAAAGGAGATCAGAAAGTGGTAACAAAATATTCCATTAATAGCTATCTCAAATCTTAGCGTAAATTGAAGTCACCACGTTTTGAGCAGGTTTTACCTTCTGAATGAAGTTTTCTACTTTGCTCTGCAGTCCCCACCACTTGAATTTGATGGTCACCAGCTTATAAGCACACATCTGAGGACCGTCTGGGTTGTTTGCCAGCTCCTTCTATATGAGGAAAATTGAAAAGAAGAAATTATGACTTAAATATTTATGTTTTGATTAAAACTGACTGCTGTGTAACAACATCACAGACATACATGAAGAAAATTACAATCTCAGATGTGTTTAATTCAGATGTTTGGAAAATCTAAATCATTTTAGCAAAAGCAGCAGTATTCCCCTGCTGCAAACCCTCCTTCCAAAGACGAGGCTACTTCCTAGCTCTGAAGTTTAATAGACGTGTTGCTCTGCTTCAAATTACACTGTACAGATTTCATATTAAATACCAAATACTATTCACATCATATCAACAGTGAGTCTTTAATATGTAAGGGTTCTCCTAATGCCATTATCGCGCTCCCTTTGTGGACGTGGCAAGGCACAATAAAAAATGACGAGGATGTTTTAGTCTTCTGTGTCTTCAAATGCTGGCAAGTAGAGTAGCACTGTTCATTAAACTGAGGTATCTTCAATAGAAGGGGGATATGAAAAGTGATGCAGCAGCAAAAATAATCTATAATTATCAAGTCTTCAAAGGAATATCTCATACATATAGACTTTAATTTCCACAACTGATTAGTCAGAGAATCAAGTCAAGATCTGTTCTGGTAAAAAAGAGAAGACATTTAAAAAAAAAAAAGGGCACAAGAGAGGTAAGGAGACTATTCTAGATTAAACGAGACTAAAAAGACATAATGTCTACAATTTACTTTCAGATAATTCAACCTAATAATTTAAAAAATATGTATTTGTGTAGACAGAAAGACTTAGGGAAAGAGAGACAGAGAAGAGGGAGAAAAGGAAAGCAAATACGACAAACTGTTAACTGTTGAATCCAGGTGGAGGCATTCACTGTTTTAGTCTTTCAGTTTTAGGTAGGTTTTGAAAGTTTTTGTTATAAAAATTTGGAAGAGATTACATTACATTACATTACTGACTGTAAAAATGGTGGAGTGGCAGGGACGTCTGACCTCCTCATCCAATTTTTCAAGAGGGAAGGAGAATCATTATTAGCATCAACAGCCCAAGGCTAACCACTATGAGGCAGAGGTCAGACATACCACCCTCCAACCTTTTTACCAGTTCTGACACCAGCTGTCCCTCCTACGGCACTCTCTATTTCTCTGCTGGGTTCGAGAATTCTTTGCAATGGCCACACAGAATTCAAAGACCATACTCACGATTATGGGGCTTATTAAGGAAGTAACAGGTTACCAATTCAGGATCAGAAACGACTCAGGATACAGCTCTTCCATCAGGACAGCTTCTTCTTAGCCATGCCTGCAGGCAGGCCTCTCTCCAGCCTCTCAGGCCTCTTGGGCTGGCCCGGCCTCTGCCCTGCTCAGGCAAGTGTTACAGAGCTCTTCAGCTCCACTAATAAGCGCCCAGAGGCGCCCCACTCCACCAGGAAGCCTCCTAGCTGAAGGTGCTCAACTCTCTCGCTCAATGGGTTGGCACACCCACTGTAACTGCCTTGCTCTGTGGGACAGGAAACCCACTGCACGATCTTGCGCCAGTCTCCTGGTTCTGCTGCCACTGTTTCTCTGCTGCCACTTCTTGCTGTCCTGCGCCACCTCTGGTGTTACAGCTCTCTTGTCTCCTGGGTCTAAGAGGTTCTCAGCATAGGGACCCCAGGTCCAAAAGGATGCACTCTAGTCCCGTCTCTTCTTCTTGGTGGTAGTGAGGCTGCCCCCCTCACCCTTCTGCCTCTGGGATGGCTCATTCTAAGCCTACTGGGACAGCCAAACTAACCAATTCCCTCATTAGGGCTCCATACACCTTCTTTGCATGGTCCCACCACCACAAGAGTGCCATGCACCTCACTTGCATTATTAGCAAGCTGTTCAATCCCCTTGGTGGGCCACAAGCACCCTACTTGCACAGTCCCACCCAATCATTTGGTGAGAGTTACAAGACCATGGCTAGAAAGGCCATATAAAAGTGATCCATCGCACTGCACTATTTCTGTGAAATTTATTAGTGTAGGTTTTTGCACGTTTATTTTTGGGGAGGAGTGAGTGGGTATGAACCAGGACCCTGCCGCATATGTCACTGTTTTCTCAATGGATCCACTTAGCGTATGGCTTTTCCAAGGTGATGTGTGCAGGAAACAGAAATACTCCTAACCTGACCCAGAACAGAACCTGGGACTGGCTCACAGTGGCGAGCAAACACAGGCATGGTCCCTGCCCTCAGGAGCTGACAGTCTAGCACAGAAAGCACTTATCAAAGAATCACAGATAGCAGAGGGCTACCGCAGGTGCGCTCTGAGAAAAGGCTGCTCAGTGAATCTCAATGTTCGAGCTTAGAAGATGATGATTAAGCTACTTCTTAGGACTGTAGTGAAGACTAAATAAAGCAGTATATGCTTTGTGCTTAGTAGATAGTACTAATACATATTAGTTCTCTCTCTCCTTTATTCTTTAATAGAGTTGTATTTACTACTTTGAATCTGTAAAACAACTTTAAATAAATTTTCTCATAAGAGTAAAAAGTTATGTGCAACAAACACCATGGGGGCCCCTTTTATAAAAATTAAATCACTGAGCCAAAGGATAAAGTAGCTTTTTACAAGTGCTTGTCCCTTCTTCACCACCATCCTCAGCTTCACACAGCACTCAAGACATCACAATGCCGGCCTCAGTCCCGCCGTCAGCTTCCACTCATTTTCACAACCCACTTTCAGCAAGTTTGTTCTTGTGAGCAAATATTCTTTCCATTGAAACACATAAACATAAATTCAAAAAATGATGAATTCCTAGGTCTTATTCTAAAACCTCAAGATTGTTCTTCATTTATGCAATCATAACACCAGACCACTTTTTTCCTGAAGTCTCTATAATATTCTAGTTTCAACTGAATTCTAGGGATAAGATATATGAAAGAGTTCTATCTTGGCATTATTGAGACTGAAAGTTCTGTAGAGTCCTGCATGATTGATCAACTCTTCTCAGGTAATCTCTTCTGTAATAACATTTCATCTTCTGAATAATGACCTGGTACATGGGTTAAATCAACGAGGTAACACCAGTAAGCATTTAAATAAAAATACCACACCAAACTGTTCTTCTTTTGCAAGTGAGATTTACATCAGCAGAAGGACTTAGCTAGCTTAACTCTATCTTTCCATAATTTTCTTGTCCATAAAGAGTACCGATGTGATAACTCAGCACCCACTTCTCACTTATTCACATGGTTAGGCTCTAAAGGCTAGGTCACTATGTGAAAAATCAGCATTACGCAAAAATGGAGGATGACCACATCAGATCACAAAAATGGAAGAGGACTACATTATTACACAACTGCCAAATTCCATCATCACATAACTGTCAAACCACTGAGAATCATGGCCCAGCCAAGTTGACACATAACCTTAACCATTACAGCCAGCATCACTCTCGCCTCGCACCTCAGCGTTCATTACTGCCAGACATATGTCATCAACGCGCAAAATAATCAGATAGCTGATTTTTTACTATTATTGTAAATGTGAAATGTCAGATAACAAGACAGTTGATAAGTGAGGAGTAGGTGTATACATGTTATCCCATACAAGTCTAATTCAGCAAGTATTTAGAGGGTGCCAATTATATACCCTAATTCTGTGCTAGGTGTTGTCAGGGAACACAAAAGTGGTTGGTGGGGAGAAGAGTAATCATGTATATAAAAAAGGATAGAACAAGCGCTGCGCTTGGTGCCAAAGTCTCTGTCAGAAGGGATCTTTCTTTTGTGGATGGTGTGGTTGTTACTGTTGTTGTTAGGAGCCATCGAGTCGGTTCTGACTCATGGTGACCCTATGTACAACAGAATGAATCATTGCCCAGTTCTGCGCCATCCTTACAATCATTGTTATGCTTGAGCCCATTGTTCCAGACACTGTGTCAATCCATCTTGTTGAGGGTCTTCCTTTTTTTCGCTGCCCCTCTCCTTTATCAAGCGTGATGTCCTTCTCCAGGGACTGATCCCTCCCGATAACATGTCCAAAGTATGTGAGACATAGTCTTGCCATCCTTTCTTCCAAGAAACATTCTGGTTGTACTTCTTCCAAGACAGATTTGTTTGTACTTTTGGCAGTCCACGGTATATTCAATATTCTTCACCAACACCACAATTCAAAGGTATCAATTCCTCTTCAGTCTTCCTTATTCATCATCCAGCTTTCACGTGCATATGAGGCGAGTGAAAGCACCATGGCTTGGGTCGGGTGCACCTTACTCTTCAAGGTGACATCTTTGCTTTTCAACTCTTTAAAGAGGTCTTTTGCAGCAGATTTTCCCAGTGCGATGTGTCTTTTGATTTCTTGACTGCTGCTTCCATTGGTGTTGATTGTGGATCCAAGTAAAATGAAATCCTCCACAACTGCAACCTTTTCTCCATGGTACTGTGCTAAAATCACATGTTCACATACTGCCCTCCCCCTCCTTGACCTGTAGGTCCCTGGCACTCAAGCTGGGCTCCTGTGTGGAAGCCATCGACCAGCCTTGCACAGGATATAACTAGCTTCTAAGTGGCCAGCCTTATTGAAAAATAACAAGATTGGTCTTTCATAGTTCATTTTTTCAATAAGCCATGAGCCGGTGTTGAGGTACTCTCTGCTAATTCAGTGAATGTCACTGAAAAGCCCTCACACAAAACACGATTTGGGTATACGTAGAATAAGGCACTTAAAATAGTGAGTTAAACCTAGCACTAGCCTAGGAGTAAGGGGACTTGGGTTTTAGATCCCATTATGCAATGTAACTTCCTGTGTAACGTGGGCAGGATCCTTAACTTCTCTTGGCCTTGCTTCTCTGTCTGTAAAAGGAAAGGCTAGACTCTACCAGATCTATTAATTATGGACTGATAACTATTCTGAAACTCCCAATCATTGGACATATTGTTTTAAATAAAAACCTTAGCTGTTTCTAGTGTAACACCGACTCTTCAGAATTCTCCGACAATTTTATAACAGGATGAGGCATGTTTCTAATTAAAGGGTAAGCTAAATGTAATACAAACATGCCTACACCAAATTTGGGCTCCAAGAACAGAGTACATACACGTGCCTTCAACAATTATCCAAGTTTCTTTCTCACATGCTTTCCAGTGACTCTGTCGGGCTGCTCAAATCAATTAAAGTAACACTGATAATTTATAAGCAAGAGTGGTCTGTAAAATTAGTTTAAAAACTGTAAACAATGGTACAAAAGGATAGAACTAAGCTATCTCCCAGATCTAAAATGTATACTCAGTCTCTATCTGCTTTGTTTTCCAACCAACTTGCAAGTAATAAAAAGAAAAAAAAAAAAAACCTTCAGAGAAGAATAATAAGTATACAAACAGCCTGCTGCATTTATTTCTTGGCCTAATTCTCCAAAGCAACAATATTTCACAACGTGAGGCAGAGAAGGTGATCCTTACAGGAACATAATCTCAACATCCCCAGGAGAAGGCTGAGAATGCAGAAGTTACATATATTTTTTTTCTTAAATTATTAATATATTATGATATTTAAGGCCTCTTCTGATTTTAAAAGTGATTTATGTGATTCACCTCTTAATGTGAGGAATAGTCTTAAGACCATATGATTAAATTAAGACATGGCTTAAAAATTCTCCACTTATGATGAAGTAAAAAATAGTCAAGTTGCTTCGATGTGTTAAAACTGAAATAACCCTTTTGGTATCACCCTTCTAGAGTAAGATTTGACACAATGTAAGAAAAATCTTAAAGCTGTTCATATCCCACGTATACATTTAACCTGGTAATTCCACATTCAGAAATTCATCCATTTCATGGTGTAAGAAAAAAACACTATAGATGTATTTACAACAGCAAAAACCGGAACTTAACTTCAACACCCACTAAATGAGTTAGACTAAATATCTCATAGGCCTTCCAAGCAATGGGCTACTATGCAAACAGCCATTAAAAAACATCTTTTCAAAGAAAATCAACAACGTGAGAAGAAAAAATAAATAAGTATCTACAAAATAAACATGAATCAGGAAATACACAAAAAATAGTAATTATTTCTAAATGGTGGGACTACAACTGATTTCTTTTTTCTTCTGTGTACAATTCTTTATTTTCAAAACTTAATAATAAACGTGTATCATTTTATAATCGGAAGAAAAAAAAATATGTTTAAAAAATAGACTCTAAAAATCATTTTGCCCTCAACTGAGTGTTTCAGGATAAAGATTTACTTTGTCCTACATTATCTCGATAACTATTTCAAATCTTCATTCTTCTTGGGCTATGAAGAATCTAGTATTGCTTTCTTTTCAATGTTTAACAAATCAAAACTAAGCAAAGCTAAATAAATTGAGCTATATGCCGAATTACTATTTTTAATATATATAACTTTAGTCCAGACCATATTTGGTTTTTCCTAATCTTAAAACTTCTGAAACAATTATAAGGTATACAGGCAGGGTAAAATATGATAAACTCCTCACATTTACCAGAAACACTCTTGTGAAGAGATGTGTAACTTTTAAAATGTGAAAAATCTCAGTAGGACAAATATTTGCAACCTCATGCTCAGAGCAATGCTCTAGGCTCCACGGGACCCAAAAAAGCTTCAGAGTTGTTGCCCCACCTCCAGAGCTCACAGCCTGGGCTGGGCAAAACTATCTCTTTGGACATAACAATAAAATGTTTTCTGGCTTTCCTCTTCATCAGTTAATAACTACAAATTGAATAAAGCTAAAATGTGAATTAAGATCTTTCATGTATAACTCTAATCCAGCCCAAACCTACCTAACATTTCCTAATCTAAGGCAAAACAGAATTAATTCTTGACTGAATTTGACTACCTCCCCCCAAAAAAAGGGAAAAAGAAAATCGAAGAGTAAATAAAATTATTTTGCTGATGTACTTGAGTTTTATATAGATTAAAGCATGAAAATTTAAAAGGACAATTAGAACAAAAAAGGCGAAACTGGCTGGTTGCAAAAAGACCGTACAATCAGAAGGTTCTGTAAGATGAGAGTCATGGGCTAACAGAAGAACCCAAAATTATGATTCATCTCTACGTAATTTAAATTTCATCTGAAATACAACAAGCACTATCTATTTGTGAAATGCTTCCAAAATTTTATTTAAATAGCTTGTATATTCACTGAATTCCTTAAATTTCAAGTTTCTAACTATATAAATGAAACTCCAAAGCCCAAATCATGTTTTTAATTTAACAGTGCATATTAGGTTACTCTAAGGTATGTGGATGAGGCCTAAGGGGGAGTAATGTATACTGAAGCCACACAACATAACTAAACAAAACGTAGCGTGTTTAGCTGGAATGGTGAGCAATCAGTTCATGTTATCCACTAGAACTAGTTTCTTGTATCTGTGACAAACAAATATATACAAATGTTAAAAGAGAATTAAAAAGAGAAAGAAAGAAAACGAATCCAAAGGCGTTCTGGAAACTGATTTTCAAAAAATGTGGTCCCCTCTTAGTGTCATGCTACATGTCAACTCTACATTTTCTATTGAAAAATGTATTGGGGTAAAGATGGAATAAGGCATATGCAACATTTAACTAGAGTTAATACTTCACAAGGACACAGAAGTTTCTATAAAGCTTACACTCTCTTCATATTTTAATTTCTCAATTTTAGGCAATCTAAATGCTCAATTTCAGCTGTTGATTTTGTAATGTAAAGTTTCCAACCCAGATGTCGCTAATAGGGTTAAAAATAAGCACAGCGCTGGGGTACTTGCCAGTGCATACATCAGTAAATATCAACACAAGATTACAGAATATACATGAAGTATGTGTACTGAAATTTCAAACAAAACCTGATTCACTGACTTGCAGCCCATTCTCTCAACTTCAGTAAGATTTTGGTACCATTTTGACAGGTCTACACAGGACATTGTATTCTCTGTAAGTACAAGGCTAGCTGACTAAGTCCAACATTTAAGTGATTTTTATTTGGCTCAAGATAGTTAGCTTGAATCCAGCAAATACTTATTAAGCATCTACTATGAACAAACCTCAGTGCTAGGTGCTGCCACATATCAAGGTAAGTCAGACATAGATTCTATGGTTTAAAATTCAGAGTAACAGAGGACAGAGGAGGTGGGGAAAGAAAAGCAGAGAGAACGCATAAAGAACCACCCGGACACTAGACACACCAAGTGCCATGAGAAGGTCAAGCACAACATACTTTAGGGGGGTTCAAAGGCAGGAGATTTCCATCTGGATGGGCAAATGGGAAATGCCAACTGGAAGAAGTAAATGTGAGATCATGCTCAGAAGATTAAACTAATCATAGGTTAAACTAATTTCATGAAAAGAAGCAAAATGAAATTAAGACAGGAAAGCTTACTATGTGTGGGAGGATAACCAGTCACATTTTCCATGTGTCTGAACTTTATTTTTCATAGCTCACACCCATTTACTAACCAGAATTATGACATGTACTCCACACCTGCCTCCAATCACTCTAGGAGTGACATTAGGTACAAGTGACAACACAAGTTCACCCTTCAAATGAAACACATGAAGAAAACTTTATGTTTGAGTGTCAGTAAGATGCTCTGCAAGAGGCCCATCTTGCCAAATCACTTCTGCAACCAGAGAAAGACACTTCATTCTTCCATGTCTGAATCTTTTAGCTCTGCCTGAAAACAGAGGCATTCAGAATCCAGAACAAGGCTAGAACTCATCATGTGTCACTCCTGGGGCATTTAGCTCCTTGAAGACGTAGAACGGCTCCTTATAGGTCATCTGTAGGAGTTAGCATAATTAATACGTAAAACAAAAAAAAAACAAACTTGTGTCCATCGAGTCAATTCCGACTCATGACCCTATAGGACAGAGTAGAACTGCCCCATGTGGTTTCCAAGGAGTTGCTGGTGGATTCGAACTGCCGATCTTTCGGTTAGCAACCAAACTCTTAACCACTGCGCCACCAGGGCTCCAATTATACATACTAAGTGTTAAATAGGAGCCCTGGTGGCGCAATGGTTAAGCACTCGGCTGCTAACCGAAAGATGGGTGGTTCGAACCCACCAGCCGCTCCATGGGAGAAAGATGTGGTAGTCTGCTTCCATAAAAATCACAGCCTTGGAAGCCCTGTTGGGCAGTTCTACTCTGACCTATAGGGATGCTATGAGTTGGAATCGACTCGACAGCAACGAAGTGCTAAATATGTGTTTTTTAAATGGAATTAAGAACCTAGTTGTCAAGCCAGGTACTCCGAAAAATCAGCCATATTTTAAGGTCTGCTTTATGATACATAATCCGGGATGTAGCCTAACCAGATCCTAATTATTAAGTTTCTTTGTGCCACCCATTATGTGGTTTCAAATGTGAGATTACAGGGAGTGAACATATTTTTAAATGCCTTCCCATCCTTCCTGGGACTCAGACATGTCTAGACTAAGAAGCAAGAAGGCACCCATCAGTCTTTCTACAAGGGTGGCTTATCAAGTACAGGATGCTCTCATTAAGCATACAAGGATTTTCTGGGTCACTTTTCAGTCAATCTTTATCTTGAAGAGATTCCCATGGCTGGATTTCAACTTCTCCCTCTTGCCCCACTTCCATTCTTCAGATCCCTGGCCAACAGAATATCAGGAATATGTTTACCTTAGGCCACTGACAACCAGTGCTACCACCTTCTTTTCACAGTTGTGGGGTAGAGAGAGAAAGGAGCCTTGCAGCATGGCAGTGAAAATTAGTGTCACTATAATCCACAAAATGGCTGCGCTCCACTGGTTTGGAGGATCCAGAATGGTCTCTCCAGCTATTCTAGAATGACTCTAAAGCATGGACCAAGCAGGTAAATGGTACCTGCAAGATACTGTTCTTCAAGGCCAAGCTCCCAACTGCCAGAGCTTCTGCTCAGATTGGAGTTAATTAATACAGAAGACAAATAGGATGTGCCTTTATGATCAGAAATAGTATACATATTTATACAGATAATACAAAACCACCACAATTTCTAGATCAACTTCTTTATTCAACCTGATCACCTTACATCCAAATATTCAGAGCCCTGGCAGAGACTCTAGAGGCACATCCAGCACTGTAAGGTACGGGCTTTGGCAAAGCCTCCTACAAAGACCTTTACAGGCCTCATTTTTAACTGTTGTACATATGTAGACACGGAAGCTTAAGTATTCACAAGGCATCTGGCTTAAATGAAGAAAGAAATGAGGCCTTGCCACAGGATAAAAATGACACCATAATCTTCAAAGGTAGTGTTCCAATTTGTTAAAATGACAACTTCTCATCCAGATCAGAGGAGGCCAATCTGAAAAGCTAAGGGAATCCATGTGTAAAATGTTTCTGATAAACCATTAGAACAGTGAGTCATACCAATGTCACAACACACACAAAGCCCACAAAAACACAAAATGAAAACATGTACACACGTGTACACACACACACACACACACACACACACAGTGACACAAAGAAGCAAGACATTTACATCCATGAGACAGGCATACTTCTACCTTGAAGCAAAAATCCTAGTCAGGTTCTAAATTGCTCTCCTATCACCATGCAGTCAGTTGATAAAGTGCTGAACCCTAAATATAACATTATAATTCACGTGCTCAGATTTCAAAAATTCTTCAGAGGGAGAGTTTGGGTTTTAAAAAAAAAAAAAAGGTATGTATCAGAGTCAGAATTGACTCGACGGCAATGGGTTTGGTTTTTTAAATCATACTATAAGCTAAAAAAGGTTCATGCCCCTAAAAATGTGGAAAATGTAAAAATTCCTTAGTAAGTCTATCACCTCTGCCAGTGAAGGCTTTATGGTGGATCTACGTAACTCAAGCACTCATTAAAAATACCACAACAGTTCAGGACAAGTGAACCTAGACGTGTTTAGCAATCCCCAGATACTAGAAGAAGGGGAATCCCTGGACACTAGACAGAGATAAGTAATAGCTGTGTCATAAATAAGGTCACATATGTATAGATCTCATCAACCCCAAGAAATGATGAAGGCTGAAAATTCTTTTTTACTTTCAAAGGAATTTAGACAAAAGAATGATTACAACAAGAGCTAACATTTACGGTGCACTTCCTCGGTGTTGGGAACATTTATTCCTCACAATCACCTTCTGACGTAGTTACTAGTATCATTCCCATTTTAAAGATGTGGAAACTGAGGCTCAGAGGGGTTAAAAGTTACTTAAGTCACACCGTATGACAGTCAAGGGAGCCCTGGTGATGCAGTGGTTAAGCGCCCGGCTGCTAACTGAAAAGTTGGTCGTTCAAACTCACCAGTCGCTCCGTGGGAGAAAGATGTTGGCAGTCTGCTCCCGTAAAGATGACAGCCATGGAAACTATGGGGCAGTTCTACCGTGTTCTATATAGTCGCTATGAGTCAGAATCAACTTGATGGCAACGGGTTTGGTTTTGGTTTGGTATGACAGTCACAAGCGATTTTTAATGCATCAACCTTAGTGCCACTGTCACCTACGGATTCCCTGACCACTGGAAATGTATCACTGTAAATAACGGGAATTATTAAACTCTGTCAAATATCATGAATGCAGAGAGCCACACAACTCTTAATACAACAGGGCATAAAAGGTACAGATCAGTGGACTAAGAGTAACAATCTGCTACATCTCCACACCTTACATATCTGTGACTAGCATTAGCTGGGTGCTAAAAAACGGTGGACATCATGCTGTTTCTCCTGCAACTATTATCTACGTTTCTCCGATTAAGTTTCGCATCTATAAAATGAAGTGTCTCTACTTACCCCAGGGGAAGATGGTGACAATTAACTGTGACTTTGTACAGTGCCTGGCAGCAAGGAAAAGTTTATTTTCCCCTATCCAGTCTGATACAGACAGACAGTAAATACTGCAATAATTCAGAAGGAAAACAACACTGTGGGATAAGCAAGGAAAAGTTTCAAGGAGGTCGTGGGATTTGGCAATTAGCCTTGAATATACCTCAGAGTTTGTACTGGCGAGGTGGGTTTCTGCAGAGGAGCAATGGAAACTGAGACTGAAGGGCAAGGGGGGAGAGCTCACAAAAGGCCTTCTGAGGCTGTGGAATGACAGGCAGCACTTACACAGGTGCATCCTTACACACAACCCTGGGCAAGTGTGTCCAGAACAGGATAGCTTCTTCCTTTTTTGCCACAATTACCATGTATTTCTTCCTTATTCTCATATTTCAAAAGTACAGAAATCTCCAACTATCATCCTTTCCCAGTGCTACCAGTGCCATGATAAGGATATTTATTTACAAATATGGCCTGCTAACACATTTACAAGGGGTGCTGTTAAGATCGAGTCCGTAGATTCCTATTTTTCTGTATGTTATTAACAGCTACCATCATCCTTACTCTTCATTTTCCTTCACAGCAGTAAGTGGATGGTTTAATTATTCTTGATTACCCTAATTATTACCCTATTTATTACCATAGTTATTTCTACCCTATTTACCCTAGTTATAGTAATTCAATGAAATTCAGTTAAGCAGTTGTTGTTAGCTGCTGTTGAGTCAGGCCCCAACTCAAGGTGACCCCATGCACAACGGGATCAGACCATTGTGACTTACAGGGTTTTCACGGGCTGATTTTCAGATGCGGACTGCCAGGCCTTTCTTCCTAGTCTGTCTTAGTCTGAAGCTCTGTGGAAACCTTTTCAGCATCACAGCAACACACAAGCCTCCACTGACAAGATGGATGGTGGCTGCACCTGAGGGGCACTGGCTGGGAATCGAACCCAGGTGTCCTGCGTGGAAGGCAAAAATTCTACCAGTGAACCGCCACTGCCCTCAACAGCTAAGCAGTAACTCAATTTGTAAGAGTAGCCACACCCACCATCATTTGGCAAAAAGTAAAATACCACCAGGCAAATAGGTACAAAGGTATCAGTACTAGCCAGCATTCTATCAGAAAAATTATAAGCTAGCATTTAATATACACACACAAAAATGGGGGGAACCAAGAAAAAGATGTGAAGTTCACATTATTTCTAAAAACTAAACCCATTCTAGAATTTTAAGTCATTAAAAATCAATAATAAAAGACAGAGCAATGTTAGTTCCAAAAATAAAATCATAAACATATATTCCAAGTTCCTGAAAGGCTGGCTATCAAATATCAAATAAAAGTCAGAGAGTATCAAAATACCCTTGCTGGCTGTTACAGGAGTTTCTAGGAGGAGAGATCTGAGTCTAAATACAATAGTCATTTCCATGTAATATAACACTGCTTTTTAATGTCTGGAGCCCTGGTGGCACAGTGGTTAAGACTCAGCTGCTAACCAAAAGGTGGGCAGTTCGAATCCACCAGTCGCTCCCTGGAAACCCTATGGGGCAGTTCTACCCTGTCGTATGGGTCGTTATGAGTCGGAATCGACTTAACGGCAATGGGTTTGGGTTTTTTGGTTTTTTAAAGTTTATATCTGAAAAACTGACAATATGAAGGAAATCCAATATTTAATACAGCTCTGGTGGTGCAGTGGTTAAGTGCTCACCTACTAACCGACAGGTAGGCGGTTCGAACCCACCAGCTGCTCCATGGAAGAAAGATGTGGTAGTCTGCTTCTATAAAGATTACAGCCTGGGAAACCCTATGGGGCAGTTCTACTGTGTCCTACAGGGTCGCCATGAGTCGGAATCAACTCAGTCTCAACCTCATACCCTTCTATTGCCTGTCCAAGTATCATCAGCTAGAGAGTGACTACTTTTTGGCAAGGTGTCCTTCTACAAGTTAAGGCAACCTTAGAAGCAGCCTCCTGACTCTCTTCTACCATGGTGTTCTCTTTCAGAAAGCCAACATTAAATCTCAAAGGAGAAAGGCTTCCACTCTGACTTAGAGCAAGTACTGAAGTCCACAGCTAGAAATCTGGAAAAGGGTGGGGAGACGTTTTAAATCCATTAAAGCAAATTTAGGATGATGCCTACTGATCCTTTATAAGTGACAGATACCACTTTCTGGGCATTAAGTTAAAAGCCTCCAGTTATGGCCATTAAATGGGGAGAATTCTGAACTGAACTCTACCCACGGAACAAACGTGCAAACAAGACAACTGTGAATCATCTCTTACAAAGTCAGGTTCATTATTCATTTTAGATGATGTGCAAGACAATCCTCAAAACAGTATGACATCCATGGAGAACCACTCAATGAGTGTTTGCGGGGCTGTTACAGTAACCCCACACTTGCAAACAACTAGCACCTGGATACCATTTACAGATGACCTGTGACTGGCTTCAGAATAAACAGATTGGTGATCAAGTAAAACCCTGTCGATGAAAAATCTGCTCTGGGCGTTTTCAGGTTTGTATTTGCCTCTTCTGTCAAATTATCTGTAACAACTTACCATCAATACATTAAGCTTTCTGTAAGGGTTTGTCATTTCGTTTAGTGGATGCCTTTGAAATGCACTATGTTTCTGTAACAACTGAAATTGTTACCTTGACACTGCTTTTCTTACTTCCATGAATAAAGTAAGAGTGTGTTCTTTATTCAAAAATAATTACTTGCCACAAAAATTGCTCTCTGGTGCCCTACTTTCTAAAATATAACTATTGCAAGTCCAAAAACATGGGCTCGTGTAAAAGGGACTTATTCAGTTTTTACTAAGAGTAAACTTAAACTATAAACCTACATTTAACATGGATTTTTGTGCTGCTTCAAGTCTCAAAAGAGTACATGACAATCCCAAAAGACTAAATCACTTGTCTCTTTTAAGAGTTATCTGAATCGCATTACGCTGAAAGTGACAGTCTGGCTATGTTCTGTTTGTTAATACAGCACAGACTTGCTGGCCA
This sequence comes from Trichechus manatus latirostris, assembly GCF_000243295.1. Lineage (NCBI taxonomy): Eukaryota > Metazoa > Chordata > Mammalia > Sirenia > Trichechidae > Trichechus > Trichechus manatus. The sequence goes on along the minus strand of NW_004444126.1, from coordinate 1,730,334 downwards.
ACTGCAACTGGCTCTAAGTCCTTCTTGCAAATAAAACTATTTTTGTGCCATTTATATTTTTCACTTAAACACCACCAGCTCTTCAAGACTCAGGACCTGTCAAGTGTTCTGTTGCCAAGACTCTGCTTGTCAGAAAGGTCAGCATCCAGTACCTTCCAGTTGGGTCCCAAAGGGCCTCTCTTGGTCTTGACTGACTGGAATAATGCTGGGTCTTCATCAGCTTTGTAGTCCTGCAAAGCAAAACAAAGTCAGAGGTAGAGAAGAAAACCAGAGGAAATTCTTTAACCGAACCAGAACAGCTCTTTGCAGCTACCAAAATACACAACAAAAACTGATTATGCTTACTATGCTTTTGCATAAAAGTATAAAAATGCTTCTACAGGACACTAAGCTTTCAGTTTGGTTCTCTTTGCTTTAAACTTTTATTTTAGGTGAAATGGCTACATAATAAGAAGTAATAAAGTCTTTACTAGCAATCCACCATGCCCGGTTATTAGAAAGCTGGCTCCAAGATTAAATCTTCCAACATTTACACTTTCAGCATTTTGATATATATATAATTACACTCGAGGAATAAATGTACCCTTCCCAGTTTTGGCAATACCCATAGATGACAGGAGACTATTAATGCCTGCTTGAGAGTGACTACTGTGACTGGGAGCACAAATCAGTGCCAGTAATTCCAACTCATCGTCAGATGTCTTCTATGGTTGGATCTGTGGTGCATGCCTTCATTTCCTGACCAGCTTCTCCAAACCCTCATCCAGGGAGCCATAGGGTACACAAACCTTGGCTTTCTCATGGAAGACAAGGTGCACTCAGGACACCTGAACCATCAGGCTCAAGCTAAGCACAACCATTCAGCCCCTCACTGTCAAAGGAGGTGAGAGACGGGTTTATAATTCTGTCATGCGACTGCCTAAGTTACATCATGCTTCCAGGGAATGGCCCTAAAATTCAGGTTTGATTCAGGATTCTAGAGTGTCTAAATTCTCTGCTTCCTTTAATATTATCCTCTTCCTGACAAGATGGAGGAAATGAAAGTAGTGTATAAAAGTCCTTTTGTTATTACACATGTGCATACATACATACACAAAATCTACAGATAGAAATAAAAACATTACTTTTAAAGAGCTAAAGTCCAGACTTAAGAAAATAAGAAATGTGCTGTAACAGTGACAGTGGATAGAGTCAGGTGGTCAGTTTAAGACACTGGAGAGAGTTTTTTTGAAACCAGAGGTCTTTCGCAGTATTTGTGGAGGACCATACACTTTGGGAAAAACTCCTAGACAAGTCAGATATAAAACCCTGGCTGAAAATCACTGTTCTAGAGATAAGGGCAGTGCAAGCACAAAGCAACCACTCAACAGGCTCTAAAGTATAAAAAAAACTTTCAAAAATCAAAGGAAACACGTTGAGAAGCAGCCAATCCAGACTCAACAGTCAGAAAAAGCATATTACATGTTAGTAATATGTAATAACTCCTAAAGAGAAAGTTATAAATAAAGTAGGTAAAGAAGGAAAAATGTGAGGTTCAAGCAGAAAACAAAACGTTAAAGAAAGACAATTCGGTAAATACGTGGCCCCCAACCTGAAGCTGTCTAAAGGTCATCTGAAAAGCTATGAAAAGGTCCAATGATGGGCTAAAATCATTTAAGCAAGCAAACTCAGCTGACCACACCAGGTCTTACTACTTTAAAACACGCAGTCTGGTGTAGCCACAGATATTGGGTCAGTCAGTATTATACAGGAAAGACCGACTAGATGAACCAGGATGAACCCGACGGCAAGAAGCTGGACAACTGGAGTTACCTCGTGTCTGGGCACATAAGCAGAAAACTTCAATTACTGTCAGCAAATACGAACTCTTAAATTCTAATTTAGAACCACAACCTAAAAATTAACAATTTAACTTTTGAGAAAAAGGATCAACCACACAGGTGGTCTCAAGACCTGGATTCACAGTGAGAAATAAGCTACTCCACTAACATAAATAAACATGTAACTCTGTAAAACATTTTCCTCTCTGTCAGAGGCTTGGGATTAAAACCCAAAGACAAGCACACTTTTCTCCAAACTGAATATACTTTACATCATAACAAATAATCACTTTCTGCATCATTTCCTTCACTCAAAATCTGTTTACTGACAGCTACCATGCCGAGATGGCACAGGGGTTAAGAGGTAGTCCAAGGAGTCTGAGGAGGATAAGGAGAACCAACAAATGGTCTGGCTCCTAAAAAGTCACAGTCTAATTGGGAGAGAGGCAAACAAAAAGAAGGTAACTAAAACCCTCAGGAGTACATGTTAAACTGCCAAGAGAGAATAGAGGGAAGAATTCTAGTCAGAATCGAAGCCAACAGTGTTTCACCAGTTCATTCCATTTGAGGGAAAAAAATTGTTTCCCCCCCACTTTTTATTACTAACCGGGGTGTGACCTCAGTTGAGCACAATACTCACGTTTTGTACAAAATCTGAGAGATTAGGGAGAGTGGCCTAGGTTGAACAGTAAATATTACATTTCCTGGAGGTAAGAGGCATCAGTTATAGGATACGTCATTATTTTAATGTATTATTAAGAAGGAAAAAACCCTGACAATTAAACTATGACATGCCATAACTGGTACAAAAATCCTGGTTTTGGATACACTAAAATATGAAAAAAAGAGGGGGGTGCATTTTAGAATTGATGAAATAGAGCTAGCACAACTACCTCTGTGGATTTTAAACTTTCCCACTCCAAGAGAGATAAAGAAAAAAAAAAATCCACAAAACAAAGTGTGTACAAATATCACTAGCAATAAAAACAATGACATACAGTAAGGTTAGTAAACTTACCAAAAAACAACTCATTTAAGAAAAGAGAGCTAGGTCTAAATTTTGGGCACTATAAAGGATTTTCATGTGAGGGTAAATCAGTTAAGGAGTGGCTGGTGCCAGGAGATCGGCCTAAGGATGATTAGGGCATCCGCTGCCACACCAGTAAGGGTGAAATGTGAGCAGAGGGATTAGACGGACTTCCTCCACAATACTCCTTCCCAACCCCGGCTCCATACCAGGCCACCATCTTCAGGGACTGTCGATATCTATTTGGCAAACTGGTGTCCCTGAGTGGTGCAAACAGTCAACGAGCTTGGCTGCTAACAGAAAGGTTGGAGGTTTGCGTTCACCCAGAGGCACCTTGGAAGAAAGGCCTGGTAATCCGCTTCTGAAAAATCAGCCACTATGGAACACAGTTCTACTCTGACACACATGGGGTCGTCATGAGTCAGAACAGACTTGATGGCAACTGCTAAAAAAATGTAACAGATTAATTAATTGAAGAAAACAGAACACTTCAAAAATTCTTTGCTCTGAACCTAATATACTGTTCTATAAAATATACTCCTGGGCCCTCATTATTAGTGTTAGCTGGTCACTGAGACACTTTTCTGAATTATAGACTCAGGAGGTGAGCTGGACCTTAAAGACCATCCAAGCCCCTCATTTTACAGGTGAGGAAACAATGAGGTAGCATGTCTCACCTCTCCTAGGACTTCAACTTAAGCCTTCTTAGTGCCTCCATCCTGGGCTCGATCTAGTACTCCACATAGGATGAAGGCAGAGGGTGTCCATAAATGCCAGATAAACAAAACACATTGCAAAAACACCAAGAAGCAGTGGCACCAGGGACACCAAAGTGGATTTTCCCATAAGGTGAGTGTGAATATGTATTACATATACACACATAAGCCTTCCTTCTCTGCTTCTTTCTCTTGAATACAAAGTAGCAAACACTAAGGATATTATAGTGAAAATGTAACCAAACCCACTGTCATTGAGTCAATTCCAACTTATAGCAACCCTATAGGACAGAGAAGAACTGCCCCATAGGGTTTCCAAGGCTGTAAATCTTTAAGGAAGCAGACTGCCATATCTTTCTCCCGCAGAGCAGCTGGTGGATTCGAACTGCAGACCTTTCAGTTAGCAAACACTTTAACCACTGTGCCACCAGGGCCCCTGAAAATGTAACAAAACCTAATTATTAACAGTAGCCCCTTAACCTTGACAGGTGAGGATAATGTATCTTGTCAAAACCTAGGAATTTTTGTGCTTTTAAAAATATTAGTTTGAATACGTAAATGTTTAAATCAGTTGAATGTAAGCAGCAAGATGTTAAAAAGCATGAAGCAGGTGCAGTTTCAACAACCTCAATTTGTATAACAAACATTTAATTTTTTGAACTATATCTTCTTTGCTACCATTTTATTGTTGGGTATCTAGTTTGGTCTTTCTGTATTTGAAAACCGGCTGATTTATATCCGTATCACAATGAACAAATATATTCCTTCATGTATGACAGTTTCAGCATACAGAATGCAACCTCAGCTACCAATTATAGCTGCAAATGAGCAATAGTGTGGAATGAGACAGCCTGCTGGCTTTGTTAGTATTCTGTCTCCTTTGGGATCCCATGGGGAAAAGGGAGGCTCTGATGAAGAGAAGCCCTTGGCTCATGGTTTATTGTGCTTGCCACCAGCTGCAGACTTCTCATCTCATTAGTTCTTTTAGAATACTGTGGGTGAAGACAGCTGTAGCCTACTGAGTCTTCAGCTCCTGGGTATTCTGAAGGCTGAATTTGCTATGCACTTTCTGTAATCCTTGGGAAAAAAAAAGCAAATTCACTAGGCCAAGGAAATATATTTTTAAAATGAGTTTTACAATCATGTTTAAAAGTAGAAAAATTTTATTGCTAAGGTGCATTGTGTTTAAATTTTTTTATGATCAAATTTTAATTATCTATATAATGCCCAGAGGCCTGGCCAGGATAAGGGCTTAGTAAAACCATCATTATCAAGTTAGGTGTAATGTCCCTAGACATTACTTGCTCCACCAATAATAGTGCCTGAACAACAGAAAAATATAATGGTATCAGCATAAGGTAGATTCGAATTAGTGTTAATACAACTCTATTTAATTGAAAACTCTTATTTAAGTGAGAAAGAAGGCAAGTGAAAGTCAAGACACCCTTTGGAGAACAAATAAAATATAACATGGCAAATAAATGGATTACTGAGTCTCCACAGTAGAGCCACAGAATACATTCATTAAATTCTTATAAATAACTGTTTTCTGTTGCTGGAATACAAAAGTTGTGCGACCTCCTGGGTGTACATCTGTTATTCACTACATCTCTCAAAAGAAATTCTCAATGGAAACCAGTTTCATTTTGAAAACAAAGAATATTAGTTTTACAAATCTTTTAGCATAGTGGCTGTCCCCCAAATTTTAAGCACAAAATCTGTGCTGAGCTTAACCTAAATGTCCTTGAGCCTGGATTTAACTCATGATTATGAATGGGGAAGTGAGGAGGCGGTGGGAGTAGGATGGCAGGAGTTTCCTGACAGCTAGTGGGAAAATCAAGTTGAGCTCCAGCCACCAGAAACCGCTTGAAGAACTATGGCTGGGTTAGCACAGGTGAGGCTAAGTGTGAACCAAGGATAAGATGCGCAAACCACAAACACTAGCAACTTTGACATCTGCTTATAAAAGATCATTCTGGAAAAAGAGAAGCAATTCTACAGAATAAAGATAAAAACTTGAGAGGGACAGTCAGATTCTACAACCTGCTGTAAAAATGTTTTCCTTTAGCATAAACCAAATAATTAGGTGTCTATTCAAATAGCTCAAAGATAACCACTAAGTGTAAAATGCATCGAGTATTGCTGCTCAACTTAGCAAGGCTTATTTCCTCTAATCACATCCTAAAACTGAAGGCTGGAATGGGGGGAAAAGCTGAATTAAATATAAAGATTAGTAACAAACACCATACATTAGCACTGCCCTACACATTTCAGTATTGTGATACTTTAAAAACAAGGAGTTCCTGGATCTTATCACCATTAACCTGGATGCCAAATGAGTAACTTCCTGGGGCTGACAAAAGTCAAGCCAGCCTCCAAAGGCGAAACTCATTTAAAAAAAAAAAAAAAAAGTTGTGTTAAATTTTTCAATAGCAAACAACTGAGGTGTAAAGAGAAATAACATTTATTAACTTGTGTAAAAAATTGACTTCAACAGTTATTTTCAAATAAGCAGCTTTCTTTTCTATTTTTAATTACATCTCCCTGATGACTTCTCTCCCTTTCAGGTTCCCACAGAGTACCATTAATACAGTATAAGTAAATCTCATTAATTCAGGCCATACCACCTTGGAATTCATAATAATTTGGACAGGGGCTGGGCTGAAGTTTATCTTTGCATGATCTATGAAAAAAAAGATTTGCTACACAAATTAATAGAGTAACAAGATCTCAGGAGGGCTGTTTAAACAGTTCAGCAGTGTTTTAGAGCAATTCAGCAGCATTCATTTGCATATAATTATTATGCTAATTACAAATCATTCTTATCTATTCATTAAAGCAGATTCCCAAAGGACCACTAATTGTCAATAACTTGTTGGCCTAGTTTCTGTTACTGAATGTACCTCAGAGGAAAACTGCATTAAAAAATTTTCTATAATTCACCCCTCTCATTAATCCTTACTGGCTTTCCACCAACGAATCCTAAAAGCTGAATATTTAAGCAACTGTATTGAGAACTGAGAAATGCAGTCAGATCTGCCCACCCAAACAGAAGACACTTTTTTGTAATCTTTCTAATCTCAACCCTCCACAGAGATCTGGGGGTGGGGACGGTGGGGGTGAGGGTGGCAGGCAGAGCGGGTAGAGGTTGCCAAGGGGACTCTATGCTAAGTGTGGGCTCTGGGACCATCAGCATCAAGGTGCCGCTGTGAGCACCATACTTTCTCATTTTAGCCATACTGCAGCCAGAGATTGCTAACATTGCCATGAGTATGAGGGCAGGCCCCAAAGTCTCTGGGAGGTTACAAATTAATAGAGAGAAAGAGAGAAGTCAGAAGACTTCAGCCACGGGAAAAAGTTCAATCCAGTGCCTGACGTGATAGACACCACATCCTACAACACAGCCAGGAAACCCAATAGCTGTGCTCCAGATGGAGATGGGCAGGTGAGGCCAAAGGCAGTAAGCCCTTGCGGGGGCAGGAAGGAGCTCCTGGATAGCCCCAGGACTGGTGGGCTACCCTACTAAGCAACTGCTCATGAAATGCTCACTAGCACTCCCCTCAGGGAGGTGTTTCCTGGTTTGAGTATACCTGTGTTTCATGCACAAATATCTAATATATTTATTATTGTAACATTTATACTATTTAAACGAACATACTAAAACTCTGGAGACCAACGACTTAGGTTTTAACATATTAACAAGTCGATTTCGTTAAAGGTGCTTGTTTTTAAACATCATATATTTTTAAATTGCGTATGTCTGAAACATAATATATGTAGAACATCAAAATTCATTTATTTCCTTAAATGACAGTAAATCCCTGAACGCCATTGTTGTTGTTGTTGTTAAGTGATGCTGAGTTGGGTCCAACTCATAGCAAACCTGTGTACAACAGAACGAAACATGCCTGGTCCTGTGCCATCTCATACATTGAACTCCTTATACTAAAATGGGGGAAAACGTCACATTGAAAATTCATGGGCTGAGCTCTCTCCAGTAAAATGTCCACACTGCTTCCCGATTCAGTCTTCAGACACATAGCTGTTCCCAAGTCTCATGTTTCCATTTAATCCATGAGCACCAACTTAACAAACATTAAATAGGAAATAACCGCTAAAAAATATTAAGCCTTTTTTACAGCAAGAACAAAATCAGATAAGCAGCATCCTTCTTGCTTCTATTTCTGGAGCACCTCTGTGCCAGGCACAACGTGTTCTCCTAGTTGACCCTCAGAATCCTGGAATAAAGTACTACCATCACCACCGGGGCTGGGAAAGTAAAATTCCTTGTCCAGATCTGCTATTCCTAAGCAGAACAGCAGTGACTCGGACTCTGCTGTGATGCCAAAGCCAACCATGATTGATTACTGCAAAAATGTGATTTAAACTTTATAATTTTTTAAGACTCACATACCTGAAGGGATCTTTGCTCCCTCAGCCTAGAGAACTTTCCCTAAGAAAGACTTTATATTGCTGAAAAAGGGCTTTTATAAAGGAATTACCACCACCAGTTGCCGTTGAGTCAATTCTGTGTGTCAAAGTACAACTGTGCTCCATATGGTTTTCAATGATTGTGACCTTTCAAAAGTAGACTGCCATGCCTTTCTTCTGAGGCACCACTGGGTGAATCTGAACTGCCAACATTTCCGTTAGTAGTCAAGTGCTTAACTGTTTGAGTCACCCAGGGACTCCACTATAAAGGAAGATACTCTAAAAAACTCGATTTGGAGCTTTTTATACTAATTTAAAAGAAAATCTGCCATTAGCTGCTCAAAAACATTTCCTGGCTCTTACCAGAGTATGCAGCCCTGGTGGCTCAGTGGTTAAGAGTACAGCTGCTAATCAAAAGGTTGGCACTACAAATCCACCAGTCATTCCTTGGAAACCCTAGGAGGCAGTTCTATTCTGTTCTATAGGGTCGCTATGAGTCAGAATCGATTCGATGGCAACGGGTTTACCACAGTATTTTCCCCATTCAGGAACTGGAGTGATTCTATTTCATACCCCATCTCTTCCATCACCCTCCACACCTTTTTTCTTATAAAACACGGAAGAAATTAGAAACAAATATTAAGAATGGGTTCTACAGTAAGAATGAAGTTTGTGCCAAATATACTTGTACACACTGATTTTTAACAGAAAGAAAAAAATCCTTTAAGCAAGCAAGAAATAATCAGTATGTTATTTCTCCACAAGAGGGCACTGCCATCCAACTACATATTGGACACTTCAAATATATGAGATGATGAATCCTCTACTACAGTCCCTGGGTGGTGAAATAGGTGACCAGAAAGTATTTGACCATCTAAGGCAGCAGAATAAAGTTGGAAACATTTTCACATTATTTTTTTAAATACGAACCATGTATTTATTTATATCTTCTTTGAGGACAGGCAAAAAACCTCTATACGAGCAGTCCCCCGGGTTAGGAACAAACAATTCGTACTTAAGAACGGACTGCGACAAAAACTATCATATTAAAAATTTGTATTAAATAAAGTACCATGGTTCATAATAATGAACTCATGCACTACTTTGTGACACTCAGGAAAACATTACATGGTTTGGAAGTGTCTCCTAAGTGCTTCATACGCATGTTGTTAGGTGCTGTCCAGTCGGTTCCAACTCATAGTGACCCTGTGTATAACAGACTGAAACACTGCCTGGTCCTGCACCATCCTCACAATCGTTGTTATGTTTTAGCCCACTGTTGCAGCCACTGTGTCAATCCATCTTGTTGAGGGTCTTCCTCTTTTTTGCTGACCCTCTTTTTTACCAAACATGATGTCCTTCTCCAGGGATTGCTCCCTCCTGATAACATGTCCAAAGTATGTGAGATAAAGTCTCACCATCCTCCCTTCTAAGAAGCTTTCTGGCTGTACTTCTTCCAAGACAGATTTGTTCATTCTTCTGGACGTCCATGATAATATTCAATATTCTTTGCAAACATCGTAATTCAAATGCATCAATTCTTCTTCAGTCTTCCTTATTCATTGTCCAGCTTTCACAGGCATATGAGGTGACTGAAAACACCATGGATTGGGTCAGGCGCACCTCAGTCCTCAAAGTGACATCTTAGCTTTTTAACACTTTAGAGAGGTCTTTTGCAGCAGATTTGCCCAATGCAATACGTCCTTTATTTCTTGACTGCTGCTTCCATGGGCACTGAGTGTGAATCCAGGTAAAATGAAATCCTTGACAACTTCAGTATCTTCTCTGTTCATTATGATGTTGCTTACTGGTCCAGTTGTGAGGATTTCTGTTTTCTTTATGTTGAGGTGTAATCCATACTGAAGGCTGCAGTCTTTGATCTTCATCGGTAAATGTTTCAAGACCTGTTCGCTTTCAGCAAGCAAGGTTGTTTCATTTGCATATTGCAGGTTGTTAATGAGTCTTCCTCCAATCCTGATGCTGCGTTCTTCTTCATATAGTCCAGCTTCTTGGATCATTTGCTCAGCATACAAACTGAGTAAGTATGCTGAAAGGATGCAACCTTGACCCACACCTTTCCTGACTTTAAACCACACAGTATCTCCTTGTTCTGTTCAAAGGGCTGCCTCTTGGTCTATGTAGAGGTTCCACATGAACACAATTAAGTGTTCTGGAATTCCTACTCTTCGCAATGTTATCTGTAATTTATTACGGTCCACACAGTCTAATACCTTTGCATTGTCAATAAAACACAGGCAAACATCTTTCTGGTATCCTCTGCTTTCAGCCAAGATCCATCTGACATCAGCAATGATATCCCTTGTTCCACATCCTCTTCTGAATCGGGCTGGAACTTCTGGCAGTTCCTTGTCAATGTACCACTGTAACTGCTTTTAAATGATCTTCAGCAAAATTTTACTTGTGTGTGATATTAATAATATTGTTCAATAATTTCTGCATTCTGTTGTATCACCTTTCTTTGGAATGGGAACAAATATGGATCTCTTCCAGTCAATTGGGCAGGAAGCTGTCTTCCAAATTTCTTGACATAGACCAGTGAGCACCTCCAGTGTTGTATCTGTTTGCTGAAATATCTCAATTGGTATTCTGTCAATTCCTGGAGCCTTGTTTTTCATCATTCCCTTCAATGCGGCTTGGACTTCCTCCTTCAATACCATCGGTTCCTGGTTATATGCTACCTCCTGAAATGGCTGAACGCTGACCAATTCTTTTTGGTATGGTAACTCTGTGTATTCCATCTTCTTCTTGATGCTTTCATCGTTCAATATCTCCCCCGTAGAATCCTTCAATATCGCAACTCGAGGCTTGAATTTTTCCTTCAGTTCTTTCAGTTTGAGAAATGCTAAGTGCGTTCTTCTTTTTCGGTTTTCTAATTCCAGGTCTTTGCGCATTTCATTATAATAATGTTATGAACTGACCTATGTCCCCTAAATATGTGTGTCAACTTGGCTAGGCCTTGATTCCCAGTATTTTGCCGTTGTCCATCATTTTGTGATGTGATATGATTATCCTATGTGTTGTAAATCCTAACCTCTATGATGTCAATGAGGCAGGATTAGAGGCAGTTATGTTCACGAGGCAGGACTCAATCTACAGGATTAGGCTGTGTATCTTGAGTCAATCTCTTTTGAAATATAGAAGACAGAAAGGAGCAGAGAGGAGAGGAACCTTCTACCAAGAAAGTAGAGCAGGGATTGTACAATCGCCGTTTATGTTGCTGAAAAAACATATATGCAATGAAGAAGTCATTGGTCTTGCAAAATTCTATCATGCAATCTCCAGCACTGTTTCTATCACCAAGCCGATATTTTCCAACTACCTATTCTTCTTCTTTGTTCTCAATTTTTGCATTCCAATCACCAGTAATTATTAATGCATCCTGACTGCATGTTTGATCAATTTCAGTCTGCAGAAGTTGGTAAAAATCTTCAATTTCCTCATCTTTGGCATTTGTGGTTGGTGTGTAAATTTGAATTATAGTCGTATTAACTGGTCTTCCTTACAGGCGTATGGATATTATCCTATCAATGGTAGCACTGTACTCCAGGATAGACCTTGAAATGTTCTTTTTCATGATGAATGTGACGCCATTCCTCTTCAATGTGTCATTCCCAGCATAGCAGACCATGTGATTGACTGATTCAAAATGGCCAATATCAGTCCATTTTAGCTCACTAATACCTAGGATATCAATCTTTAGGCAGTCCATTTCATTTTTGATGGCTCCAATTTTCCTAGATTCATACTTCGTACATTCTATGTTCCAATTATTAGTGGGTGTTTGCAGCTGTTTCTTCTCATTGTAAGTTGTGCCACATCAGCAAATCAAGGTCCCGAAAGCTTGACTCCATCCATATCACTAAGGTCGACTCTACTTTGAAGAAGCAGCTCTTCCCCAGTTGTATTTTGAGTGGCATCCAACCAGAGAGGCTCATCTTGCAGCACTATACCAGACAATGTTCCACTGCTATTCATAAGGTTCTCACTGGCCAATGTTTTTAGAAGTAGACCTCCAAGTCCTTCTTCCACTCTGTCTTAGTCTGGAGGGTCAGCTGAAACCTGTCCACCATGGGTGACTCTGCTGGTACTTGAAATACCAGTGACATAGCTTCTAGCATCACAGCAACATGCAAACCATCACAGTATGACAAACTGACAGATGAGTGGGGTTTTATGTGTATACCCGTACCCGCTGCCGTTGAGTTTATTCTGACTCATAGCGACCCTACAGGACAGAGAAGAACTGCTCCAAGGAGTAGCTGATGGATTCGAACCGCCAACCTTTTGGTTAGCGGCCAAGCTCTTAACCACTACCCCACCAGGTCTCACAGAAAGGTAAAATATATCCTATATACTAAAACAAGTATTTGACTCACTGATGCTAATTAAGAACCAAAGGTACCTGTTTCAACTTACCTAGAAATTCGACTTAAAGACAGACTTAGGAACGGATCTCATTCGTAACCCAGGGACTGCCTGTAACTTACTCCAAAAAATGTTCTTGACAATGGTTTGCTTCACAGCATAGCAAAGGTAAGATGAGGCTAGCATTTGACAAGTGGGTCTTTCTTAAGCAAAGGAATATCACTGACAGCTCCAAACTTGTATTTGAGTTATCTTGTTTCATCACTTCAATCAAGCTACTATTCCATGCATTCATCATGAGTTAGGAGCTGGGTCACAATTCTCACCTCCTTATTATGCACACACTGTAATAACACACTTTTGGAGCTCTCCCACTACACCAGAGATACGTTACAAACTTTTAAGGAAGAAATGAACGTCCAGGTTCATTTTAACAACAAAAGAAAGAGGCACTCTACTGAGAGTAAGTGGTTGTTCATGCCCAAGGGAGACAACCAAGCATTTGGCAACCACAGGCCCTCCTAGGACTTGCTGTATCTTAGCCATCAACTTCTAACAAACAAAAGTTCTTTCCAGAGCTACAGGACTGGGTAGCCAAGGCTCCAAGAAGCCAAGGCTCCAAGAAGCAGAAAGTCTTTCTTAGGAAGTAAGAGGCAACAGCTGGAATAAACGTAATATCTAAAATGCAGGAGTTTCTTAAAAGCTGGTGAGAGAATAAACGGCACAATGGTCAGTGCTGGCTACTTAGGGTAATTTGGAGGATATACAGGTCGCTATGAGTCGGGATCGACTTGATGGCAGTGGGTTTTTATTAGGTTGACCCATAAGAAACTGTCATTTTTTTTCTAGGGCAAAAGCTAACTAATAACAATTTCATGTGATTTGACCTAATATATATAATATTTTCCAGTGAGATTTCATCATCTTTTTTTATTTTGAAGAGAAAAAAATTACAAAGAAGCATATTTTATGATTTTACATTTTTTAAAATTACGAAATGTTTTGTAAAGGCAGTGCAGTGAAGCATATGGTACCAAGGCTATCTACTCAAATATACAACATCTGGGCACTGTCTAAAGAATGAATGATCAAAAGAAAAGATATGCCCAAGTCCTTCCCAGAGCACAAGAAACAAGCACTGCTTAAGGTGTGACCAAAACTTACAGGCCTTTAGGACTCAATCCTAAATAAATCAAACCAGGTTTCACCAGCTTTCCGAGACTGACGTTTAGGAAAACATATTTTTAAAAAGAGCAATAAGATTCTTTAACAACACATACTGATGGCTGAAGACAAAAAGTCTATCAGGCTGTTCACTGAAACATTCAAATAACGGAATGATGTATTCAAAGTGAAAAGAGCTACACGCATGGAAAAGCAAATCGTATATGTCCATTTCCAAAGGTGACCAGAATTGCAGAAAACCAGGTCCTGGCTTATTGTATTTCTGGCCTCATCTAAACTGGGACACTGTTCTGCCTAGCAAAGGATACTCACTAAACAAATGGATCAGAACCAAAGAACAAATGGTCAGTGGTAGAAGGAAAAAGCAAAAAAGCACACACTTAAAAACCAATTCATTTTCCCTGACAATACAATCCTTGTTCTGTGACTTCTACAGCTGCTCAAGCTGTTTAGATGAGCCCTGCAATCTCATTAGTGTCTTCTGATAGACAGTTAAAATAGCCGGAGGCTGTTTGTTTAGCAAAGTGCAGGACTCTAAACCTCCCAGCTCAGGCTAACCTTCAAACCCTGACTTTCGCTGCAGCCTGGAGCCGAGCATCAGTCTCTATCAGTGGTGAGAACGAAGCCCCTTGCTAGTCAAATTCCCTGGGGTCTTTTAGGAAGGACAATCAACACTATAGATCCACAAACAACAGCTGGAACAAACTAACTCAAACTCACTTGGAAACACTTTAACATGTTCACTGATTAAGAATGTTGCACTCTTTAGACAGATACGAATATTCCTTTATCTGGAAAAACATTTACCACACACCAACAAGGAGCAACCAGCAAGTCCCAGTAAACATTTGTTAAACGAACAAATGAGAAAACGTATGAGTGGTATTCCCTGTAGGTACTCACACCAAAACACATCTTGGGGTCTCCAATCCTTTTATCCTATTGCACACATGCAAATTTCAAAATATGCCAGTTTTCAGCAGTTATGGGAGGCAGCCAGGGTGACTGATGAAAACTGGTGTTTTGGGGGACTAGGGAAGATGGATGGAAGAACAGGCTGCTGCTGCTGGGTTTTTTTTTTAAATAAATTAAGAATGCTCTTAACCAACATACTACAAAGGAAGGAATACCATATAGGAGATGTGCTAGAAAGGCAAAAACAACTCAGCTCAGCAGAGTTGTGTTTGAGTCTGGCTGCCCTTCCACTGGTGATCTGGCTCCAGAAAGTTACAGGACTTCTCTGGGCTGCAAATTCCTAAACAGTGAAAATAAAGGTTAGGCTGAGTGTTGCTGGACGGTGACCTTCAAATGAGATTCTTTCCACTTCCAAAATCCTAGAAGGGTGCCCATTCTGCAACCAGTTCTGTGGTGTGTGTACTAGGGCTGAGCTTCTGGAACCTGAACCTGCCCAGGAATCACCTTGAGAGCTTGACAGAGTCTTGATCCCATCCCAGAGATTCTGAAGGGGGAGGGGGACTGACAATTTGTATTTCTCAAGCCTGGCAGACCAAGCTTGCATGGAAAGGTTTTCAAGTGTTTGGGGCTGGGTCCTAGCTAAGGGCCCTGTGAGGCAAGGGTGGCATTAGCTACAAAGCTCCCTAGAGGCCATTAGGGGCTAAAGAACAACCTCTTAACTTCCAAGGAACGTTCAGAGAACATGAGGTTGAAGAAACCAATGGGCCAGAATCCAGCCCACAACTGGGATTCACACAGGTACAGACTAGCCTAAGAGCCATGGTGGGGGTATTCTCCAACGGAGATCAAGCAAAAGGAGTGGGCCTCATGGCAGAGAGAGAAATCCCTGTGAGTGAGCTAGAATGAGCAGAAAGGCTGGATGGCCCAGGTAGCACGGATTCCAGGTACAGCAAGAGAGGCTGAGCTTGATTACCTGGCCCCACTCTCTCACTTGTGTCTTCTGGGGTATTAAGGAAAGAACTGTGACTAGTGGATCCTCAGCTTTGTTGGAGGAGCTCCCTCTGAAAGACGTACTGACAAGAAATTTTTCTGCCAGAAAGAGATGGTACAGAGTGATCTACAGTCCAGTAACAGCAACAACCCAAGGGCCAAAGCCCTTGAAGTCTGGCTACATGGGGCAACCATCAGGCTGCAGAGGGGACTTATAGCACTCTGAGCCAACACCGTGAAACAGCAACCCCCTATTATGATCCAAATGGGAAGAGGGATGGGGGGAAAAAAAAGGAGACCTGGGGTAAAAATGACATGGTGATTATTCTCATGCGCAGGTATGGGCAAAGAGCAGGAGAGTAACAGCTGGGGCTCAGGAGGTTTAACAAAGACGAAAAGAAGTAGTATGAATGAAATCTGACCTTTATCTTATAAGCACGGCAAGTTTACTAACTCACAAAACAGAACCCCCAAAGCTCTGCAATGATGTCCCCACGAAGGACCCTCTCAATCAAAGCATACTCTACACATCCTTACTGTGACCCAGAAACAATACGGCACACAAGTTTGTAGCTGTGTCTCCTCCTTTCAAGAATACTCTCCTGAGTTACAAAAATGGGCATCTCTTGGTTATAGAACGGCCCATTTGGAAAAGCCTTTCACCACAAATGAAAACATCATGCTCCGATATGCCAGAACATGAAAGAGAAAAAAATTCATTCCCTCTTTAAACCTGCTGCATCTTAATATGGACTAAATCTATATTTTAAAACTACACCTCTCAAAAAGTTTTTTTGTATCAATATTTGCTTATTACCGACATCTAAAAAACAAGCCAATGTTGAGCTGTATCATTTTTAGATGTGTCAGCCTTAATGCTTTTAATTAAACATCATCTGTACATAAAAAAATAAAATAAAAACCCTCAGAAATTCTAAAATAAAGTCACGTAGCAAGTACTGTAGAGAAAGCATGTACTACAGAGGAAGGCTGAATGAATTCTCTCCTGCTACACATAAATACCTAAAAATGTGGTTCCAATTTCTTTTTCTTTTTTTAAAAATGGTGCTCATTTTCTTTCAAATTACTTCCAAAAACGAAGGTCCCTCTGATGTGAAGCGTGTGTACACTTCGGCTTACACTTTAAAGAGTCTTCCTCTCCTGGGAAGTGACTTTTGTATACAAATCATGGAAAGCTACTTAGACAAAGTGCTGGAGATGATTAAAAGGGGCCAAATTCAAATTTATACCTTAAAAAAAAGCAGAAGCAGATGTCAACTGACTCATTTGTGTATATTTTTTAAATGAGTTAGAGATATGCATGTGTATTTCATCATGACATTTAAAGAATTCCCAACTTTTTACTGCGGTTAGGTATCCATGAAAACTTCAGAAATTAAAAAAAAAAAAAAAAAAAACTTTTAAACTTACATCCTGGTGTTTTATGATGGATACCTTGAGTCCTGTTATAATTTGATCTAACTCAAATACATTTCAATCTGACCGAAAGGTACTTGCTTCTTAGAAACTATACTCAGAATTTTTAGAATTGAAGACACAGCATATATACTCCATCATCTAGGGTGGGTAAAGAAGGAACATAGCATTTTGCTCATTTAATACCTGAATGATAAAAACTTCAACTCCTCCAAACTGCTCCCCACCCCAACACTATAAAGAAAGGTCTGCAATTTTTTTGGATCCACTAAACCTTCTTTGAGAAGCTAACATGATGTCAGAGTCCATGTCTTGCTAGGTCCTGGAAATACACAGATGATGAATAGTGTACAGTCCTGGCCCCAAAGGAACTGAGGAAGGCTTTTCAGGAGTGACAACCACCAAGGGCAGGGGTAGGGGTATAGAAGGACCAGGGGAGGTGAAAGGTTAAAGCAACAGCATGGTCTGTTCTGCTAGAACACAGTGTGCTCAGTGACTGCTGGAAGGCCAAGCAAAAGGACTCTTCCTTCTTGAAGGAAACGACATCCTAGTAATATTTCACTGCAATACTCATTCCCCGAAACAGGAAATCTATTTTGTATAGTGGATACATTCTAATGGGCCAAAAGAAATTGGGTGTGAAGGACATTTTTGCAGAATCCCAGACTATTCAGCTTGTTTCATTAGGCAATGACATATCATCTGGAAACTTACACAGAACTGTATCTATAGCAACAGTTGCATACAGTCTTCCAATAAGTAATCAACAAAAAACCACATAACCCATATATTTAGATATATATGATTTCTATAGCAAGCTACTCTGTGACCCTGGGTCACACTTGACAGATTTTTACAACAAATCCTTGTACCTAGAGTTATTCTGACAATGTCACCCTTCAAATATGTAGAAATGTCAAAGCGTTCATCTAAGTATTGAGTTACACTGCAGGTCAAATCACTTCCCTTTTATCATAGTGAAGTACAGTGCATAAGCACGACCATGAAACAGCAAGTCTACAACAAGAGTGGCATACGAGCCATCTAACACCAGCAATCCAGCATAGAAGCCCTAAGAATAATCAACAGTCACTCTGAATTAAAATGTTTAGGACCGTGTTTGTATTAAGTCCACCTGCAGTGACACAAAACCTCCACGAGGTGGAGCTAAACAATTCAAGCTTCACTTCCAAACTCTTTTAGACTTCTTGAACTCCGAACTACTTCACATTTGTCCTAATTCCAGAGTGGCCTTGGCTACCTGTCCACCCAAAATTACTAACATAACTGTTTATTTTAAAGCAAATGATATCCAGAAAGAAATTCAACCACTTAGGTAGCTGAGAAAAAATTAACTTATTCAAGGAATACCAGAAACATTGTATTGTTGTTTTTAGGTGCCGTCAAGTCGGTTCCAACTCACAGCAACCCTCTATACAATGGAACAAAACACTGCCCAGTCCTGTGCCATCCTCACAATCGTACCAGAAGTACAGCTCACTAAAAACAGAATGAAAATCACTGAATTAAGACTGAGACTAATACCTCCAGAAGTAAAGGTGCCACAGTCTGATTACCACACCTTTAGAAAGTCTCCCAAATGGAAATTCACCTTCTTGGCTCATTCATAGCTACTAAGTTCCCAATTCTAGCGTCATTTCAGTTCTTGAAG
Source organism: Trichechus manatus latirostris (assembly GCF_000243295.1). Lineage (NCBI taxonomy): Eukaryota > Metazoa > Chordata > Mammalia > Sirenia > Trichechidae > Trichechus > Trichechus manatus. Next base: position 1,711,755 of record NW_004444126.1, on the reverse strand, counting down.
AGCAAGTTTTAGGTACTAAAAATTGGCTGTTGGTATGGCAGAGGTATCCTAAGGTGACCCCCGTAAGTCACACTCTTGGGCAATCCCCTCACCTTGAGTGCAGGCAGAACCTGTGACCTGCTTCTAACCAGGCGATGGGATACACTCCCTTGAATACGTTATATGACATGACAACCAAACTGCTGATAATTTGTTATGCAGCTAAGACAACGAATACAGTTAATAAGAGGGCCTCCTCCCCACCCCCAACCTTTGCATACATCCCTGCCAAGCCTCCACTCTTTAAGAACTGACTGATTATGCCGATGCCTTGAGACTGGATGGAATGTGGAATGTGCAACAAACTGGGAATGGAGTGCTAACAGGCCCATCAACTGCCACTCTGGGACTAGAATGGAAAAGGCAGCAAACTAGGATAACATCTTCAATGGCCCTCCTTTATTTTTTTAACTGTGTAATAAATGGTACAAATTTTCAAAAGCTACAGGAGGGTACATTGTCTTTTCTCCACCCCTGTTCCCCAGCCACCTAGTTCACCTCTCCTGAGGAAATCACTATTACTAGTGTCTTACATGGAGCCCTGGTGGCACAATGGTTAAGAGCTGGGCTGCTAACCAAAACGTTAGCAGTTCGAATCCACCAGCTGCTCCTTGGAAAACCTATGGGGCAGTTCTACTCTGTCCTAGAGGGTTGCTATGGGTCAGAATCGACTCAACAGTACAACAACAGTGTCTTACGCATTCTTCCAGAAGTCTATGCATAAATAAGCAAAAACATACCTATAGATGAATTTTTCTCCCCTTTTTAACAGCACAAACAGAGGCACCTTATACATACTCTTCTATTTCTCCTTCCACATTATCTTGGAAAAGATTCCCTATCAGTACAAATAGAGCTTGCTTCCTTTGAATGACTGCATTACAGGCAGTCCCCAACTTACGATGGGGTTCTTCTGTTCCAATGACTATGTCATAAGTTGGTTCTGACGTTAAGTCAAATACTTTATTTTTGTTTTTTTAGTTTTCATTATTATTGCCTTTTATTATCACTATCTTTATAAATCTGATCTCTGTCTTTGGGAGTTGGGAACATTACATATAAACATACAGATGTATTTTAATATTGTATTTAGTACATATGACTAATGGTAAGTGTACAGAAAAAAAGACAGTTTTAAGTTTGGTTCGTTGTAACTCAAATACATTGTAAGTCGGGGACTACCTGTATACACCATCATATGGGTGCACTATAATGCTTTAACCAGTTCCTGATTGATGGAGAAACATTTAGGCTTCAGAATGTTTCCAGTCTTAGGCTTGTGCACTTGTTATTTCACACACTGAGAACATCTGTAGGATCAATTCCTAGAAATGGAACTATGCTGGGTCAAAGGGCATGTACATTTGTAATTCTGCTAGACCAAAGGGCAATGTATGTGTGTGCTGGTTTCCTCAACCCTTGCCAACCTAGGTGTTATCAAATTGATATCAAACCAATTTTATCCTCCAATACAAACTCTCAATTCACATTAGGTTAGTTTCATCACTGCCCTCAAGCTAATCAGGCTCGTTTGACAAGTATTTATGAAGTACCCACTCTGTGAAAGGGGAACAGGTTCCAGAACCTAGAGAACAAGACACATGAATGAGATGAACAAGAACTCCTGAAATTCAGCAGAGGGAGAGATGGATTCCAGCTTGGGTTAACTCTCCCTAGAGGACTGGAAATACAACCTACACCCTGATGGGCAGACAGGAAGGAGTTACTGGGACAGAAAAGTACAGGGCCTGCTCAGTGGCACTCCTTCCTCTTTTGAGGAAGATAATGCTCAAGTGGCAGCTTGACGACTGACAATACAGTGGCTTGGTTTGGAAGAAATCAAGAGTCAGTGGAAAGAACACTGCATTGAGAAAATTTCCATTTCTGGCATTAGCTAAGTGATCGTGAGAAACACTAGTTTATCTGGGCTTCACTTTCCTCACCTGCAAAACAGGGAAATTAACCCTGAAACCAAACTTTCTGTAGCTGCAAAACTGCGTGTTCCAAGTGACTCTTATGACGAAGACTATACGATGAAGGAGGGCAGCAGACAGCAGGTCAGTCTGTGTTCTACTTACTTCATCCTGACAACCTCCAGGAGGCTCCAAAAAACCCTTAGGGTGTGCAAAGCAGTTTGAAAGCAATGACACCTAGGCAGCTAAGGTCACTTTCATCTCTATAACCTGCTCCAATTTTTTCCTCACTGCTAGAGAATGCGTCTGTACCTACACTTCTATATGACCTGCATACAATTTATTCATTAATTTAACATGCACTTACTAAGTACCTACTATATGCCAGGCACTGCTCTAGGAGCTGGTGAGACAATGGTTAACAGTACAGAGATTCTTCCCTTTGAGGTTTAATTTCTATTTGGGAAGGAGACAGAAAAATGTATAAACAACTGTATAGTGTGTCAGAGCACTAACGGTAAGAGGAAAAGGTGTAACGCAGGTGGGGTGGACTGCTCCACCCATCGATATCCGCCTCACCATCCTTCCTGTTACAGCTCTTCCATGCAGCCTTTTCCAATTTGTGTCCTCACAGATCATTTGTTCTCTGAACTCCTGCAGCACTTTGGACTATGCAAAAGTCTCTGTCATTTGTTAACGATTTCACTGTATTGGCCTTATATCATCCAGACTGTCAGCCTCTTGAGCAGTACCGTATCACATCTTGGATAGCTACCAGTGCTAAACTAGCCATACAGACGCAGCAGGCACTCAATACCTGAAGACCACTATGACAACACTGCCATTTTAACAACTGCAAATGTGCCCTTCAAGTTTTCTTCTTTAGCCCAACACTGTGGACTAAAATTTTCGAATGAAATTACACAGAACAGAATCAAATGAATGAACTAACTCAACAGAAACTAAATCAGACTTGGTAAAAAAGTAAGAATGGCCTGGTGGCCAGGTGTTTGCAACAGAAGTTAATCCTAAGGCAAACGTTAACTCTCAAGGCCAAGTCGGTGGGGTAAAATTCAAAGGGAAAGAGTATCAGGGTGACAGTCTGTGCCAGGACAGTGGACACACGAAGGCCTGAGGAAGGGTAGCCCCAGAGTCCCTGCCCCACGAGGTCTCCCTCTCACCTCCTCAGTGGAATGGGGGCCTGGTTCCCTGGGACACCCTGCTCTCAGTCTCTCCTTCTACCACCCTCCCCAGACTTCACACACCCAGGCAGCTCAATGCTCTATCACTGCCAGGCTTAAAAATCCACAAGGGCACCCTCACCTCCCACCATGCACAGGTCCCCTCCTTCCCCTCCCCATTTTTACAGCAGAAAAATGTGTGCATCAGAGTTCCTTTTTTAAAGTCAAAGGTCTGAGAATCCCTATAAAAGTTAAAAGGTACTATGAAATCAATAACCTTTACAATAGATTTATATTTTAATAAACTCTAAAATGTAACTTGGAAAACAGGAGGTATGAACACTGAAAAACAAAACCAAACATGTATATGTGAACATTTATTCACTCTCCAAACAAAGCCTGGTATGAATGTAGATCGGCAGAGCTCCTGTGCTAACTGGAGTTAATAATAATAACGGCTAACATCTACTGAGCTAGGCACTGCTCTAAGCTCTTCCATGAATTAACTCATTTAATCCTATGAGATGCTAAGTACAAGAGAAAACGGGCACAGAGAAGTTAAGTAGCTTGTCTGAGTTACACAGCCAGCAGGTAGCAAAGCCAGAATTCAAATCTGAGGCAAGATTAGTTTTAGAATGTAACACAGCTCCATGGTCTCACGCTGCAGACCTTCCTCCTTTGGGCCAATCCATTCTCTCTCTCACTACCTACTCACTCCAAATGTCGTCCCACACAGAGAACCACCTACTCAGCCCTTGCACACACCATGTCTTCCACACGCAGCACCTGTCTAAAGTGCTGTCATCATGCATCCTTGGGGCCAGCAGTGCCTGTTCTCTTGAAGGCCAGCTGGGGTGGCCGGCCCGGGAACCAGGGACTCTGAGGCTCTCCCACCATCTGCCTCACACTGTTCTTTCCACTGGCGTTCATGCCTGCAAACATTCGCTGAGTGCCCATTTTAGTCTAACGGCAGGAAGAAAGAATTACTTTTATGCCCCCAGCAAAACCAAAGGTGTCTTGTCCTCTGCTACTGAGCAACATGGCTTGCAAACCTATGAGCCAAAAGACTGGGTCAGTGGAACCATGCTGTTTGGCCAGCACAGCATTTCGACACGCTGATAACATAATCTGAATGTCTTCTGGCTGGGCACCTGATCCAGTGTCCCGTACTCCTGCTTGGCTACTGTCTTGTGACCTGCTGCTTCCGGCATGTAAGCTATCTGCCTGACCTAGACACTAGCTGAATAACTCATTACTCACTCCCAATTATTTTTCTTCCTATCATCATTCTTTCACATACTGCAAATCATGACTAGAAAAGAGACCAAAAGAAATTAAAAGGAAAAAACAGACATATCATTGGAATATTATGTTTTTTTAAATAAAGCATACATTCACTTCTTAGAATAAAAAAACTTCCTATATAATTTCAAAGGTGGAACTATCCCTAAAATTGGAATAACGTGAAATCACAGCACAACTAAAATTAAAGATTTTCTAGAACAAGGGTTCCTTATCAGTTAGAAAGAACACAAAGACAGAGCCCCTGGCTGCCCAGGGAGATATTTGAGCCAGCGACTGACACAGTACTCACACTTCTAAGCAAGAAAGGGGCTCTGGCAGACTGGTCACTGTTGGCAGTGCAACCCCTAATGATTTCTGAGAAAAGGTCAGAGACCTATATTTTAGAAGATTTACCTTTAAATTTCAAAAGCAAAACCAGATATTTAGTGTTTGAGAGTTATTTCTGTTGAGCTTACAACACTGCTCAAGTTCAAGGAATAAAAGCCAAAAATAGAAATGGAAGGGAACGCTAAGTGAACATGCTGTGCTTGGCCACGATTGAACCAAGACGGTGCCCCTCTAATTCCAAAGTGTTTGCTCTTCACACCAGCAGGAACAAGATCAATGGTTGTCTTAACACGTAAAAGTCGAGTTATACCCTATAAACCAAAGCAGCACACAGCATATCATAAAGAACTGAGTATTATTTATGAATGGCTACAAAATAAGACAGGAAAAACAAAAGTAGTAACCATCTCTACTTTTGTGGGGGAAAAACTTTAAGCCAAAAGCCTGGACTACAAATATTTGCATCCAACAAGGAAAAGATTAGTCTGAAGGACTAATTGTCCACAGCTACCAAGGCCTCCACCGGACTGAGTCCAGTGCAGCTAGATGGTGCCCGGCTACCACCACTGACTGCTCTGACCAGGATCACAACAGAG